>NC_081325.1:2726348-3030270 GCF_026419965.1 Kogia breviceps
GTCCCGGAGAGGATGAAATTAAGGCAGTTTAAACTATGAATGAGGTGAACCACCTGAGGCGTTTCCAAAATCTGCATACGTTATTGGAAACTGTCAGAATTTGTAGTATTACTAGCTCCTTCCACACTTCCAGGGAATAAAATATGGGACGAATGCCGTGGGCCTGGGGGTGCAGACAAACCTGACACAGACCCTTCGTCAGAAAGCCTTAGTCTGGTAACAAAAGGTGTAAACGCGATGATCAAAGGCGGATTAGAAGGTGTCACGAGGAAGGCAAGTTGCTGCTGAGGATGGCACGTGGCCTTGTTCAGCGCGCACAGGGTTTGGATTTAGGCTCCCGGGAGATGAAGGGTGTGGCGTGAACAAGCACTCACCAGGAGTTTGGCCGGAGATCAGGACGAAGAGGACCCTACGATGCTTCCGGCAGGTGACAAGCGGGGGTGTGGCGGAGGATGGGGGAGGGAACACAGCCCAGAGGCGGTCGGCAAGATCTGTGTGGGAAGTGGGACGGAAAGAGAAGTCCATCATTAAAGCCTCAATCTCCTCATCTGAAGAGTCGAAATGCTCGCACCTGTTTGCTAAGAGTTACTTTTTAAGAATTAAGTGGGTTACGGAATGTACTTAGAACCCTGACTAGCAGAGTAAGAAGACCTCAGTAAATGTCTGATGTTATCACTAACCAATAGCTATTTTAAGTTAGCAGGTACCAGTGTAATAATGAACAAGGCAAGCAAATGAGGTCCTTGTCCACACTGACCTTATGGTCCAGTGGGGCCATGAACATTAAATAAATGTACACGCAAATATTCTGTTACAGAGTCTACCAAGTACTATAAAGGATGAGAATAGGGTGCTGACTGGGAAAATCGGTAAAATCCTTGATAAAACGACATTTAATCTGAGACCCGGAGCGGACGAGGCAGGACTGTTAAGAGCTTCACGTAACGCGAAAACAAGGAGTTTATGAATCATTTACCTGAAACATTGGGGTTAGAGCTGGCCTCCAGGCCCCCGCACACCTCCCGCTGGAACTTCCGCGGCAGCCCCCCCTTCGGCCCCTCCCTTCGTGGCTCTGGGTGCACATCCAGAAACACGGGCCGCTCTTCCCTAGTAGTTCCCCAGAGTCCCAGAATTGGCGCTCTTGGATATGACGTGGGTCACGTGCCCACTACCAACTGGTCGGGGACTGTGACCCTGCTTGGTTTGTCTTGGAGCTGGGCTGAGTTCAGGGGAGATCGGAGCGTTTTCCTTTAAGGGGGTAGGAGCGGTGGGCAGACAGAAACGTCAAGTATCTACAGCATGAGGAGGTGAGGGATGGTCAGCCGAGCAGAGTGGGTGGGGTAGCCATTCGGGCAGAGAGAGCCCGCGTGAAGCCCGGGGCGCGTGAAGCCCAGGGCAGGAAGGAAGGGAAGTAGAGGAGAGGCCGGCTGCCGGCTGGAGCCCAGGTTCTGAGACGAGGGAGGAGCAACTGAGGGTCGAGTCACACGGGGCGGTCCTGGAGGCCACGCTGGGACCCTGGATTCATCTTGAGAGCAGTGGGAGGACACTGAAGGGTAACATTTGAAGTCTGATGAGCCGGAAGGAAGCATCCTAGTTCTAGGGAACAGAAACTAAGATCACAGGAGAGTGGTAAGGGCCAGGGAAAGAGAAATTCTGGTCAAACTGAATTGAGGGGCCATCACAAGACAGGTGGAGACACCCAGCAGGCCATCGGAAATGATTAATGGAATGTTCTTTATTTCCCATCTTCAAAAACCTGGTTTCACTCACACCCCCTCTGGCTGCAGCACCACTTCTTCTCTCCCTTCTTGAGCAAAACTCATGAAAAGAGCTGTCTCAGTCCACGATCTTTGCTTCCTCACCTCCGACCTTTCCAGTCCACTCCAGATGTCCGTCCTGAGCACTCTGTCAGAATTAATCAGTGCTGTCAGTAACAGCGATTTTGCCAAGTCCAGTGGTAATTCTGTCTTGTCTTGGATTCTTAGCAATATTGAAAGAATCGATCACTCAGCCTGAAGTATTTCCTTCTTACTTCACCAGCTTCTTCTTCGTCTCCTTTGCTAGATGTTTCTGCCTCTTTCCATCTTCTAAAATGGAACTCCAGGGCTCAGCCCTGCATGCACTTTGAATATACTCCCTCCCTCAAGCAATCGGTCCACTCTGTGGACTTAGGTACACAGAGCCACGGTAAATAGTGTATAAAAGGCTGCTATAATTTGGGAGTCACCATCGTATACAAGGCTGACCAGAGCTTACCTGGAAAAATAAAACTAAATATCTTGAATTTTACATTGTATCAATATTTAGCAAAAAATATTACACAGTAGTTCCTAGAACAAAGAATTGTTTTGTTTTAGTGACAATTTTCTGACAAAACGAAGATTCACAATGTGACAGGTCTTCACATTTGACTTTCAAGGCCCAGCCATAAAAGAGGATAATCTTTGCTGCATCAACTTTACTTAGACCGGAAGGATCTTGGGCTCCATGGACAGGGCGGCCTGGAGCTCCTGGACAGCTCTAGAGGCGCAGCGGACAGGCCAGAGATGAGCGCCTGGCGGGAGGGGCCCTGGGACGACCCTCCAGAGTGTGAGGCTCAGGCTGTTGGGCCACCGAGCTGGAGGGGGACCTGGAGAGGTTGCAGCCACGCGCCGGGAAGAGGTGACTGGACAGGATGGAACTGACAAGTAAAAATAAAACATCCATCCTGACATTCCAAATGTCCGAGACGTCTACTTCAGTATAGTTCCCTAGGCCTGTAAATGCCTCTCTTCCTAAATTAATTTCAGCTGTCATTTGTAAAGAATAGTGCCTCAAAAGAGCATTGTTGAAATAAAAGGTGTAAAAGACTTGGGATAGTCATGAGAGGAGACAGAGGGGCAGAGCTAGACCCAAGGAAGAAGGCCAGGTCTAGCAACGAGTGTCTAGCCCAAGAAGACTGAAAGTGGCCTTATCTGAGTAGCAAACAGTCACGTTTAAATTTCAAAAATTATTTATCCTGCTTCCTAATATTACTTAAACCATACTCTTCCATTAGGCAGGGTAATGTGAAATCAGTGAAATAGTAATGATCTTTCAAAACTGAGTAACTGAACTACACGTCAACCAGACTGAGGTTAGACTAAATCAATCTCAGTGAAAAGCATTTTATGACATCAGTGTCCGTGCTCATCTTTAAGATGAGTTGGATTTTCAAAAGCAGAGCGATGTCGGGGAGTGTGGAAAACAAAGTAAGAGCAGATTTGCTTTCATCTCGTTCTGTTCAGTTTCTATAATGGAAGGATGGATCCACTACAGTTTCTGTAGAAAGATACAAATAGAAAATATCAATTAGGTATAACCGGTAGCCTTCAACGAAACAAATGACACGACACCGCAGCCATCTATTTTTACACTCATAATATGGTTGGGAGTAGATTCCCAGTGACACTGTAAAACGTGGTAGTGTGGGTGGGAGCCCGAGACGCAGGGATCACGAATTCTGGACCGAAAGAGAGATGGGCTGTGACCTCGCTGGCAGATGTCAATTACAAGTGTTTATTACCATTTCAGCCTTCTCCTCAGATAACACATCTAGTCCCTTTAGGATGGGAACGTACTCACTTTCACCAGTTTCTCTGTTGCCAGCGTCTCGGACGTCCTGTCCTTCACACCGACGAAGGAACACTTTGCTGGGTGGCACTTTTCTAACTGCTACCGGAGTAGCTAGGTTTGAGTTGTACTTTGATAAAATCTAAAAGAAAGCAAACTTCTTTCACCAAGTCATACGAACAACATAAAATAAATTTGGAAGCTGTTCTAAAACATTGAAGAAAAGCCAAGGAAAATTTGAAGATCTGGGTTATTTAAAACGTCAGAATATTTAGCACCGCAGATGTTCAGCGGCACAGAGATGGAGGTATTAGAAGTTTAACTTGGGTGTAGCGGGGATTTCTAAAGCTTCTAAATGTACTGCTGGGTTCATGGAAGCAAGCAGCAGTGTATCCCTGAGAGCAAATCAAGCCTTTACAAAGACGTTAGGGAAATCTGTATAGGAAAGAGGCGAAATAAATGCTCAAAAGAAAGATCATCAGTTATAAAGATTATAAAAACAAGAATCTGAAATATCAACTATGTTTTTTTCACAAAGAGGTAATATATTAAATGCAAGGTTTCCCTCCTTTAACACAGTGGCAAACTGGAAACTGTATATAATGCCTATAGACAGAAGATGCTCCTTCCTCCCTCAGTTTATTATAGTGCCAGGAAAGCAGAAAAGACAGAGAAAGAAGGATAACAAATACTTTACTGATATCTTAGGATGAGTCCCTTCCAGTGGCATTTGGGTATTTCCCCAAGTAGCTTTATCCTTCTCCATAAGCTAGGAAGGTCTCTAGAATGGTTATTAAGAATTCCATTTGCTTAAGCAATAACTCCCCAACACCGTAACTTTTATAAAGAAGGGATGCTCAGCGAATCAGGCTGGTGGTTATTTAGTAGAGTCGGTACTTGCTATAAACCAGTCACAGACGACTGGTCAATTATGTTGTACTAAAGAATCAAATATTCTATGGGAATTCCCTGGCGTTCCAGTGGTTAGGACTCAGCGCTTTCAATGCTGGGGCCTTGGTTCAATACCTTGCCAGGGAACTAAGATCCCACCAACCTTGTGGTGGCCAAAAAAAAAAAAAAAATCAGATATTCTAATATATTTAAACAAATGTTTCTCAAACTGAGGCCCAAGACATCTCAAGTTCAAGAAACACTGATACAGGTTATTCATGATACTCCAACTCTGGAGAACTGGAGAGTAAATGACATTTCTGACTTTGCTAGAAACACCAATGGAAAACTATGGTCACCATGGTGATCACATTTGAACAACGATTAGAAAATATCGTAAGAATACATTTCAGAACATGAAGTTAAAGAGAAAATGGCTCATGAGGGAACAGAGGCGTGATGACATCACTAGCTTGTGCTCAGCTCTGAAGAGCCTTAGCCAGGTGGTCGGACACAGGCTTAACAGCCCAGAATTTAGATTTAGATCCAAACGAGCACATTAGCCCGATGATAAATAACACAGTTAAATATCATTTTCAGGTATTTTCGCAGAAAACAAACAAACAATAGCCTAGAAAAATAACCTGGCGAATATCTTCTGGAATTGTAGTTACTTCTGGAGGTGTAGGTGTTCTGAGCAGATTCTCATAAGAAGAAATCGTAGGAGAAGAGGGATCTGCAAAATTCTCAAAGCACTCGTCTGAATTTACAACTAACGATGTACTGTCTTTCATTTCCAAGTCATTCGACGAACTATTTGTTTTTGATAATGGATAATTTGTGGAAACCTATAGAATAAAAAGAAATAATTAAATTATGGTGGTATAAAGTAATGTAGTAAATAAAAATTGTTAGTCAATTGTTAGTTCTGTTGTGATCTCTAAGTAGGCCGCAAAATGACCCCCTCTTCCCTGACCGAGACCTAAATAAAATCAAGGACACAAAGAAATGGCATATGGAGGAAAAAGTACCATCGTCATTACTGAAGGCTGAGCAAGAGCTTCATGTGAAATCTAAATAGGCCTGTTGGCTGAACCCCAGATTTAGATGGATTCACCACCCAGACTCAGGCAACACTATCCTGGGCCAGGTAAGAGTCGTAGGAGGATGAGCTAGCTACGCCCTCACTGCTGCCAGGGAGAAAGCCCATTCAGGCCAACCCGGCCCGTCTCCCTAGGGCAGAGTCAGCAATGAGGCCAGGAACATAAGCAGTGGCTTACCACAAGTCGCATGGTGCTATTTAAATTTAATTATACATTAATAAAATTAAAAAAAACTAAAAATGAGCTCCTCGGATGCACTAGCCACATTTTACGTGCCCAGCAGCTAGCTACCACACTGGATAGCACAGATTACAGAACATTTCCATCACTGCTGGAAGATACACTGGACAGCCCAATCTACCATATTGGTTGTCTTAAGTGTTCATACCAACTTTAAACAGGGATGAGGTTCTGATTACATAGTAAATTTGTTCAATGGGAAAAATTTGGAAAAAAAGGCATAAAAATCACCCATAGATAACCACTTTTTGGTGTGTTTCTATCCATTCTTATTCCTTAAAATATATGTGTATGTGTGTATTTATATACGTACACATATATATCATTTTCCATATCATTAAATATTTCTTGAAGACATTCTTTCTATATGTTCTTATCTGTTTTTCAAAACATCCTAGTCACATGACACTGGCTCTTATGGATTTACCATAGTATATTTTGCTTCCTGTTTATCATTTGACATTTAGTTTGTTCCCATATTCTGCTCTTATAAATAATGCTGTTTTTCCCTCTATAACTTCATTGTTATAAATCTTTGTCCCAATGTGCCTTAGAATAAATTCTGGTTAAAGGGTATGGAAAAATTTTAAAGCTCTTGATGTTTGCTGCCGAATGACCCTCCGGAAACACTGTAAATATACTCCCAAAGGCTACAACAGTCTACGTTTTTTAAACAGACTGTTTGAGTCTGGAAATAGTGTATCGGATTCACTACGGAAAAGATTAGCACTTTCAATTTTACGGAAGTTTACCAAAGCTGTGCTGTTCTTTGTAGAAGGGATTTTCAAACCAGGAGTGCAGAATGTAGGTGCCACGGGAGAATGTGTATGCTCGGCATCTAGAAGACATAAATGGCATGAAATACATTTGAAAATAAGGTTGAAATAAAGATTTTAACTTTTATATAATAATCTTTGTCAGTTTAATTTGTGCACTTTATTTTTAATAACTTAAGAAATTATAACTCTATTGTGTACTTAACTGGACAAGAAAAAACAAAACTGTCATATTCACAATCTAATTATCATTAGCACTAATAAAAGTTCAGCAGGGTTGCAAGATGCAAATGCAATACACAAAAATGAAGTTCTAGTATAAGATCAACAAACAATAAAAATATACTTGAAAAAGAATATTTTTCACAATAGCAACAGAAAAGATAAGACACCTACATATAAATCTATTAAAAACTGTGTAAGACCTTTATGGGAAAATCAAATTTCTGAAGAAGAAAAAGGAGGAGGAAGAGGGCAAGGAAGGCCACTTGCCCTCCAAGATATAAGGACGTCCTCTAAAGCTGTAGTAACTAAAAGCAGTGTAACACTGGCCAAGGATGGAAGAACTGGCTACTGGAACAGAAGAGAGAACCTAGAAACAAGAACATGTGTATATGGACATTTGCTATCTGTAACAAAGTATGCAAGCAGCCTAAAAATACCAAAGAGAAAAAGTAAACATGTTAGCAAAATGATCAAACTGGCAAAAGTTTCTTAAGTCTAATCATCAAGTGCTGAAAAAGATGGAGAAACAAGAACTCAAACACTGTTGGTGAGAATAAACCACAGCCACTCTACAGTGCCAATTTAGCATTTCTAGAAAAAGTAAAGATGTGCATCCCCTTTGATCTAGAAATTCTACTCCAAAATGTGAGAGACATGTGTCCAAAGGACAATTTAACTAGAGCACTGCCTGTAATAGTAAACAAAAAAACAAACAAAAAACCAATTTAATGAACCCTTAAGAAACAAATGAATAGGGACTTCCCTGGTGGCACAGTGGTTAAGAATCTGCCTGCCAATGCAGGGGACACAAGTTTGAGCCCTGGTCTGGGAAGATCCCATATGCCACAGAGCAACTAAGCCCATGTGCCAGAACTACTGAGCCTGTGCTGTAGAGCCCGTGAGCCACAACTACTGAGCCCACATGCCACAAATATTTAAGCCCACACGCCTAGAGCCTGTGCTCCACAACAAGAGAAGCCACCGCAATGAGAAGCCTGCACACCGCAATGAAGAGTAGCCCCCGCTCACTGCAACTAGAGGAAGCCCACGCACAGCAATGAAGACCCAATACAGGCAAAAATAAATAAATCAAATTATAAAAACAACACAAAACAGAAAACCAAGGAGGCTGAAGGATAACATTCTAAAATATATCTTACAGGAATCTGAGGAAAAAAATTGAGGAATTAGGAGAGAAGTAATATTATTAAAGAGGTAATATCAGAGAATTTTCCAGAATTAAGGAGATGAGTCCTTAGCTTGAAAAAATCATGGCTTGACAGGCAAATTCTATCAAACATTTAAAGAAGCGCTAACACCTATCCTTCTCAAACTCTTCCAAAATATAGAGGAGGGAGGAACACTCCCAAACTCATTCTACGAGGCCACCATCATCCTGATACCAAAACCAAAGATGTCACAAAGAAAGAAAACTACAGGCCAATATCACTGATGAACATAAATGCAAAAATCCTCAACAAAATACTAGCAAACAATCCAACAGCACATTAAAAGGATCATACACCATGATCAAGTGGGGTTTATCCCAGGAATGCAAGGATTCTTCAGTATATGCAGATCAATCAATGTGATACACCATATTAACAAATTGAAAGAGAAAAGCCATATGATCATCTCAATAGATGCAGAGAAAGCTTTTGACAAAATTCAACACCCATTTATGATAGAAACCCTCCAGAAAGTAGGCATAGAGGGAACTTACCTCAACATAATAAAGGCCATATATGACAAACCCACAGCCAACATCGTCCCCAATGGTGAAAAACTGAAACCATTTCCACTAAGATCAGGAACAAGACAAGGTTGCCCACTCTCACCACTATTATTCAACATAGTTTTGGAAGTTTTAGCCACAGCAATCAGAGAAGAGAAAGAAACAAAAGGAATCCAAATCGGAAAAGAAAAAGTAAAGCTGTCACTGTTTGTAGATGACATGATACTATACATAGAGAATCCTGAAGATGCTATCAGAAAACTACTACAGCTAATCAATGAATTTGGTAAAGTAGCAGGACACAAAATTAATCCGCAGAAATCTCTTGCATTCCTATACACTAATGATGAAAAATCTGAAAGTGAAATTAAGAAAATACTCCCATTTACCATCGCAAGAAAAAGAATAAAATACCTAGGAATAAACCTACCTAAGGAGATAAAAGACCTGTATGCAGAAAATTATAAAATACTGATGAAAGAAATTAAAGATGATACAAGTAGATGGAGAGATATACCATGTTCTTGGATTGGAAGAATCAACATTGTGAAAATGACTCTACTACCCAAAGCAATCTACAGATTCAATGCAATCCCTATCAAACTATCAATGGCATTTTTCACAGAACTAGAACAAAAAATTTCACAATTTGTATGGAAACACAAAAGACCCCGAATAGCCAAAGCAATCTTGAGAAAGAAAAATGGAGCTGGACGAATCAGGCTCCCTGACTTCAGACTATACTACAAAGCCATAGTAATCAAGACAGTATGGTACTGGCACAAAAACAGAAATATAGTTCAATGGAACAGGATAGAAAGCCCAGAGATAAACCCACGCACATATGGTCACCTTATTTTTGATAAAGGAGGCAGGAATATACAATGGAGAAAAGACAGCCTCTTCAAAAAGTGGTGCTGGGAAAACTGGACAGCTACATGTAAAAGAATGAAATTAGAACACTCCCTAACACCATACACAAAAATAAACTCAGAATGGATTGAAGACCTAAATGTAGGCCAGACACTATCAAACTCTTAGAGGAAAACACAGGCAGAGGACTCTATGACATAAATCACAGCAAGATCCTTTTTGACCCACCTCCTAGAGAAATGAAAATTAAAAACAAAAATAAACAAATGGGACCTAATGAAACTTAAAAGCTTTTGCACAGCAAAGGAAGCCATAAACAAGACGAAAAGACAACCTGTAGAATGGGAGAAAATATTTGCAAATGAAGCAATTGACAAAGGATTAATCTCCAAAATTTACAAGCAGCTCATGCAGCTCAATATCAAAAAAGCAAACAACCCAATCCAAAAATGGGCAGAAGACCTAAATAGACATCTCTCCAAAGAAGATATACAGATTGCCAACAAACACATGAAAGAATACTCAACATCATTGATCATTAGAGAAATGCAAATCAAAACTACAGTGAGATATCATCTCAAACCAGTCAGAATGGCCATCATCAAAAAATCTACAAACAGTAAATGCTGGAGAGGGTGTGGAGAGGCGGGAACCCTCTTGCACTGTTGGTGGGAATGTAAATTGATACAGCCACTATGGAGAACAGTATGGAGGTTGCTTAAAAAACTAAAAATAGAACTACCATACGACCCAGCAGTCTCACTACTGGGCATATATATATACCCTGAGAAAACCATAATTCAAAAAGAG
The DNA here is from genome assembly GCF_026419965.1 of Kogia breviceps. Taxonomy (NCBI): domain Eukaryota; kingdom Metazoa; phylum Chordata; class Mammalia; order Artiodactyla; family Physeteridae; genus Kogia; species Kogia breviceps. The sequence goes on from NC_081325.1 coordinate 2,736,593, forward strand.
TCCTGTACTACAATGTTCATTGAAGCTCTGTTTACAATAGCCAGGACATGGAAGAAACCTAAGTGTCCACTGACAGATGAATGGATAAAGAAGATGTGGCACATATATGCAATGGAATATTACTCAGCCATAAGAAGAAATGAAAATGAGTTATTTGTAGTGAGGTGGATCAACCTAGAGTCTGTCATACAGAGTAAAGTAAGTCAGAAAGAGAAAAACAAATACCGTATGCTAACACATATATATGGAATCTAAAAAAAAAAGTCATGAGGAACCTAGGGGCAGGACAGGAATAAAGACACAGACCTACTAGAGAATGGACTTGAGGACACAGGGAGGGGGAAGGGTAAGCTGGGACAAAGTGAGAGAGTGGCAGGGACATATATACACTACCAAATGTAGAATAGACAGCTAGTGGGAAGCAGCCGCATAGCACAGGGAGATCAGCTCGGTGTTTTGTGACACCTTGAGGGGTGGGATGGGGGGGTGGGAGTGAGGGAGACACAAGAGGGAAGAGATATGGGGATATGTGTATATGTATGGCTGATTGACTTGTTATAAAGCAGAAACTAACACACCATTGTAAAGCAATTATACTCCAATAAAGATGTTAAAAAAAAAGAAAAATCATACTAAATTATAAACATAATAAATAAAAATCTTACAGATTAACAGGAAAAAAAAGACAGATTTTCCACAAAAGAAAGCTAATCAGACCAATAACATTCTGCTCACCAGCTGCAATTGATACCGGTTCACAATGGAATACTTTCTTTAAAATGTTCAAGAAAAAAAAAAAAAACTGCTCAAGAAGGGTTTCCCTGGTGGCACAGTGGTTGAGAGTCCGCCTGCCGATGTAGGGGACACGGGTTCGTGCCCTGGTCCGGGAAGATCCCACATGCCGCAGAGTGGCTGGGCCCGTGAGCCATGGCCACTGAGCCTGCGTGACTGGAGCCTGCGTGTACTCCGCAAAGGGAGAGGCCACAACAGTGAGAGGCCCGCGTACCGCAAAAAAAAAAAAAAAAAAAAAAAAAAAAAGATTGGTGCATGAATGTATATTTATATGTTTTAAGTTAAAATGTTAAAAACAAACAAACAAGCTGAAAAATACTGAATACAATCAGGAAGAGTATGAAAAACATACCAGAAAATTATATTTCTCTTCTATGAAATCATGCTGAACCCGAATGGAATGGCACTTCCTATAATTCAGTATTATGAACCGAGAAGATGCAGAAGGCTGTTAGAATGTCTAAGGTAATAGAACCATTTTCTTGTACAAAGGGAGTCTGAAAAGAGTACAGCTGAGAAGTAACTTGATTTTCACACTTACCATTTTCTTCCAATGGCTGGGTTATGGGGCCAGGAGTGGCAAAGAAATTATTGTTGTTCACTGGTTCTGTTTCTATGGCCTCCTCACTGGTGTGATTCATAAGGAAATAATAAGGTCAAAAGAAGTTAATATTAAACCTTTGGAAAAAAATTTAATCTTACTGTATATCATCAAGTCTGGACAAATATTCAGTTATGTTTTATGGAACAGTAGTTCCATGGAACAAATTGTTTTTTTGTTTTGAAATGTATATCCAGGGCTCAAAAAAAGGTTAAGAACCATTTTGTATTGACAGTTTTGACTTAGAAGTGGGTTAAACTTCCGTGGCGGTCCAGTGGTTGGGACTCTGCGCTTCCACTGCAGAGGGGCACAGGTTCGATCCCTGGTCGGGGAACTAGGATCCCACATGCCGTGCGGCCAAAAAAAAAACAAAAAAAACTTTGACTTAAAGGAAAGCTATGAGTTCAACTCATTAGTCCAAATATAGGAATTGTATAGCTCATGGCTTCAAAGTCATAAAGTGTAATTTTATACCAGTATACAGATAGAGATTAAGGACATATTTTTAGACTCAGAGACTGATCCTGCTATGTTAAGGTAGTTCTAGCCAATTACCCAGATGTCTGAAGTACGGTTATAAAGAAGAATATCACTGAATACTAGAAGATGGTTCAATTAACCAGCTGTCCTAGTGTAATTTACTGAATAATCTTTACTTCAAAAACACCTTCAGTATATATTAAGTTCTTATGTAAATTAGAGGCTGTTTCTGGGCTATTCTGTTCCTGCAATAGGTCCATTCTGTCACAATTTTATACTGCTTTACTTACTGTAGCTTTATATATTTTCATAACTAGTAGGTTAAGTCCCCTCGTTACTGTTATTTTTCATTTTTTTTTAGTTATCCTTACTTTTTATTCTTCCAAATAATTTTAGAATAATTCTGTCAAATATCCCTCACTTTCTACCTTAAAAAAAATACCAAGGTTTTATTGTAATTATATGATATCCATAAATTAACTTGATAGGACTGAACATCTTAATAATATTCAGTCATTCTATTCAGAAATATGGTCTATTTTTTCATCCTAATTTTCCCTTTATACAACTCAGAAATATTTAATGGTTTTATTCATATTGGTCTTTCACATACAATTGGCATGAGTATTTTACCTTTCTGTTTCAAACTTGAATGATTTCCCCCCCTGTATTTACCAATGTTATTAATAAAATATAGGAAAGCATATTACTTTAAATATTTATCTTACAACTATATAAAACATATCTTATCAATATATCAGCTTCTTTCTTGAACTTTTATTATTTCTAGAAATTTTAGATGTGACCTTCTCGAGTTGCCCAAGCACAAAACATGGCCTAGAAATACATCAGAGTAATACTTACTTCTGTTTCCTATCTCACTACATTGGCCAGAACATCAAGAATGACATTAAAAAAAAATGATGTTTAATAGTGGTAACAGATAGCTTCACTATTAAGTTAGATATTCACATTGTTTATTATGTTAATGAAGTATCTTCCACTTAGAGTTTGACCAAACAATTTAAATGAAGAACGGGTGTCAAATTTCATAAAATTCCTTACTGAGGAATAATAATAGGATAATCTATTGAGATTATCCTAGTTTTTAATTAATTAATTAATTTTATTTTTGGCTGCGTTGGGTCTTTGTTGCTGCACATGGGCCTTCTCTAGTTGTGGCGAGCGGGGGCTACTCTTCGTTGTGGTGCATGTGCTTCTCATCGCGGTGGCTTCTCTTGTTGCAGAGCATGGGCTCTGGGTGCGCAGGCTTCAGTAGTTGTGGCGCACGGGCTCAGTAGTGATGGTGCATGAGCTTAGTTGCTCCGCGGCATGTGGGATCTTCCCGGACCAGTGGTTGAACCCATGTCCCCTGCACTGGCAGACGGTTCCTTAACCACTGCACCACCAGGTTAAGTCCCCTACTTTTTTTTCTTGTTGAATCATAGAAATGGTGTATTTTATGAGTTCCCAAATATTAAACTATGCATTCCTGGGATAAGCTTAACGTGGAAGTTATGCATTATAGTTTGACTATTCTGTAGAATGTATGAGTATTTTAATTGGGATTTTAACATGTATATTCACAAGTAGATTGGGCCATAGCTTCTTTTAGTGTGCTCTTTCTGTGTTTGTATCAAGGGTATATCAATCTCAAACTGAACTGCAGGGTTTTCTGTCTTATTCCATTTTTAGAAAAATCACTTTTTTTTTGAGTGTGTGTTCCAATAAAATTTTATTTACAAAAAATAGGCAGTAGGCTGGGTTTGGTCTCTGGCTATAGTTTGAAGACCCCTGAGAATGACAGTTCTTTTTAAACGTCCTTATTTTCAGAGTATCTCATTCTTGAGGCAGTTTATAATTTTTTATCCATTATACCCCCGCTAACTCTGTGTAACCAGGATGGGTATGGTTGTATCCATTTCACTAGCGTTTGTGAGTCTGAAGGTCCCCAGGTCAGGTGTTGGCATCTGAACTAGAACATATGTCTCCTTCTCAGAAAAAGAACTTTCATGTAAGATGGAAGGTATATGTTCTCTGAAATTATGAAAGGATTCATCCAGGAAACCATCTGTGCCCAGAGCTTTTTGGAGCTAATTCTCTGATAACTTTTCCGGTTTTCTTCTCTGATTTTTGGTCTATACAGGTTTTCTAATTCAAGTCTGTTTTGATAATTTTGTGTTTTTTTTCAAAACTTTTTCATTTATTGAATTTTCTCAATTTCCCAGTATTATACCCTATAGTATTTCTAATAGCTTGAAAAATAAAAAATATAGCCCATAGTTCCTAATTTTGCCATTTGCATTAATGTTTAAATAAGAACCAATTCTTCAACATATCAGTTTTACCCTTCTGCAAATATTTTGTAATGACATTTTATCTTTAGTGTTTACTCCCTTCACTTTTCCCCACAATTGTGGTTTTTTTTTCTGACACTTTGAGTTGAATGTTTATTTTCCTTCTTTAAGAACTACAGTTCTTAAAGGTATGGATTTATATGTGGTACTGTGATATGTGATATTTTCATTTTCATTGTAACTCATTAATTACCACTTCCATACCAATCACTCCTCATCTCTTCAGTCTAGCATGGAATTCATCACTGTGCTTCAAATTCATATTAAAATACCTAAGCTTAAGAGCACCTCAGAACCAACATGTAAGGAAACTCATCACCTTGACTGCATCCCAAGCTGCAGGTATTCCTGTTTTAGTTCCCTAGCATCACTTCAGGCAACAAAACAGAAATCTGTGATTTACCCAAGATCCTCTTGTCTTCCCAAGTCTCCATACCACATCAGTTGTAAGTTTTTAATAATTTTAAAAATTTTATCCTTCTTCTCTATCTTACCATATACCATCTGTTTTCAGGCTCTTACCATTCCTTCTGTATCTTCTAACCTGAGGAAACTAATAGCTCACACTTTACTGATGGAATTGGTGATTCAGAGAAGTTTGAAATATGAAGTATCTGAAAATCTTTGAAGGAAAGATATTGTCTGAGACATATTTCTTCTAGGGGAAAAAAAAATCAATAAATACAAAAGATTTAGAAAGTTAGATAAAATGCTCCTTTTAAGAAAGCTGCTTACCTGTTATTCTTCACATTTTTAAGTCCCATTGTGTAATCTTCATTTAAACACACAGTATATTCAGAGATACCAAAGTGTTCTAATTTAGGAGTCACACACTCAAAATCATCCATCTTCAGTGCACATTTGGGAGTTTTTACTAGTGGCCGTTTGGAAAATGGAGTTGAAATTTTGGGCTCTTCCTTCTCGTTGTTTACTGCCCGGGGAGGGTTTGGCAGAACTTGGGATATCATGTACCGCTCAAGTCCAAAATCGGAAAGTTGTGGGCTACGCGGAGGCTTCTCAGAAACAGAACTGCTTGGAAGAGCAGAATCCAACGAATCCCCCTCCACATCAGGCTTCTCAGGATTTTCACGTTTATTGGACTCTGGTTTAGAGTCAATGACTTCTTGCTCATCCACTGGGAGGAAAAATCAAGGTCATATTCTGGTCAAACACCAGACTAGAAAATTGTCATTTACTAAAACCACATAAAACAGCTCCATTTGAAATGTCCCAAATCAGCAAAGGTCCTGACTCTCTCCTTATATTCTAAGGTTTTATTTCAATTGTCCCTTCAGATTTCTGACATGTACCGCCTTGTCCACCCATATCTCATCTAGGTGATACATTAGAGAAGGGGAGTAAACTAAAGTGTTAAAAGACGAAAAAACAATACTCACAAATAAAAGTGTAATTTCCTTACTTTCTCAGTTAATGTGATTTACCAGTCTTTCTTAACATATTATGAAACTATCTTATCATGTAATGACATTTAATTACAGTGTGGAATTAACTACAGTCTAGATTTAACACAAAGTAAAATAATATTATTTTAGATTTCTAACTTACAGGTGGCCCAAGGTAAAAAGGAAAGACTGTTACACAAATATAAATTTTTAACCTAAGTCAGTCTGGAACACCTGTATCAAAAACCTAGTTGAGAGAAATCAGAGGAGAAATTAGTGAGACAAGTAGTTTCTCAATCTTTAATAGGTTATATCTGACTCCAGACCCCCATATGCTTAACCACTACACTGTACATTTCAGACTAAATAACTTTACTCACAACTATACTTTTTCCCACAGTCCTCTGCCATTTCCTGGGTATACCACTGGTTAATGAGTTTGGTGTGGAGCTAGGTTGGATCCAGGATAGCACTTACAATGCCAAGAAAGAGTTCAAGAAGGAAAATACTAGTTTTGGGTATGAGAGACAACAGAAAGTGAAAGAGGTATACCTAGAAAGAAGGTAAGTGGATTTGGTCAGGATTTGGGTAGAGACTAATTTAACAAATGATAGGGTTTCGGTGAGACAGTGAGACAGCAAGGTATAAAGGTATAAAGTAGAGAATGGAATGGTGGAAGAAAATGCAGAATGACAAATATAAAACGTGTATTAAAGAAATGTAGTACGAAGTAGAAAAGGAAAATTAACCAGTAATTGGAAAGGGCTGATAGAAAGAAGAGACAGAGGAGAGGGTGAGATGAAGGAAGAGAAACTAAAATGTATTTAGAATCCCCGATGGGATAGGCGTTTTTATATTTAATTTTTACTCCATTTAATTTTCATATTAACTGCTCCAAGCACAAAAAAATCTTTGAATATTTTTTCCTCATTTAAAAAGTTAAGGTACTTAACAACATTTTGGAGAACATTCAGCTGATAGAATTTAAAGAGCCAAAATCTGAACCCACATCTTTTGATTCTAAATGCTGCCATATGTTTAAGCATTCAGAGGGAGTTAATAAAGAGATTTGTTTTAGATGATTTTGAACAGATAACACTTGGTTGCTAAATGGGAAATATTAATTGTAACAATCATACATATTTATTGAAAGAAATGGGAAATAAAATTTTCTAAAATTTCCTGTTTGTTGCATCCTTTTTAAGAAAATACCGGGAAGGGACTTCCCTGGTGGTCCAGTGGCTAAGACTCTGTGCTCCCAGTGCAGGGGGCCTGGGTTTGATCCCTGGTCAGGAAGCTAGATGCCACATGCTGCAACTAAGACCAATGCAGCCAAATAAATAAATAAATATTAAAAAGAAAATACTTATACTTTATTTTTTAGGAGTCATTACAGATTGAAGGAAGTGAAGGATTGAAGGAGGTGAAGAGGTACACACTTTTTCTATGAAGATATTACTTTCCTTGTTTTGATCGGCAACCGAAATGAACTAGGAGAGGGTATTGGTTTTTTGTGCATGATAAGCCACGACATGTTAAATGTGAAGGATGCACCATTTAAAAAAAAGTTATAAACTTTGATTTCGTAGTCTTTTGGCCCTTGGAAGAGCTGTTGATTCAGAGCTGTTTTGGCATTGTGCTTTCTGTTAACTTTGAGAATTGTTACAAGAACTACCAAAAAATCTATTGTTGAATTTATTACAAGGCTTTCACTGATGAGTTTAATAAAATAAAGTTATCATCATTATTACTACCTCTTAGGGAGGTATTAGCATCTCTAGTTCACTAGTGAGGAAAAGCAATTTAGAGAAATTATCCAAGGTCACACCTGTAGTAACTGGTGGAACCAGTTTCTGAGTAACCAAAGTCAACCTGTCCACACCAAAGTCAACTGAATTCTTTCCATTATACCATGTGGATTATTTAATATACCTTCATATATATCCTCGATATATACATATTTGTTGAATCTAATTAATGTTTTATTTATGTACAAAGACTCTCATAATAGAAATGAAGACAGTGAATCATATTGAAATTAGTTACTCACAGTTATGGGTATAACAATAGTTGACAATGGGTGATTAGCATATGAGGTACTGTTCTAAGCAAATTTTATCTCATTTAATCCTTACACAGCCTCAGAGGTAGATACTATTAAACATATCTACTTTATAGGACTTCCCTGGTGGTCCAGTGGTTAGGACTCAGTGCTTTCACTGCCGTGGTCCTGGGCTCAGTTCCTGGTCGGGGAACTAAGATACTGTAAGCCATGCAGCGTGGCAAAAAAACAAAAAAAATTCTCTCATTTATAGATGAGAAAGTGAGGTACAAAGTTAAGTAACTGGTCAAAGATTAATACAGCTAGTAAGTGGTGAAATTAGAGATTTGAACTCAGGCAGTTTGACTCTAAATTCTAAACCATCATGCTTCTCTACCCTTCATTAGAATTTTAGAACTAAAAAGGACTTAATGAATTTATATAGCCAAAAATCTCTCATTCTATGGAAGAAGAAACTGAGATCGAGAAAAGTGAAATAGCAGCCTTACGGTTGGGCTCTCAGCTGTTTACTGGCAGAGCTGACCAGAAACCAACTATGCTCAAGTCACACAGATTTATCTTGTACCCTTCTTTCACCCAGCATTGTGTTGGTTCTCTCATCTAGCATTTGCAAAGGGAAGCAAGGACTGTCTTTATATTGCACCACTGATCAGCACTGCATCCAGAACACAGCGATTGCTGAATAAATGATCAAAGGGTTATCACATAATGGCAGAGTCAGAACTAGAGACAATGGCCAAGCCTATAGTAGTCTTAATCATGCTGCCTTCTTTCTTTAATACTAAAACAAATGCTATAAAATGCAAGTTTTTCACACCTGAATTCTCCTTGGCACGTGGATTATATCCATACTTCTGGAAAAACTCTCTTATTTTCATGATATCCATTGAATTTTTTTTCATCAGTACTTTTGTTGCCTTTATGAAACCAATGCTGTCTTGACTTTCCAAGCTTGCTTCATCAAGAAGAATATTGACATCATCCTTTTATGAGGAAAGAAAGTCCATTTAAATTTAACTTTTGACTAAGTCTATTTAGTTTTTTTAAATTACCACATAAAAATGATAAATTAATATTGTAAGATTGATACCTTTAGAGTCCGGACTTCTGAATGAAGGTCATGTAAAACTCTCATTGGATAATCTTCAAAGTCTTCAATATGAATATTGAAAGAAAAAAGTATAACAAGGAAAAGGAGAAAAAAGAAAGAAAATATAATTTAGTATAGTTTTTTAGAATTATAAAATCCTTGCAGATACTTAAAGACTTTTAAAAAAATTTTTATTAGACTATTACATACAGAATGTATAGAAATCGTAAGTATATAGTTTGACGAACTTTTAAAGTGAACATACCTACGTAATCAGCACTCAGATCAGGGACTGGAGGAAGGAAGAGGGAATGTAGTCCTACTTAGCTGTTTTTCCTTTACGGTTAGCACGTCTTGGTTCCTATTTTTTTTTTTTTTTTCTTTTTTGGTACGCGGGCCTCTCACCGCTGTGGCCTCCCCTGTTGCGGAGAACAGGCTCCAGATGCGCAGGCTCAGCGGCCATGACTCACGGGCCCAGCCGCTCCGCGGCACGTGGGATCCTCCCGGACCAGGGCACGAATCCATGTCCCCTGCATCGGCAGGCGGACCCGCAACCACTGCGCCACCAGGGAAGCCCATGGTTCCTATTTTTAAAATCTTTGCCAGTGACAATGCTTTTGTTTTGTTCGAAAAGCTTTATTGTTTGGACTTTTGCATTAATTTAATTAATTTATTTATTTTTGGCTGCATTGGGTCTTCATTGCTGCACGCGGGCTTTCTCTAGTTGCGGAGAGCAGGGGCTACTCTTCATTGCAGTGTGCGGGCTTCTCATCGCAGTGGCTTCTCTTGTTGTAGAGCATGGGCTCTAGGCACACGGGCTTCAGTAGTTGTGGCAAGCGGGCTCAGAAGTTGCGGAGCACGGGCTTAGTTGCTCCACAGCATGTAGGATCTTCCGGGACCAGGGCTCGAACTCGTGTCCCCAGCATTGGCAGGTGGATTCTTAACCACTGCATTTAGGACTACAATCCATCAGGAATTGATTTTTGTGTATGGCAAGAGGTAAGGATCAAGATCCATTCTTTTTTTTCCATATGAGTGTGCAATTGACCTGGCACTGAAAAGACATCCTTTACCCACTGTACCATCACCTTTCTTATTAATCAACTGGTCATATACCTAACATAGAAGCAGGTTTTTTTTTTTTTTTTTTTTTTTTTTTTTTTTTTTTTTTTTTTTCGGTACGTGGGCCTCTCCCGCAGCGGAACACAGGCTCTGGACGCACAGGCCCAGCGGCCATGGCCCACGGGCCCAGCTGCTCCGTGGCATGTGGGATCCTCCTGGACCGGGGCACGAACCCGTGTCCCCTGCATCGGCAGGCGGACTCGCAACCACTGCGCCACCAGGGAAGCCCTGAAGCAGTTTTTAAAAAGATTTCTCTTTTCTAAAACATGCCTCCTTTCAAGACCATCTCCTTCCACCTGTTAAAAGTTGACCAATTTTCACATTTGTAGAGGTGTGGATGGACCTAGAGACTGTCATACAGAGTGAAGTAAGTCACAAAGAGAAAAACAATTATAGTATATTAACGCATATATGTGTAATCTAGAAAAATGGCACAGATGAACCGGTTTGCAGGGCAGAAATAAGAGACACAGATGTAGAGAACAAACGTATGGACACCAAGGGGTGAAAGTGGCAGGGGTGGCGGTGGCGGTGGGATGAAGTGGGAGACTTGGATTGACATGTACACAGTAATAGGTATAAAATGGATAACTAATAAGAACCTGCTGTATAAAAAAAAGGGTTGACCAATTTTCATTAGGAAAATGCAAATCAACAACACAATGATATTGTATTTCATACCACTAGAATGACTATAATTAAAAAGACAACAAGAGAAGCCACCACAATGAGAAGCCCGTGCACCGCAATGGAGAGTAACCCCCGTTTGCCGCAACTAGAGGAAGCCCGCGCACAGCAACGAAGACCCAACACAGCCAAAAATAAATAAATTAAATAAATGAATTTATTTTAAAAAAAAGAGACAGACAATAACAAATGCTGATGAGGATGTGGAGACATTGCAACCCTCATTCATTGCTGGTGGAAACGTACAGTGGTGCACTTTGGTAAACAATTTGGTCGTTCCTCAAAAAGCTAAACACAGATTTACCATATGACCCAGCATTCCGCTTCTAGATGCATACCAAAGAGAACTGAAGACATTACATTCACATAAAGCTTTGGCACACGAGTGTTTACAACAGCATTATTAGTCATAATAGCCAACGTAGAAACGACCCAAATGTTCATCAACTGATGGATAGATAAAATGTGCTAAGTCCATACAATGAAATAGTGATCCATGCTACCATGACAGGGGTGAACCTTGCAACACTTCGCTAAGTGAAATGTCGGTCACAAAAGCCTACAGATTGTACAATTCCATTTATAGGAGATGTCCAGAATAGGCAGATCTAGAGAGACAGAAAGTCGATTAGCGGCCGCATAAAGAAGTGCAGTAAGTAGATGGGGGCAAGATTCCGGGGAGTGGCTGTTAAGTCACCGGGGTTTGTTTCGGGGGGTTATGAAAATCTAAACTCAGTGTGATGATGGTTGCACGCCTCTGGCAAGATACTGAAAACCACCGAATTGTATCCTTTAACATGGTGAATTTTATGAGATTCATAACTGTGATCATAGAAGGCGAATTTGGGGGATGTTCATTTTCTGTAACTATAACAATTCCATATTTTCTGTAATACATGCGGGCCAGGAATTGAAAAAATTATTCCAACTTTTTCTTGTAAAACCAAAAGCAAAGAAAGAATGTGTCTAACCAGGCAACAGATTGGTAAGGAGGTAAATTAGCACAAGCTTTATGGAAAACTATTCAGCTATGTCTAAAATATCCAAAACCATTAATACAGTTTTGTGTCTTATAGCATTATCTCAACTATGTAAACAAAGTCAAGCAAAACAAGGCAACGCTAAAAGGATGGTAGAAAAGCTACTGAACTATTAATAGCTGTGTCTTCTGACGGTGACGTTACAGCAAAGACTTATTTTCTTCTTTCTACTTCTCCGTTACCTCAAATTTTTTGCCGTGCACATATATTGCTTTCACAGGCACAAGCATAAACATTTTTAAATGGCTGGAAAACTATTCATAATATAGTTAAAGGAAAATGAGTCTGCGTCTACAGGGTGCGATATTTTAAGGCGGATTACAGTTACGACGCACAAAATAATCTCAAAATCTGCACTACTCTTGCAACAACTTCAAACAGTCTCTTAATACAAACGTTAGTGGTGGAGAATTTTTCTTTACCTATATTTTATTTTTTACTTATTTTATTTATTTATTTTGCGGTACGCGGGCCTCTCACTGCTGCGGCCTCTCCCGTTGCAGAGCACAGGCTACGGACGCTCAGGCTCAGCGGCCACGGCTCACGGGCCCAGCCGCTCCGCAGCATGTGGGATTTTCCCGGACCGGGGCACGAACCCGTGTCCCCTGCATCGGCAGGCGGACTCTCAACCACTGCGCCACCAGGGAAGCCCCCTTTACCTATATTTTAAAAAGCAGTACTGCCTATTAGCTTTCGTTATGGCAGTACGGTTTGTTGAGAAAAATACACTGCAACTGTGGACCATCTGGGTGAGACCAAAGTCACTCTGCATGTCAAGAACAGGGCTGAACGGCTGCTGTTAGAAGAAACGTTTCATCTTCTCTTGGTCGTATTTTTCTTGATAAGCCCCCACTACGTGCACTTGAAAGCTCGTCGAGTCTAAATGAGCGCGTGCATCGCGAGCCTAGCCTACCGGCTCGATTAGGGCTTTGGTTTCTAAGTGCGGCTGTTTCTCCGCCCCGCGTCCCTGCCGGGGCAGAGGCTGCGCGCAGCGCTGGGCGGGCCCGGGGGTGCCTGGGGCGAAGGGCGCCACCGCCTCTCCCGGGAGGGCTCCTCACAGTCCAGCCCCCTGTCGGTCGGCCAGTGCGCGCGCCAGCGTCCCTCACGCGGCTCACTCACCGCTGTCCTCTCCGTCCAGCGCTCGCTGCAGCCGGGCCGTCTCGCTATCCAGGGTAACGGCCAGAGACCGCAGCTTCCCGCAGAAGCCCCGGATCAGATCCATGGACGAGCCCCGCACTCGTCCTCAGCGCCCGCGAACGTTTGAATCCCGGCGCCGGAAACGCCATTGGTTCCGCGACTCGCGCAAGGCCCTTCTCGCGAGAGCTGAAGCTTCGCGCGAGGAGACGGGCGGCACGTTGGGAAAGCGCGCTTCCGGCGTCCGGCTTCCGGCGTCGTGTGCCGGTGTGCGGAGGGAGGCCCTGAGGCGCGGCTGGTGAGTGTTGGGGCGCGGGTTGGGTTGGTCTGCGGGCGGCGGCGGCGCCATCCCTCTCCCCGCGGCCGGCGCGCCGTCGACTCCCGTTTCTGTGCTCTCGGCAGGCGCCATGTTCCTGACCGCACTCCTGCTCCGCGGCCGCATCCCCGGCCGGCAGTGGATCGGGAAGCACCGGCGGCCGCGGTCCGTGTCGGCGCAAGCGAAGCAGAACATGGTCCGCCGCCTGGAGGTCGAGGCGGAGAACCACTACTGGCTGAGCCGGCCCTTCCTCACGACCGAGCAGGAGCGCGGCCACGCGGCGGCCCGCCGATTGGCCGCCTTCCAGGCGCTCAAGGCTTCGCAGGCGGCCAGGTTCCCCGCGTCCCGGCGGCTGGAGGACCAGCTTGGCCACCTCAAGGTCACCGGGAAGTGGTCCTGACCCGCGCCACGCCGCCTGCGTCCTGCGGCGACGAGCGGGAGCCTCTGGCTGGAGCCCCACGGAGCCCCGGCCAAGCCCCGAGTGCCTGCGACGGAGGTCCCGGGCCCACGCTCTCCACCCCCCGCAGTGTGTCTCGGTCGGATCGCGCGTCTCGCTTCTCTGCCCTGAGGAGGGAACCGGGCCGCGCTGTGGCATCTGGGCCTCGGTGCGAGATTCTGCTGGGGGCTTTGCTGTGCATGCTCGCTTACCTTCTGCCGACAGGTCGTGCCTACTCGGACATGAAAAAAATCTTTTCCAGTTAAACGCGCTCCTAAAAAGAGTGGTTTCTGGTGAGATTTGCTCCTAAAGGTGGACAGTTGGACATCGTCTATTTTCGGGGACTCCCCCTGGAACTAAGACCCTTAAGCCAGGCGGCGCAGCCAAAAAACAAACCAAACAAAATAGTCTATTAAAAAAAATCTGGTTGTCACCTCAGTATTGAAATTTAAGGATGATTTATGTATTTTGGATATGAGTCCTTTTTCAGGTATTTTTTCCAGTCTTCGACTTTCCATTCTTTTAACAGAATGTCTTTCAAAGAACGAACGTTCTTAGGTTTGATGAAAGGGACAACTGAAAATTGTTTAATAAAAGCTAAATTAAAACCTTTTTGATGCGCTTCCCTGGTGGCGCAGTGGTTGCGAGTCCGCCTGCCGAGGCGGGGGACGCGGGTTCGTGCCCCGGTCCGGGAAGATCCCACGTGCCGCGGAGCGGCTGGGCCTGTGGGCCGTGGCCGCTGAGCCTGCGCGTCCGGAGCCTGTGCTCCGCAACGGGAGAGGCCGCAGCGGTGAGAGGCCCGCGTACCGCAAAAAACAAAACAAAAACCTTTTTGATAAAGCCGCGTGTGCTCTGGCGTAGGTAGACCACAGTGTCGCCTCACTCAGGTAGCCCCCGCGGTTGCCCGAAGGGTCAGCCCCATCGCCTTCCCAGGGCAACACTACCACACCCGCCAGGTGACCAAAGCAACAGTCATCCCCGAACACCGACAGCTGTTCAAATACAGGAGTTTATTTATTTGTTAATAATGATTATGATGATTTTTTGGAAAAACAAGTTTTAAAATGTTCAGCCTTAATGTTAATGAAGGTTAGGCCACCCAAAAGACAAAGCAAAGATAACATTAAGTCATGGTCCAGGGTTACACTTATGAAAAACAAATACAAGATTTACGAGACATGATATGTAAAAACAACCAAAGTAAACGATTTCAAATTTGTTTATATAAAAACATATTAAAGATCACTTTAAAATAGTGTCCACCTTTTCTGTAAATGGGCATAGACTAAGCTGCAATCATGTACAAATGTGATAAACTCAACAGCTTTCTGAAGCTTTTAATACAATTCCTTTATATGCAACTCAACAAAGTAATATAAAGTGAAGTCGTTAGAAAAATAGGGACCTTGCTGAATCTATCTTGCATTTTTAATTTAAGTTGGAAAATATAGTTCAGATCATAAACACATGAATTTCAGATTTACATATTAGCTGTATCTTCCAGAATATGAGATACGGTCTTTATTTTGGCTGAAATGCAAAAATACGGTTAATTTCTCTAACAGATTAGTTAAAAATACTTTCCATTGATAGCAGTGCTAGTCCTAGAACAAAATGTAAGCAAAACATTTGTAAGTCACTTGTCTTTTCAGTGCCCCAAATATGCAGATCCTAACACTAAGCCCTTAAGATGCATCTGCTTTAAAGATGACTGAAGGGAAATCTCCCGTGACTGAGAATCTGAAAATCCTACAAACAGTGAAAATCTGCTATTAATAGACATAAATTCAAGTAAACATTGCATATTTGATTTAAGTTAAATTAACTTATGACACATTGGATCATAACCACTAAATACGTAAAAGGATTCTCAAAAATCACCCATATGCAAAGATGAAACTATACTACGTAAGCGGTGCCAGTCCAGTGACCACTAAGCTGTAGCTGCTCTTTGGTTTGGCGCAGTGACAGTGGTCAGACGCCTCAGGTACCGAGTATTCAAGTAAGTCTGTACCCACGTAAAACCACGCTTCCTGTCTGATTTGTTTTTAATGGCAATGGCAAGACCTGAAATTCAGCTTTATTTTCCTTAAATATTATCACAATTGTTCACGCGTTCGAAGGAACAGAGGTGGTACTAATAAATTTTGACAGGGCTTCATTTTGACCATTTCTCTGCAAAGGGTGGCAGCACTAATCAGTCCCAGAGAAATACCAAAGAGGCAGCCTCTCCCTGATGCCCATACCCCCATCCACTTGTAGGCCCTTGCCGAAGTCATTAATGTGTACAAGTAAACGAAGCCGAGTATTTAGAACGCGGCAAATGTTGGCCATAAATTAATTAAACCAAAGGTAACTAAATTAAAAGGCTTTAGCTGAAGATTTCTGAAAAGGTGTTTACTAATGCTATTAAGATGCTGTTAACAGATACTGAAAGAAATGAAAAAGAAACACCACAAAAGCACCCGAATAGGTTAAAGGGAAAATTAAGTTTCCTCAGTTGTTAATCAGGTGCATGCAAATCCTCTGACCCGAATGTAAAAATTCCCACAAGAAGTACCAGGACATTTCTAAAAGCAGTCACTTCCGTTTAAACATTTACTACGTCCTTGTAATACTCAAACTGCCAAACTGAAGTGATGTTTCTGGTTGGTAAATCGATATCCCTTAACTCTCATAAGTTTTCTAGAATCAAGATTATTAAGACTACAGTGTTGAAATAAAGGTAGAAACTGTATTACAGTATTCCAAACTATTTTCAAAGCTAACTCATTCCTCTAGTTCAAAGGGGAAAAAATTACTTCCTTTTAACATCTAATATTAATATAGCCCATGGAATTAGACAAATCCTATAAATTATAAACCTGGAATAGTAGGCTATAAAATTTATGCTACATTAGGAGATTACAGAGCTATCCCTAGAATATTGTTTGGCGTTCAGAAGGAACTCCAAAAATATCTGTTGGACGAATGTTAAGTAAGGTATTGTGCAAAATTAGAAATTGAAGAATGTTAAAGGTCGTCCAGTCGAAATCGTTCGTAACACCCCTCTCCCCAACCCCATTTTATAGACAAGGAAACTATAACATGTTTTTACAGACGCTGGTTAAAACTCATCTCCACCCACTACTGGAAGCAGTCAGTCATTTTAGCTTGTGTGTGGCCGACTAAGCAGAGTATAAAGGAGGAGTAACATCTGTATATTGTTCCTCCGCTATAGGACACTATTTTTCTTTAGAATTAATGCAACGATCCCTGTCACTTAGATTGGATTTCAAAAGGAAAAGGGGGATAAATGTCTAGGCAGAAAGGGGTTGCTGTTAGGAAGTCAGACTTAAAATCCTGCATATAAGAGTGGAATCCACCTCTCAGAGAATGGAAATTTTGAATGACTACTCAAGTGAGAATTTCTTTCTTGAGAGCAGCGTTATGCTAAACAGTTTTACCCTAGTTCAAGCTGTATTTTATGTTGCTGTTTAAGCTATTATAGGATTACTGTAAAAAGTTGCAAAGCAAATTTCAGTCATTACCTAAATTGAAATTTGAAAGTCAACTCAGCAGCAGGCAGCACTCTGAAAACATACTTTAACAGCTTTCTGTAGCTTGTCTTTCGCTTTACTTTTCTCCTAGCCACTTCTACCCAATCCTACTGTGTCCAATATTTCTATAGCACACGTAACCTTTGTTTCCCTACCTGTATAAATACCCATGAAAGTTCAACAAATGAGTATACTGAAAGCAGAGAGAAACAAAAAATTTCTTATACTGCCAAATTTTCTTTGAACCTTGGGCACAACACTGCACATGGTTTAATTAATGCTTAGAACTAAGCCTTCAATGAATTATACAAATATGCTCCATGTTTTAAGTGATTAGGCATCTAAATCCTTCTGAGTGTTATTTTATAGCCAACAATAAAAAAAATCTTCAGTAAAAATGTTGAAAAGTATAAAACAGTAACTATAAGTTAGCAAACACCAAGTTGTTTTTAAAGCAATTATTTTCTTTTTCTTACACAGTACAAGCACTTTCAGCCACCATACTGACCTAGATGTACTTCACTTAAGACGAGTTTTTACCTTGTGTTTCTGGAGTGAAAACTTATATGGATACTAAGAAACAACTCTAATAATGTAACTTAGGTATCAAAAGAATACATATGCCATGTTAACATGTGACCTGACAGCTCATATTATAGCATATCATAATACGTTATTATGAGTAAATGTTATTTCCAAAGTAAAATTAAGTCACTTTTGTAGCTGTCAGTCAGTGTTGAACAAGTGGGTTCATTTAAGATTAAGGCATCTTCCAGCTCTGGAGTAGTGCTTCTGTGGATCCAACAATCTGTACAAAGGTTTCCTTTTTTAAAAAATATATCTTCATTTATACTTCAATTATTTAATTCCATTGATCATCTTCTTGCATATAAAACTGAAAATATTCAGTCCGTAATGTTTTTATAAACCTATAAAACCAGAAACAATTGAATTATTGATTAAAACTTGATTTTATATTTCTGAAAATAAGATGTATTAAATAGTTCTTTGGGCTAAGGTATAAAGCTGCTAATACAACACAAAAGGAAAGAAATACTTTAATATTGCTAATATTCTAGTAGTAATAGAGGTTTTTAGATGCTGTAAATAGGGGACAGATCACAGCCTTTCCCTGAAGCCATTAAGTGAGCACGTGAATAGAGGCAGATCCTTACACTTTTCCCGTAGTGTTAACTTGGGCACAATCTGAGGAGACTTCGATCAGATGTTTATGGGAATTTCAGTGAGGATTCTCAAGCGCCACGAGCATCAGCCATTATTCCGCCTACACGGAGAAGACGCCGGGAGCCCGGAGCCCGGAGCCCGGAGCCCGGAGCCGGGAGGCCTGTCTGAGGGCCAGCTCTGGGCGGGGCCGCCAATGACACGGGATCACCGCCTGCGGCTCCTGCTGCCCTCTGCCGGCCCGGAGCCCCACCGGGGGCTGTTTCTGACGCTCTCCGAGTCTTAGGCTCTGGCTGTGACTTGGACATGGCCTCCAGGTCCTCGTAAGGAACTGAATGCTAATGACAAACAGCAAGCAAGGAAGCAGATGTCCCCCAGATGAGACTACAGAGGAGAACAGAGCAACTGAGGTAACAGAGGTGTGTTGTCTTAAGCTGCTAAGTGTGTGATAATTTGTTAGGTAGCAATAGGTAACCAAGAAACACTACACGTAGGTTTTCAAAACTAAGAGCTGTGCGTGATGCTGCTGAGCCAGCGGGCTTAGCTTGTGACTGGAACGTGTACAGCCGTCGTCCCTGTTTTTAAGCAGCAGGAGAGTTCACTACATCCCTGCGGGTCCGTGTCAGTGTTAGCACTGCCCTCACTGCGCCTACTGGTCCATCGGGAAGGGCTTCTATTCCTACTTCAATCAACCTCCTCTGGCTACTGCCTCTGCGCGCACACATAAGGCATCACTGACCCATGTACTTGGCTACAGTAAACTGCTCTTCTGCTATATCTTTTGTTTTGTTTTTTTTTTTTTTGGTTTTTTTTGTGCTACGCGGGCCTCTCACTGCAGCGGCCTCCCCCGCTGCGGAGCGCAGGCACCGGACGCGCAGGCTCAGCGGCCATGGCCCACGGGCCCAGCCGCTCCGCGGCATGTGGGATCCTCCCGGACCGGGGCACGAACCCGCGCCCCCCGCATCGGCAGGCGGACCCCCAACCACCGCGCCACCAGGGAAGCCCCTGCTATATCTTTTACCAAGTAAATAACATCAGTGAACCTCTTAAGTCTTTTTTCAGTCTTTAATCTTAGTCACTCTTCTCTGGGTCAAATTTCTTCAGTAGTGGGCAAAAGTCACCTTTTTTCCTAAAACTAATTAATGTACCGTTCAGTGAAAGGGTTAGTTGTCCATATACCAATACTAACAATTTTTATTAGTTTCCTCATTAATCTACCAACAAATATCCAGTAAGATCATGGTAGGAGTGGGAACATAAAACGGGAGTTAGGCAGATGTTCCCTTCCAACCTCTCCTGAACTACCTGATTTTGCTGATATAATGGAAAGAGTAAAAAAGACTGAATTGCAAATTGTTTTGAGATTATGACATGCAAATAAACTAATTTTTGGAGAAATTACCTTTCTACTGTCTTACCGTGCTCTTATTCAACTGGTTAGCTATGAACGAGCGGCACTCAATTTTCTATGGCCACTGTTACCTGGTTCTTTGTCCCTGTAAGCACATAATTGTATATGACAGGACAAAAAAAGAAATATTAAGTTTCTGGCTAAATGGTAAAATCGATGATTACAGTAAAAGCAAGTATTATGTAAGCACTAAATAGGCTTCTGGTGCCAACCATTTGCCTTCCGTTAGAACCCAGAAGGAGGGAAAGCAGTGCTAAAATCTGAAAGTCTGATTTTATGCTTATCTTTGTAAAAATGTGCATTGGCCCTAACGTGTTCAGGAGCAATGATTTAAAGTCCACAAATGGAGTTTTCCCTTGATTTTATACTGAGGGTCTAATGACCTGAATGAAGGTCTCTTTAAAAAAAATTATTTTATTTAATTTATTTATTTATGGCTGTGTTGGGTCTTCGTTGTGGTGCACGGGCTTCTCACTGCAGTGGCCTCTCTTGTTGCAGAGCACGGGCCCCAGGCGCATGGGCTTCAGTAGTTGTGGCACGCGGGCTCAGTAGTTGTGGCTCGCGGGCTCCAGAGCACAGGCCCAGCAGCTGCAGCACATGGGCTCAGTTGCTCCGTGGCACGTGGGATCCTCCCGGACCAGGGCTCGAACCTGTGTCCCCTGCATTGGCAGGCAGATTCCTAAGCCCTGGGCTACCAGGGAAGTCCCCTGAATGAAGGTCTTAATGAAACTAATTTAAGAGAACTTAAATGCTGCTGAAAGCCAAAATGACAATAACAACAGATTAGAAATTGTGACAGCAAAGCTTTCAAGTTTTAGGGTATTTCCTAGAGTTAGTACCAAACCATTTTCCTACAGTGCAAGAAGAATGTTATTACTAGTATTATTAAGAACTACAGATATGTTTTAAGCTATAATGCTAGTGAGTGGCCAGACCGTATTATAAACCGAGGCCTGATTCAAAAGCCCACTTCTATCTCATCAACTGTTGTATAATGTACCACAATTCATGAAATGATTAAGAGTCATCATGGTTCAAATACATGCAGTGCACTCATTTTATACTAAGACAAGACAGCCAAAGAGTACAAGGCATTTCAAAATTATTTTCAAATAAGCAAAAGCTATGACCCCAAAGAATAACCTTGTTTAAGCATTATCCAGAATATTATGCTAAAAGAATTTTCTACATCTGAGGTGACAAAATACATGGCTGGGTAACAACAAGGAAAAACAAAATTATGAACAGAAAAAAACACAGCAGCAGCCACTACGCTTCCTCACTCAACCTTCGCCTCCGTGAAAGCTACCGGTAAACACTAACGGCCCACGTATAAGACATTTTATTAAAAAGTTTCAAATATTTTACAATAGCACATAATGTATATTAATTTTTCCCCATTTATTAAACCTGGTGATTTTCATTTTAACCAAAGCAATCTTTTCAGATGACGAGCATTACCTGATCTGACAACACCTTCTTCAGATCCATTCTCTAGCCACTGAGATTCACTGTCCAGCAAGCGGTTTTTTGATTCACTAAGCGGTTTGATAGGAAAGGGTGGATTTGAGCCAACACTGAAAGAGGAGCAAATAATTTAGTAAATAGTCTAACGCTCAATTAATGATACTTAATTAATAAGCAGAAAATTAGTATTCCTTCTCCTAAATAAGTGAGGGCAACTCATGAGATCTCAGCACTCTGAAAAAACTCCATCTTCAAGAGAAAACGTGCCCCCAACCCCCCGCATTAAGTGGCTCTCTAGACCCAAGAATTTGTACTCAGCACTGCCAATGAAAACAATGAGATAAAAGAAAAACAGCTTCAGAGGCCAATCTGAAACATTTTTAACATGTTAATCAAGAGCCATAAGGTAGCACAAGGACAGGTGAGGATCTATGTCTGTGGCCAGGACAAAAAGATTACCTGTCATTTCCCAAGTTTTCTGCTTTCTACCTCTGCAGTTTAGATCTAAGGGGAAAAAATGATTTAGTGATTTAGCGTAGACTTAGTTTTCTAGCTAAGAGATTCAGGGAGGGAGGGAATGGAGGAAAAAAAGGAGGAGGAAAAGGGAACTTGTATTGCTGGGGACCCACTATGGGCAGACGCTGTGCTGGGTGCTTTCTACGCACCATCGCAATCTTCACAATAACCCCCGAAGGGAGTACAAATCGTCCTCTCATAGAGCCGGCAGGTGAGGCTCAGACGGTTTAAGTAACTTCTTCGAGCTCTGAGGTCCTAGGTTCTAAGGCCTATGTTCTTCCAAAATTAATCCGCTAGCTTGGAATTTATAATCGCTCCTCCCCCACAACTTATTTCTGTAGTAAGTTTCAAGTGTTTCACTTTGACAGAAGCATCTCTATCTCCTTTAACATTTCATTTAAAATGAACTATTTCTCTGAATTTATGAATCAGTGTGCTCGCCATACAAACTCTGAGAAAATATCCTCTAAGATGAAGAAGAAAAATTTTGTATGTGTATTTTTGAATCCTCATTATTTTCACGCTGCAGTTAAAATCTGTTTATCAAAATAAAATGGTGAATAGTACAATGACTATCTTCTGTGAAAATATAACTGATGTAAACCAACATAATCAAATCTTGAAAGAGTCGTTTCTAGGAAGACGCAGTGCAGGTAGGGTAGCCGTGCTTCCTACCCTGCCAGACGCGTCCAGTGACATGAGACTGTCCTGCTTCAACTACTAACAGCAAGCGTTCACTTTCTTACTCTCAAAAGTGTTCTGGTTTGAATGATAAAAAATATGGTTATCCTGAGCATATCAGCTATATCCATATTATTTTAACCCTCAGTTGAAAAAAACGAATAGAATTTCTCTTTATCTATAGTGGCTTGCTACATTACTACTGTATTTATCTATGTATAACAGACAGACACACACACACACACACAGACACACACAGTTTGCTCTATAATGAATTCTGAAAAACTTAATGACAAGAGGCACACCTTCTGGTATTTTCACTGTGGTTTGAAACAGAAGCTTGTTCTGGATCCGTCCCCACAAGACGAGTCGGAAAACTGCAGCCATCACCCTGACTGCATAATGAAAAAGATCAGTAATAATTTAATCATGTTCAGTTAAATCAAAGTGGTCAAATGTAACACCTATTTTCCAGAGGCATGGTATAAAATTATCACAACTTGTCATTTCAGAGAATGATTTCTAAGATTTCTAATTCAGAGGCTTATTAGACTCCACTGAGGAAATAAGTGTTTTTCTTTTATTATTTACATATAGTTAAAAACAGTATCTTCCATGACTATTAAAATGAACATGTCTATTAAAGTTATGATAAACATACATATTCAAATATTTGGGTAACTGACCTGCTTATCACAATCATTTAAGATATCATAAACGCTCAAACTAAAATTCAAGATAGAAGTTCCACATATTTATTTGTTCAACAACATTTATTAAACAAAAATATACTGGATGTTCCGAGTACCATTTGAAGGGCTAGGGATACACCACTGAACAAAAGAAAAGAAAATCTCTGCCTTCAAGAAGTTCACAACTTTAAAAAAAGTACAGCTATGCCTTCTGCATTCTAAAAACATCAAAACTGTGTACCGCAGGGAATTCCACTTCAGCCAAGACGGATTAACCGGTACATTTGACCTCCTGTTGCACAGTATATACAACAACTCTTTTCAAAGCAGGCAGCACAGAACTGTGGCGTCTGAAAGAAGAGAAACCAACCACGGAGTTGCAGCTTCTGCCAGACCCTGAGCACCAACAGGGGCATGTGCAGAGCAAGGTGGTCTCACTGAATTGAGGGGACAGAGACGGGAGTTTCGAGAAGACGAGGAGGCTTGCTTCTGTCGGACAGAGCTGAGGAAGAGGGATACGTGCAGAGAAAGGGCTACAGAAATCTGCACAGGGTTTTCCTTGAGTCTTCTGATGAATACTAAGCCACACATGGGAATCTGGGGAAAGAACAACTGGGGAGTGTAAGCTGAACAATTCGGAGCCTGCACAGCCCTGAAAGCCATTTGCATTCGACCTGCCAGAGTAGAGAGACCTCACTGAACATGTGGGTATGGCAGAGACGGCCGGCAGGCTCTCACCTTTGCTGTAGGACTAAACTTGCCCTAGAGGAAATGCTACTTTACACCCAACCAAACAAAGGTTGAAACAAGTGCCAGGAGGACTAAGCTGAAACAGAAGTCTGCCAAAACAAAATTCAACACTCTTTAAAGGGAGACAAAATTTAAACACTCAGAATTCAAAATGTCCACCATCCAATCAAAAATTACTAGCATAAAAAGCAGGAAAATGTGATCACAACTGAGAGAAAAAAAGTCAATAGAAAATATTTAGAAATGACCATGAACACTTGAAACAAAGACGATAAAACAGTGATTATAAATATGTCCATGAATTAACTGGAAAAAGTGGATATAAAGAAAAAAGAAATGTAACATATAAAAAAAGAACCCAATTGAACTTCTGGAGTTGAAAAATATAGTATCTGAAATAAGAAATTCACTGGATGAGCTTAACAGTAGACATTACAGAAGAAAAGATAAGTGAACTCACAGATGTAACAACAGAAAGGATCCAATTTGAAGCAAAGAGAGAAAAAAGATGGAGAGGGAGGAGGGAGGGACCACAGCAATGACCGTGGGTCTCGACACATATTTAAGAGAAGCTGAAAAGCTAGTGGGGGAAGGGCACAGGAAGAGGGAGGCAGGCAGAAAAAACAATTGAAAATTGTTTCAAAATTATTCAGATTGGACTTCCCCGGTGGCACAGTGGTTAAGAATCCTCCTACCAATGCAGGGGACACAGGTTCGAGCCCTGGTCCAGGAAGAGCCCACATGCCGCGGAGCAACTAAGCCTGTGCGCCACAACTACTGAGCCTGCGCTCTGGAGCCCGCGAGCCACAACTACTGACCCCCAAGTGCCACAACTACTGAGCCCGCGTGCCACAACTACTGCAGCCCGTGTGCCTACAGCCTGTGCTCCGCAACCAAGAGAAGCCACTAAATGAGAAGCCCCCGCACCACAACGAAGAGTAGCCCCTGCTCGCTGCAACTAGAGAAAGCCTGCGCACAGCAACGAAGACCCAACGCAGGCAATAAATAAATGAATAAATAATTCAGATTTGATGAAAACTACAAATTCATAGATCCAAGAAGCCTAACGAATTCCAAAGAGGATAAACACAAGGCAAACATACTAAGGAACATCATCATCAGACTACTTAAAACCAGTGATAAAGATAAAATCTTAAAAGTAGCCACAGGGGAAAAAAGACATAGTAATCTACAAGCATACCTCATTTTATTGTGTTTCATTTTACTTTGCTTTGCAGATACTGTGATTTTTATAAATTAAAGGTTTGAGGCAACCCTACATTGAGCAAGTCTATCGGTGCCATTTTTCCAACGGCATTTGCTCACTTTGCATCTCTGTGTCACATTTTGCCAATTCTCACAATATTTCAAACCCTCCACCAGCAAAAAGATTACGACTTGCTGAAGGCTCAGATAATGATTAGCAGTTTTTAGCAATAAAGTATTTTTAAATCTAGGTATGTACATTTTTTTTTTTTAGACATAATGCTATTGAACACTTCACAGTCTATGATTATAGACTGTTATATGCACTGGGAAACCAAAAAATTCATATGACTCACTTTACTATGATATTTGCTTTATTGCGGTGGTCTGGAACCAAACCTGCAATAATCTCCGAGGTGTGCCTGTACAAACAGTGGAATAAAGATAAGAGAGAGGCTGATTTATTGACACAAACAACACAAGCCAGATGATAATGGAACAACATCTTCAAAGAAGGGGAAAAAAAAACAAAGACAAAAAACCCAACTGCCGGGCTTCCCTGGTGGCTGGCGCAGTGGTTGAGAATCTGCCTGCTAATGCAGGGGACACGGGTTCGAGCCCTAGTCTGGGAGGATCCCACATGCCGCGGAGCGGCTGGGCCCGTGAACCATGGCCGCTGAGCCTGCGCGTCCGGAGCCTGTGCTCCGCCATGGGAGAGGCCACGACAGTGAGAGGCCCGCGCACTGCGATGAAGCATGGCCCCCGCTCGCCGCAACTAGAGAAAGCCCTCGCACAGAGACGAAGACCCAACACAGCCAAAATAAATAAATTAATTAATAAACTCCTACCCCCCAACATGTTAAAAAAAAAAAAAACCCAACTGCCAACATTGAAATTTGTTTAGATAAAATAACCTTAAAAAATAAGAGTCTATGTTCCAACCAGTCGGAGTGGAAACACCTGAATATAAGAGACAACAGATAAAGCGCACAGAAGAGACTGGCGCACCTGAAGATGAAAGTCAGGAAAAAGACTGAACACAGAGTGAGCAGACAGACACCAGTGAGCCGTGGCGGAGCCTCTCGAGGAGCCACAGACATGTAGCTGGGGTCCCTGCAGGGACAAGGGGAGGGAGGTGACAGAAGAAGTACTTGAAGAGACAGTGGTTAAAAGTAGTTTCCAAATCTGATGAAAGTTTAAAATACAGATCCAAGAAGCTCAACAATCCTAAGCACGAGAATCATGAAGAAAACGACACCAGGCGTGTCATAATCAAATTGCAAGAAACTAGTGATAAACAAAATCTTAAAAGCAGCCAGAGAAAAATGTCATATTACACAAATAGTAATATACATAATATCCACAAACTTCTCATCAGAAAAAAATGCAAGCAGCATCTACAATTCTATACCAAACAAAATGTCTTTCAAAAATGAAGGCAATTGGGAATTCCCTGGCCGTCCAGCGGTTGGGACTCTGAACTTTCACTGCTGGGACTTGGGTTCAAACTCTGGTCAGGGAACTAAGATCCCATGTGGTGTGGCCAAAAAAAAAAAAAAAAAAATGCAAATATGTCATATTCAGACACAATAACAAGCAATACAGTTCCTTGTTAAGGGATAAAAGGAAAAACCCCCCACAACACTTACAAATATGGTACTTGAATTTCAAATACTTTTTAGATGGCCTAGGATGGCTGAGAATTTGGGAGAAAAGGAAATTATGAATCATCTTGAGCATATATTCTCATTTAAATTTAAATGCCAGTAAAAACTGCATTATGTGTTGGGTCCTCTTTGATTTAAGACACAACAGAATACCTAACCTGTACTGGAAATCACTGAAGATACGGCTCATCAAACAAAGATATGAATCATCTTTTTCTCTCATTCAAATATATGCCCAAACTCTCCTTCACCCTTATAAAAAACATGAAAAATAAAATGCTTCATGTAATCAAGATATTCTGAGTTTTCATTCTTAAGGCTCATAATGTCATAATATACTATATTCTCTGAATCATTTAATCAGAGAGACAGAGACTATCACAGGTTCCATAATTTCTGAGACGTGCATTTTATAAACTACCTTGAAAATATTGGAAGTAGCCAATATTTCTTTTCATCGCCAAAGACTTGTCTCCAATTTTTACTGCATCCAAGCGAGAAACCGTTTCCATCAGGTCCATATGAAAATGTGGGTGCACGGAATGATTCTGTTACAGATATATATTACAAAAAAGAAGAGTTAACCTATTCGAAAATTATAGGAGGGAAGGAAAGTACCAATTTTTTTTTTTTAAACTTTTTTGGGAAAAAATATAACCTCTTGAATATTTCATCACCCTTATAAAATGAAAATGTCAAAATAATTATGTGATATTAAGGAAAATCGACTGAAGAATGTTCAATACACCTTAGCCTTTTTTTTTTTTAAAAGATATTCTATCTCTTGCAACTTCACTCATTCATTATTTATCAACTTCCTATTACGTGCCTTATGGCAAAGCACCAGGTTTTGGGATCCCAAGGTAAAGTAATTAAATTCTGACCAAAGAACCCACAGTCTAACAAAAGTCTATCAGAATGACAGTGTGATAGAGATATATGCGAGTGTTGGGGGTGGTGGCCAAGGAAGGTGAAATATGCAGGAGGTGACGCCTGAGCTCGGTCCTGAGCTATGAATAAGTGAGGAAGCTGAGGGCGGCCAGAGACTAGGATCTCTGTTTAAAGACAGAATGCATTTCAGAATGTTTTAAAGCTATGGATAAGAAGGAGCCAGGGAGAGACGGATTGGGAAAGGTTGATGATACAGAAAAGTGAAGTAAAAACTGATGGAAGAAAGTTCTAGAAGAAATGGGATGGCCTTTAGAAAAGTTCTAAAGATTAACCACAGATACCAGAAAAGACATCGTGTCTGCAGAAGGTAGAGAGTGACAGTGATGGGTTTGAAAGTTGAAATGTTTGTGTGCCGTTATAAAGGTGAGACGATAAGAATTTACTTGTGACACCTTCTAATTTTTCTATGTAGCGTTCACAAAATAGGTAAGGAAATTAAGGAGAATGATGAAAGTCCGGAACACCTATCGTGGGTAATAAGGTGGCAAAGCTGATCAGAAACACGTGACATTACTGCCAAATAATGCTGAGGGCCTCGGTGAGGTCTGAGACGTTGAATCTGTAGTTGTGACCAGCTCTGTGGGAGTGAGACAGCCTTCAGCAGCCCCACTGCCCTGGGAGAAGAACGCATCACTGGAGTAACCTGGGTCAGGGACGGGCAAGAGCGTTAAGGAGAAGAGGCGCCTAGGGGCATGTGTAATGCGAGGGCGCTGCTGGGAGCCTGGGGGCATTTATTACAGGAGCTAGAATGGAAAAGGCTGAGAAACGAAACCAGAAGGGCAAGAAACGTGGGCGAAAAGCGGTGGAGTGTGGAGGACTCAGTAAGCTAAAAAGCGCACACGCTGGACCACGGCAAGGGAAGGCTGAACGGAGAAAGGCTGTGGTCAGAGAATGGAAACCTCAAGGTGAAAACGGGAGGCCTCTTCAGTTTCAAGTGATGAAAGGTCCAGTGTTTGGGTACAGGAATGACTGGCTATCAGGATCAAAGAGACCAACCGGCCGGCCTGGGGTGACAGCGGCAGTTTGAATGTATTAATAGAAACTCTGTAACAACATGAGAAATGATTCAAGGTAGGGAGGCGACAGCTAGGAGGAAGGTACAAGCGACGCCCCAAAGGACACCGGGCAGCAGCCGTGGAGAGCTGGGTAACGCCAGGGCGTGCGGGGAGTGGTGTGTTAGGGGAAGGTCGTTCAAAGTGTGCGTTTAAACATCTGAACAGGCTGTAAAGTCAATTCAGTGCTTTGAAACCAGCATTTCCTTTTAAAGAAGGAGAACAGAAAATATTAGAGTACACTGGACATAGTGGACATCAATGAAGCTTTATGAAGAGTCTGCTTATTCTAATTACATAATTTCATAAATGTGTGTGCATGCACTAGGTAGTGGTATAAAATGATGCATTTCTTCCTGTAGTCACTGGTAAAAACGTTTGAAAAATGATTGTTTTTAAGAGAACAATGTGTTTCCCAGGAAGCACTCACCTCTCAGACACGTACAGGGTTTGGGCGGGAAACAAGTGAAGCGGGGTGGGAACCGTGCCAACTAAATGCTCGTGGCCACCGGAAGCAGTCAGCCACTACTGAGCTCCTACTGAATGACGCCAGGTGGGAAAAGAGGGCCACCAGAGTCATGAGTTTTGAAAAGAAGAAATCTCCTTTTCTGTGTGAAGTCTCTGTGTGCAGCTGCTTGGGAGGTCTGAAGAGCTAGGCTTTGCATGTGGACTGCCTTCTGTGACCTCGGGTTAAAGGTGAAGAGATGACAGGATATTCTGTGACGATGATAAATTAATTGACATAACGAAGCTTATTCACATGGAAAAGGGATGAAGGCATGGGAACTGGAGGAGAGCGCAACAGCAGAGTGAGCTGGGAAAGGCGGGCCACCAAACCCTTGCTCTGGAAGCCCGTCATATTTTACAGGACTCCATAAGACACGAGATTAAAGTGATCCAAATATAAAAGTACCTAAGAGTCTCCCTACAATGTCTGCATCTTTCTATGTTAAAATGTGTCCAACTCTCCTTTAGACAGCAGGGAGTGTTTAACTTTCTTTTGAAACACTGTGACAGATCCCTATTTTGTTAGGCAATACCTCAATATTCCAGTTACGGCTGGTTTTGCTGCTTACATGCCGAAGGTTTAGTCTGAGCAATGCCACACCACTGTTGTTTAAGAAGTGTGTGTCCAATTATTGGAATACCTTACTGAATTCTTCCCCAATATTTTCATTTTAAAAAAATGAGCAGGGCTTCCCTGGTGGCGCAGTGGTTGAGAGTCCGCCTGCCGATGCAGGGGATGCGGGTTCGTGCCCCGGTCCGGGAGGATCCCACGTGCCGCGGAGCTGCTGGGCCCGTGAGCCGTGGCCGCTGCGCCTGCGCGTCCGGAGCCTGTGCTCCGCCACGGGAGAGGCCACGGCAGTGAGAGGCCCGTGTACCGCAAAAAAAAAAAAAAAAAAAAAAAAAAAAAAAATATATATATATATATATATAGTCAGTTCTCTACTTTTATATACAACACACCACTGAAAAAATATATAAAAGTCAATCGTACTTCCTCAACCTTCTCAAAATTATGAACCTTTATATTTATTAAACAGCCATTGTTCCTATCCAGTCCAAGTTAATAATTTTTTTTTTTTTTTTTTTTTTTTTTTTTTGCGGTACACGGGCCTCTCACCGTTGCGGCCCCTCCCGTTGCGGAGCACAGGCTCCGGACGCGCAGGCTCAGTGGCCATGGCTCACGGGCTTAGTTGCTCCGCAGCACGTGGGATCCTCCCGGACCGGGGCACAAACCCGCGTCCCCTGCATCGGCAGGCGGACCCTCAACCACTGCGCCACCAGGGAAGCCCTAAGATAATTTTAATACAGAATTATTTTATCTTTATCATCTTTTGTCCTTCTCTAGATTTCATGTTCATTTGTGGCCATTTTCCTAAATAATGCTTTATTTTAACGTACTTACCTATGGTGGTTCTGTTTTTTCCAACTAGCCAGCAGTGGTAGCTGAGAAGTGACAATACGCTGATGAAGAACATTGTCGACACAAAGAATAGAAAAAGTATGTGGAATTTTGCACGTGTATCTGAGAGTTCATTCTGAGGAAAGGAAAAAGACGACTTACTTTTCAGAATAGTCAACCTCCAAAATATGCTCTTACAAATTTGGTTCTTCCCGAAGATTGTTGAATTCGCCAAAAATTGCCAGATATGAGAAGTAATAAAATAAATTAGATAATATATCCAAAAGCAGAGAATTGGTATTATCAGAGGGGCTTGCTTACATAACATGTCAGAAGGAGTCACTTAAAAAACCGCTCTTAAATTTTAGCGATAGTTTCAGTAATAAAATAAAAAGATGGACACTTTTACCCAACGTTTTTCTTTTGTACTTTATACATATATTCAAGCTTTCCCCAACATCCAGGATACACGAGGGTTTTCTCCATCTACGCCGCTATTTGCTTGTTTTCATTATATAGCCAGAAACTAATTGTGATACACCTATTTTTGGACTCCCCGAGTCTCTGCCTCTGGAACACCACTGCACACAGCCGTCCCTTCAGCTGCCTCCATTCCTACCTCGTTAACTCTTGCTCCTTTCCTACAGAGCCTGCTTTGCTAATTACCGATTTGGGTATGTCAATTTGCCACAAGGCATTAGTGAACAAAAACAGCTTCTGTTACCCATTCTAATGGCTAGATTCATTTCAACAGAAGCGAAGTGTTAACCCAGAAGAAGCCAGTCTCTAGCAAGAGGATAAGAAGGAAGCCTTTAAGCATTCGCTGTCCGACAAAGCCGCACAGCCAGCCACAGCCTCACGGAGCAAGAGCTGCTCCTGCTTGATTTCAACACTGTTTACAGGCTAAGAGGAAGGTTTTTAGCATCAGGTGATTCTGACGTATATCTTCTCCTCTTCCTTCCCGAGTAACCGCAGTACCATTTAAACACAGCAAGCGATTCTTCTATCTCCCCATCTTGTGAAACAAATGAGTACTATACACACTCACTATCAATGTCACAAAAAAGATGGCGAGAATGTCACGGCAATGATGTTTTTTACCTTTGGACAACTCTCTAGATTTCCTGCGGCAAAGCTTGTACAAACAGAGACAACGCATTAAGAAACCACTTTTTATACAAACTTATCCTGCGCGCTACTGTCGTAAACCTTTCGCGTTTGGAAGGACCACTAAGACGTGGCTCTCCAAAGGTCATCAACGACGTTTTCTCAAAAGCCACAACAGACAAGAACATTCCGCCCTCCAAGCACGTTTAGGGTACACTTTACACCTTTCCACGAAGTTTTTAAGACAGAGATGTGTATCTAGGAAAGCATAAAATTGATTTTTTTAGCAAACAGCTTTTTAAAAACTTCTGATGAGTAGCTTCTAAAAACCAGGTCTCATAATTTCTCACCTGCCTCACTGCTACTGCAGCGGCCTTCCCAGGGGCGCCATCTCCTCCCCTCCAGTCTACTTCCCACACAGCAGCCAGAGGGACCTTCCTAAGGCCGACGGCGTCACGCCCGCTCCCCATCCCACGGCCCTGGCAACGCCCGCAAAGACCCCGCATCCCCGGCCGCCTCCTGGACCCGTTACCCCTGCTCATCTGCTCCAGCCTTGCCGGCTGCCTGGCATGGCACCCCTGCTTCTGGGCCTTGACTCTAAAGGCTGGATGTCTCCTCTGTTGGAAACACTCTTCTCTCAGGTACCCACTAAGTCCCGTCAAGTCTTCGCTCAGCTTTACCTTCTTACTGAGGCCTACTACGATCACTCTTAAAAAAAATTCAGGGCTTCCCTGGTGGCGCAGTGGTTGAGAGTCCGCCTGCCGATGCGGGGGACGCGGGTTCGTGCCCCGGTCTGGGAGGATCCCACGTGCCGCGGAGCGGCTGGGCCCGTGAGCCACGGCCACTGAGCCTGCGCGTCCGGAGCCTGTGCTCCGCAACAGGAGAGGCCACGGCGGTGAGAGGCCCGCGTACCGCAAAAAAAAAAAAAAAAAAAATTCAGATGTAATTGACATATAACGTTAGTTTAGTTTCAGGAGTTCAACATGATGATTGCATATATGTCTACATGGCAAAATGATCACTACAATACGTCTAGTTAACATCCATCACCACACGGAGTCACAAAAACTTTTCTCTTGTGGGGAGATCTCTCAAGACGTAGCTCTTAGACACTTTCACACATACTTATTAGCCAGAGTCACCATGTCGTACAACACAGCCCCGGCTTATTCTGCCACCTTCTCCCACTTCGCCCATCCCCCAGCCCACCTCTGACAGCCACCAAAATGTTCTTTGTATCTATGGGTTTTTTTTTTTAATTCCACGTGAAGGTTAGATAATACGGTATTTGTCTTTCTCTGTCTGACTTTATTCCCTTCTTATAATGCCCTCAAGGTCCATGTGAGTTGTCAAAAATGGCAAGATTTCCTTTTTGTTCCACGGCAGAATTTACACCATCTATGCAACGGTATAAATTCCGTTACATATTTAGGCCACAATTTCTTCATCCACCAATGTCAACTTAAGAGTGTTTTCATGTCTTGGCTGTTATAAGCAATGCTGCAATGAACCCAGGGGTGCAGATATCTTTTTGAGTTAGTGTTTTCCTTTCCTTTGGATATAGTCCCAGCAGTGGGATTTCTGGATTGTATAATAGTTCTAATTTTAATATTTTGAGGACTCTCCGCACCGTTCTCCAAAATGGCCGCGCTAATTTACTCTCCCACCAAGAGCACACAAGGGCTCCCTTTTCTCCACGTCCTTGCCAAAAACTTGTTATTTCTTGAAAGTCTTTTTGATAACAGCCACTCTGACAGGTGTGAGGTGGTATCTCGCTGTGGTTTTGGTTCGCGTTTCCGTGACGATGAGTGACGCCGAGCATCTTTTCATGTGCCTGTTGGCCGTCTGCATGTCTTCATTGCAAAAATGCCTATTCAGATCTTCTGACCATTTTTTAATCTGATTGATTGGTTTTTGCCATTAAGTTCTATGCGTTCTCTATGTATTTTAAATATTACTCCTTAGCAGATACATAATTTGCAAATATTTTCTCCCACGCAGTAGGCTGCCTTTCCATTTTGCCAATGATTTCCTTTTCTGTGCAGAAGCTTCTAGTGTGACATGGTCCCACTCGTTTAGTTTTACTTTTGTGGCTTTTTTTTTTTGTGGTATGCGGGCCTCCCACTGTTGCGGCCTCTCCCGTTGCGGAGCACAGGCTCCAGACGCGCAGACCCAGCGGCCACGGCTCACGGGCCCAGCCGCTCCGCGGCACGTGGGATCCTCCCGGACCGGGGCACGAACCCGCGTCCCCTGCGTCGGCAGGCGGACTCTCCACCACTGCACCACCAGGGAAGCCCTTACTTTTGTGGCTTTTGCATTTGATGTCAAATCCGAAAAATCATTGCCAAGGCTGATGTCAAGGAGCTTACCACCTGTATTTTCTTCTAGGAGATTTATGATGTCAGGTCTCATGTTCAAGTCTTTAATCCATTTGGAATTGGCTTTTGCCTGTGATGTAGGATTGAGGTTCAGGTTCATTCTTTTGCATGTGGCTGCCCAGGTTTCATTTACTGAGGAGACTGTCCTGTCCCCATTGTATCTTCTTGGCTCCTTGTCATAAATTAACTGACGGTACGTGCATGGGTTGATTTCTGTGCTCTCTTATTCTGTTCCACTGACCTATGTGTCTGTTTTTATGCCAATAACATACTGTCCTGATTACTACAGACGTGTAATATAATTTGAAATCAGGAAGAGAGATGCCTATAGCTTTGTTCTTGTTCTTCAAGATTGTTTTGGTTATTGGCTCTTTTGTGGTTCTATACACATTTTAGGATTGTTCTATTTCTGTGAAAAATGGCATTGGAATTTTGATGCGGATTGCACTGACTCTGTAGATTGCTCTGGGTAGTATAGATATTTTAAACAATATGAATCCTTCCCATCCATAATCACAGATTATTTGTCCATTTATTTGTGTCTTCTTCATTTGCTGTCATCAATGTCTCATACTTCCCAGTGTAGAGATCTTTTATATCCTTGTTTAGAGTTATTCCTAGGTATTTTATTCTTTTTGATGCAATTGTAAATAGGACTGTTTTCTTAACTTCCCTTTCTGACACTTTGTTATTAGTGTATAGAGATGCAACAGATTTTTGTATATTGACTTTGTAACCTGCAACTTCACTGAATTTATTAGTTCTAACAGTTTTTTTGTAGACTCTATGATTTTCTAATATGTCACTTGAAAATAGAGACAGTTTTACTTCTTCCTTTCCTATCTGGATGCATTTTATTTCTTTTACTTGCCTAACTGTCCTGCCTGGCTAAGACTTTCGATACTATGTTGAATAAAAGTGGCGAGAATGGGCTACCTTGTCTTGTTCCTGATATTACAGGAAAAGCTTTCAGCTTTTCACCACTGAGTATGATGTTAGCTGTAAGCTTGTCAATATATGGCCTTTATAAGCTGAGGTGCGTTCCCTCTATACCCATTTTGTTGACAGTTTTTATCCTAAATGGATGCTGAATTTTGACAAACGCTTTGTCTGCATCTATTGAGATGATCATATAATTTTTATCCTTCATTCTGTTAATGTGGTGTATCACGTTGACCGATATGCAGATGTTGAACCATCCTCGCATCCCTGGAATAAATCCCACTTTATCATAGTGTATGGTCCTTTTAATGTCCTTTTAATGTATTGTTGAATTTGGTTTGCTAACATTTTGTTGAGGATTTTTAAGTCTACGTTCATCAGGGATACTGGCCTGTAATTTTCTTGTGGTGACCTTGTCTAGTTTTACTATTGGGGTAACACTGACCTCATAAAATGAGTCTGGAAGTGTTCCCTCTTCCATTTTTGGGAAGTCTAAGAAGGATAGGTGTTAACTCTTCACCTGTGAAGCCACCTAGTCTGGGACTTTTGTTTGCTGGGAGATTTTTGATTACTTATTCAATCTCCTTACTATTAATCAGTCTGTTCAGATTTTCTATTTCTTTATGATTCAGTCTTGGTAGGTTGTATGTTTCTAGGATTTTATCCATTTTTTCTAGGTTATCCAATTACTTGGCATATAATTTTGTTCATAGAAATCTCTTTGATCCTTAGTATTTATCAGTTGTAATGTCTCTCTTTATTTATTTATTTATTTTGCGGTACGCAGGCCTCTCACTGTCGTGGCCTCTCCCGTTGCGGAGCACAGGCTCCGGACGCGCGAACTCAGCAGCCATAGCTCACATGCCTAGCCGCTCCGTGGCATGTGTGATCTTCCCGGATCGGGGCACAAACCCGTGTCCCCTGCATCAGCAGCCGGACTCTCAACCACTGCGCCACCTTGGAAGCCCCTTTTAAAAAATTATTTTTGCCTGTGTTGGATCTTCGTTGCTGTGCACGGGCTTTCTCCAGGTTCTCTAGCTGCACCACCAGGGAAGCGCTAAGAGCTGGTTTCTTGTAAAGATAAACAGAATAGACAAGGCCTTTCCCTTGTCTCACCAAGAAAAAACAGAGGACTCAAAATCAGAAATGAAAGAGGAGGACTTCCCTGGTGGCACAGTGGTTAAGAATCTGCCTGCCAACGCAGGGGACATGGGTTCGATCCCTGGTCCGTGAAGACCCAACCTACCGTGGAGCAATTAAGCCCGTGCACTGCAACTACTGAGCCTACGCTCTAGAGCCCAGGAGCCACAACTACTGAGCCCATGTGCCACAACTACTGAAGCCCGCACACCTAGAGTCCGTGCTCCACACGAGAAGCCACTGCAATGAGAAGCCTGCGCACCACAAGGAGGAGTAGCCCCCGCTCGCCACAACTAGAGAAAGTCCACGCACAGCAACGAAGACCCAACGCAGCCAAAAATAAACAAAACAAAAAACCAAAAAACAGCTCTTAGTTTCACTCATCTTTTTTTTTTAAAAAAAATACTTCATCAAGTAGTTGTAATTTTTCAAAATTAATTAATTTATTTATTTTTGGCTGTGTTGGGTCTTCATTTCTGTGCGAGGGCTTTCTCTAGTTGCGGCGAGCGGGGGCCACTCTTCATCGCAGTGCGTAGGCCTCTCACTGTCACGGCCTCTCTTGTTGCAGAGCACAGGCTCCAAATGCACAGGCTCAGTAGTTGTGGTTCACGGGCCCAGCCGCTCTGCAGCATGTGGGATCTTCCCAGACCAGGGCTTGAACCCATGTCCCCTGCACTGGCAGGCAGATTCTCAACCACTGCGCCACCAGGGAAGCCCCCGCATAAATATTCTCATCTCAGATATCCACTAACTTCCTTCAAGTCTGGCTCAAATTTAATCTTACAGAGGTCTGCCATGATCTCTCTCTTTAGTGCTATAACCTGCGCCCGTCACACCTCCCTCCCCACACTTGCTAAATCCCTTACTCTGCTCTACTTGTTCTTCACAGCATCTACTTTCCAATATACAGTATAATTTACTTATTTATTATGTTTATTATTTGTTTCCCCTTTCTCAAAAGTACATTCTACAAAGACAGACCTCTTTGTCTTCTGTATATTGATATATCCCAAGTGCCTAGAACGTATGTTCCTGGCACATAGTAATTGTTGAAGAATGGAGAAAAAAGTAGACTTAAGTTTATTAGTCTTTCCTTACTCATGATGAATCTCAAAAAGTTTTCTTTTAAATTTATTTTTTATTATTTTTGGCTATGTCGGGTCTCTGTTGCTGCACGCAGGCTTTGTCTAGTTGCGGCGAGCAGGGGCTACTCTTTGTTGTGGTGCGCAGGCTTCTCAATGCAGTGACTTCTCTTATTGCGGAGCATGGGCTCTAGGCGCATGGGCTTCAGCAGTTGTGGCGCTCAAGCTTCAGTAGTTGTGGCTTGGGGGCTCTAGAGCACAGGCTCAGTAGTTGTGGCACACAGGCTTAGCTGCTCCGCAGCATGTGGGATCTTCCTGGACCAGGGCTTGAACCCGTGTCCCCTGCATTGGCAGGCGGATTCTTAACCAATGCGCCCCCAGGGAAGCCCTCAAAAAGTTTTAAAATATTT
This sequence comes from Kogia breviceps, assembly GCF_026419965.1. NCBI lineage: Eukaryota > Metazoa > Chordata > Mammalia > Artiodactyla > Physeteridae > Kogia > Kogia breviceps. The sequence continues at coordinate 2,774,192 of NC_081325.1, forward strand.
ATTTTTTAATTAATAAATCATGACATGCAAACATAAGTTTCTGATAAAGAAATGGGAAATTCTACAATTTGGACTTCATTCATGTGGCACAGATTCATGTTCATTTATTATTATTTATTTATTTATTTATTTATTTATTTTGCGGTACGCAGGCCTCTCACTGTTGTGGCCTCTCCCGTTGCGGAGCACAGGCTCCGGACGCGCAGGCCCAGTGGCCATGGCTCACGGGCCCAGCCGCTCCGCGGCACGTGGGATCTTCCCGGACCGGGGCATGAACCCGTGTCCCCTGCATCGGCAGGCGGATTCTCAACCACTGAGCCACCAGGGAAGCCCCATTTATTATTTTTAAAAATTTCTGGCTGGGCTGAACAGCTTGCAGGATCTTAGTTCCCAAGCCAGGGATGGAACCCGGGGCCACAGCAGTGAAAGCAGCCGTCCTAACCACTGGACCGCCAGGGAGTTCCCTCGTCTTCATTTAAATAGGGCCACTGAGTATGGTGAAGTAGGTTGTAAACTGAACAACGCTGCCCAACTAGGGGAACAACAGAGGCTACAATTCATCAGGCTGACGCCACACAAAACTGAGGTGCTCGTTTCCAATATGCACAAAGGGACTGCAAGTGCTAGCACACCCTGGTTTTAAATACCCAAACTTTAAAAGTCTAATGATGTTTCAATGAAAATCCTTCTAAAATGTATTTGACGTTTCCTGGAAAATTAATTGTTTGATGACTCAAGTATCTGGATGTTGGAAGAGAAAGATCTAAGTTAAAATTTTGGCTTCCTATACTATTAAGTATGTGACCTTGTTAGTTACCTAACTTTTCCAACCTCAGTTTCCAACTCTGAAAACTGGAATAATAATAGCTCCTTCTGCATTCATCATATTTTCTTCCTTTCTGTATTCTTGATGCTCTGGCATCTGGAGCCTTGCTGACTGGGGAGACAGTGCCTCTCCCAGGGCCATCCAATTCTTACAGAGATAGCAAGGAATGTACCTCTCATATACAAACGAATCAGTCCAGAGCCCATACTCCAAAACACCTTCTTTCTCTGGCTCTCACACGCGAGGGGGAAATACCACCGTGCCCTAATCACACCAGACAACCAGGGACAGACAGCCTGTATCCTCGGAGGCCACTGAAATTATTCACACGAGCTATAACCCTAAGTGCATTCACCCTGCCTCACCGTGCTTTCCCACGGGCCCGGTGCCTTCTGCTTCCTGAGCAACTCTGGTGCTTCCCCGTGTGGCCCTGCGTGGGGTGGCATGAACCGTCCCTTGGAACTGTGAGTAACACACTATCTTTTCAATGGTTATCATCTCCTGATCTGTCAGCTTCACCATACGTGAAGAATAATAAAACCTACATTTTAAAATACCTTCATAGGGACTTCCCTGGTGGCGCAGTGGTTACAAATCCGCCTGCCAATGCAGGGGACACGGATTCGAGCTCTGGTCCGGGAAGATCCCACATGCCGCGGAGCAACTAAGCCCGTGAGCCACAACTACACGCCTAGAGCCCATGCTGTGCAACAAAGAGAAGCCACCGCAATGAGAAGCCCGCGCACCGCAACGAAGACCCAACGCGGCCAAAAGTAAATAAATAAAATAAAATAAAATACCTTCACAGGGTTTTTAGGAAGGAAGATTAAATACAAAAGTACCTTTAACCACAATAACCTCCACCTTCAAAATCAAAGATTTAAATGGAGGGAGGAAAAAAAACCACAATAAAAATGCCAGAAGAGGGCTTCCCTGGTGGCGCAGTGGTTGAGAATCTGCCTGCCGATGCAGGGGACACGGGTTCGTGCCCGGGTCTGGGAAGATCCCACATGCCGCGGAGCGGCTGGGCCCGTGAGCCATGGCCGCTGAGCCTGAGCGTCCGGAGCCTGTGCTCCACAACGGGAGAGGCCACAACGGTGAGGCCCGCATACCACAAAAAAAAAAAAAAAAAAAAAAAAAAAAGCCAGAAGAAAAGCTGGGTAAATATCTGTATAAATTTACAGTGAACAGAATAAAGCCAGAAACCATAAGTTAAAAGTACTGCTTTAAAAATATAAATTTTTGATTTAGTAAAAACAAAAGCTAACAGGTTTACAAGACGTCGATCAAAATTGTGGAAAAACATTTGCAACTCACAACAGAAAAAGCATTACTATCTCCAGAGGCAGGAAACAGATTAGTGGTTACCCGGGGCTGGGGATTTCCCTTTTATTTATTTATTTATTACTGTAAAACTGCAGTAAGTCTCATCATCTGAAATAAAAGTAATTACTTCCCTAAAACTGATAGTATGGTTGGAAACAGTCTGGTTTACTAAAAGAAGCTCACTATATCCTGATTAATATTCATTTATTTACAAACATGTGTATATGAAGGTAAATTTTAACCCCATCTGTCTTCTGAGCCATTATAAACCCTAACCAGTAAAATTAAGTATGTCTACTTATAATAAAGAATGAAGGAATTATTTATGAAATAGCATCTTAAAAAGTCCTAAATATATGTTTTAAGATAGAAAAAAGACGACTTACCGTCCAAAATTTTATAAAGTACTGTAAAACTGTTGTAGCCACAAAAAGGCAATATAATAGAGAGTACAATAAAAATAGCAGGAAGAATTTGTAATTAGAAAATCCCACACAGTTATTCACCCTAGAAGAATAAAGAAAATCACACTGTAAAAATAAGACAAACTCAAAGAAACAAAAACTAGAATGGTGTTTGCCAGGGGCTGAGGGGAGGGGAGTGGGGAGTGTTTAATGGGTACAGAGTTTCAGCTTTGCAAGATGAAAAAGTTCTGGACACTGGTTACAAAACAATGTGAACATACTAAACACTGCTGAACTGTACACTTAAAAATGGCTAAGATGGCAAATTTAATGTTTTTTTACCATAATAATAATAGTACAGGTGAAAAAACTGAAAATCACTATAACTAGAAAATGGGTCACTTGGGAAGTAGGGAGCAGTGTCTTAATTATGGATGTGTTTTTTAAGTAAATTCTGTAAGGAATTTGGAATTTCAATGTTAATTCTTAGTAGACAATTATTGAGGTTAACAACATCAGAATATATTTTTAAAGGAAAACATGTAGCAGAAACAATATATTTTTAAAGGAAAACATGTAGCAGAAACATAAAACTAGGTCAATCTTGATATCTATGAGTAATTAAATTGACCTTCAAAATTTAGGAATGCTGAGGTAAATCACTCCAAACACTCCCCTCCCACCTCTCCACCCCCAATGCCATTTCCTCTGTGTCTTATACGTACCAAGGACAGTGATGGTCCATCTTAAGAATACACCTAAGAAACAAATGAACATAAGAAAATCCATGTAGAAAAATTTCCCTGATTCTCATTCCTGATCTTTTTTTTTTTTTTTTTTACTTAAAATTTTCCCTTTAGCAATACATGTTAGAAAAACCGACCGAGTAGACATTAGGTTAGAGACAATTTCTGTTATTTCCACAAATACTTTCGTAGGTAAGAAGTAATGATTTTTCACACTGAGAATTCAGCTGAGCATAGCCAGCTGACTTGGACCACATCAAATAACATTTTAATATACAGATATGGTGCATATAGCATTTGGTACTACGTTAGCTAGATCTAGTTTACAAAGTCAGCTGAGGAAAGTAAAATGAAAGTTATTTTAAACATGTACAAGTGATAAAACTTTAGAAGCAAATATTGTTAAAATATTAACAGTGATGGGCTTGTAGGTGGTTTTTTTCCCACAGATTTTATATAAAATTTATAGAAGTACCACTGTACTTCTATAATCAGGAAAATAAAAACCCAAATTCGCCTCTCCACCAGTATACATAATGTATATTTGCATAAAGTTAGACAATGGATCATTTCAAGTAATACAACAAATAAGTAAACTGATACCCAAAAGGTTAAATGACTTGTCTCACTCAAGTTCAGGGACTCACTGGGATTCCCAGACTAGGGGTCTTTCTTTCAACACACCACCTTCTCACAAGAGCATAAGGGATAAAATCTTCGAAATTTTTGGGGGAACAACTTCAGAGGTGGTAACTGAAAGTAATAATGGGACTTTTCTGGTGGTCCAGTGGTTAAGACTCCATGCTCCCAATGCAGGGAACCAGGGTTCAATCCCTAGTCAGGGAACTAGATCTCGAATGCCCCAACTAAAGATCCTGCGTGCTGCAACTAAGAACCGGTGCAGCCAGATAAATACATAAATAAATATTAAAAAAGGAAAGTAGTATTTTTGTGGTTTGTTAGGCTTTAATACCAACATTAATAATAAAAACAAGAAAAGTGTCATGATGGTCTTTTTAACCCAGGAATTAAAGTTATCTTTCTCAAGGTGGGGGTATTACTTACGTGGTCATCAATCTTACATTAAGCATATGCACAGGAAGTACACATACTTAAAGAAAATTCTAACAACTGGTATAGGAACTGTTATCAAAGATTACTTCAAAGTATATTCCAGCTTATATACATATTTATGTTAGCTCTGCATACAGAGCAAATAATGGGAGAGGATGCAGTGTTTCTGCTAAGCTCCTTTACTTCCTGTTCTCCCCTCTCCAGTTCCAGTACTGGGGTGAAGCGGAAGCCAAAGAGAAACACTTACACGTCACACGCTGAGCAGTGATGCGCACGGTCAGGCTTAATCAGCTGACATCTTTCGCAATATCTGACGGCTACATTTAAGAATTAAAAGGAAGTTGTTGAAGAATGTATGTTTAGAGTTGAGTTAATCTGACCATAAAATTTGCTTTCATTTCTTACAAACAACTCTAGGAAACTGACAACTAATAATTTTAAAATAATACCAAGGTTCACTGGAGAGCTTATGAAATCCAAATGTCAAGAGGCAGAAGGGAACCTCAGAAATGTGGCTGCCCCGGCAATGTTCCAATGAATAAGGAGATCCAAGGAAATAAGGAACTGGTATAAAGTCAAACATGTAGTTTAGTGGCAAAACTCAGATCCACTAAGACCCAAATCAAGTATTTTCTCCAACTGTACCCTGATGTCTGTAGCAAAATATCAAAACAAACGTTCTCAATTATCTCCCACCCCATCCCAGATAAAGAGCAAAATTGCAAACACACTATTGCGAAAGAACTCTAAACTTCTTCCCACGGAATTCTAATATATACAGTCTGTGTCTTCATTCATTCAAAACGTAATGTGAGCGCCTACTAGGGGCCAGATGACCGCTCTCGGCGTAAGTGCCCGCCTTCACGGAGCTTACGGGCTAGTGGAAAAGGCGGGGAGTAATAACAAGGCCAGGTAAGGAAGTAGGTAGTATGTTAGTGACGGGTGCTGACAGGAAAAAGAAAGCAGGCAAGGGGAGGGGAGTGTTGTGATTTTAGCGCCATCTGAGAAAACTGAAACGGAAAGAAGGGAGCTGGCCAGTCACACAGATCTGTGGGAGAAGAGGAACCTGAGGAGAGGGAAGAGGCCTCGCTCGGCTGGGACGGTGCCCAGGGTGCGGACAGAGAGGGCCCGGTGCGCCTGGAGCAGAGAGGAAAGGAGGAGGACACAAGGCAGGGTCGGAGAAGCTGGAGCGGGTAAGGCTTGCTCTCCCAGCTCGGCTCAAGTGCTCACAGAGAAAAAGCCAGCTGGAGGGGCCTTCCGGGCAGTCCGGTGGTTAGGACCGCACGCTCCCAGCGCAGGGGTGCGGGTTCAAGCCCGGGTCGGGGCACGAGGACCCCGCGTGCCGCAAAGCACAGACGAAAACGAAAAGCCAACTGAGCGAAGAACTCCACCGGGGTCTGCAGAACATTCGGAACCTGAGGTTCTGGTTTTTGAAATCTAAGTAAGTGACAAAATAGTTCTTTGAGATTCGTGAGGGAAATGTCCCAAGACTTCACAAATCAATAATTCTTTAAAACCATTATTTTGGATGAATAGAGAATAATAAAATTACAGCGATATGCTAGCCTTTTTCCATATCATGGCCTCCAAAGCAAACAAATGCCTCTCGGCAACAATACAAATTACTACGGGTCTTTGACTAGAGCTGAAACTTTCACAGATTTGGAGCATGTGACTAGCAAATACTCTACGGGATCTACTCTAAGTGCGGTGCACTTCTTTTGGGGGCATCCGCCTGGTCTACAGGCCTCTCTCTTTCCGGGAAATGACTTCAGACCCCTCTTCTACCTGGGCTGTGTGAACCCCCCCCACCTCCCCCTTCTGGTCCACGCATCAGGGCTGAGGGGCAGTGAGCTGTATGTCACGGGGTGGAACTGAGTCACACGCGATGGCCACGCTTCGCCATGTGGATGGGATAAGAAAGGGAAAATCACTTTAAGGGCAACAGTGCAGAAAGTGAGCAGATGCCAGGGAGAAGCGGGGACAGCTGCAGGAGCCCCTCCGGCCCTCACTTCTCAGCTCCAGTTCCTTCCTGCGGTCCCGCCCTCAGGGCACAGGAAATAACCGCCACTTTCTTACACCACCCCATATGTTACAGTAGTTTCCTTTGTGGGGAAGGGGGAGTTAAAAAGCGTAAGCTGTTGTCTGTTACTTGTGATCATTAGGGCTAACGAACATAGTAACAGCACAGAAAACAGGTTCAAATAAAAATTTAAATTAAACATACCCTCTAAAAAGTAGATGGACCAGGTCATGTGTTAGTGTTTTTGAAAAAGATTTTGGCCGTATCTATAAAAGCGTAAGGCACGCACACTCTCTGCCCGGGATCTCTGCTGCTAGAAAATTTCTTCTATAGACACGCTCTCACCACAACATGGTTTCAATAACAAGACACTAGGAATAACGAATTATGAAGATAGTTAAGCATTTTATGATACACTACGTAGACTTTAACAAGAATTCTCCATACAAAATAGACACGTGGGCTTCCCTGGTGGTGAAGTGGTTGAGAGTCCATGCCTCGGTCCGGGAAGATCCCACGTGCCGCGGAGCGGCTGGGCCCGTGAGCCATGGCCGCTGAGCCTGTGCATCTGAAGCCTGTGCTCCGCAACGGGAGAGGCCACAGCGGTGAGAGGCCCGCGTACCGCAAAAACAACAACAACAACAAAAATAGACGTGTAACCTAAACTGGAAAAGTGCAAACATATGAAGTGGAAAAAAGCAAATTGAGGAATAGTTTAATATGCAGCATGTTTCATATCTCTGAGAGGGAGAAGAATATATGTATTTTTCTCTTTACACATCCCAATACAATGCCTCCACCTTCAGACTTGAATTAACATATATGAGAGACACAAAGCGTTATTTTGAAGCAGTGTTAGAAGTTACACCTGCTAGAAGGCAGCTACCCAGGAAACCAAATCTGTACCGGTTAATACCTATCCACTCTCATTGTTAAAATGTTACTTGATAGTATGTAAGTTCTGCAATATTCCGTTATACATAGAAAATTTCTGCAAGGATATGCAAGAAGGGTGGCAACCTCTGGGAAGTAGTGCCAGGGTGAGGGGCCGACACTTATCATCTGGTAACCTTAAAAATATTTTTAAAATCATGTTCCTGTATTACTTTTATAATTTAAACCAAACTTCAAGATGAAGGGGATTTATACAAACATCCACTTATTAAATGAATACGCTATACCTTACTGAGGGCCTTCTGCAGTACCTTGGCTAGACTGGACACTAGGGAAGTGAAACCATACAAGGTAGAAAAAGCAGAGCAGGCATAAAGGACCTTAGAGGTCTCCTAACTCAACCTCTCTTTTTTTTAGGTTAGAAACAACCCAAAGCCTAAAGAGAAAAAAAGGAGTTTCCCCAAGATTATCTCCCCCCCCCTCTCTAAATGAGTGGTCAGATTGGGATCAGAAGCCCAGTGTCTTTCCTTCTCCGCTACATTTCCTCCACTCAAAACTCTGCCATTGCTCTGACATGAGATGAAACTAAACAGACTTTCCAAGAAGCCTTTTTAAGGGTCTTGATGAGTGAGTGGATAGAAGAGCTGAAGAAAAAGCAGCAGTCAAAGAAGACTGCGGTTTCTAGGAGGGGGGGCCAGAAGAATGAGCTGCCAATGACCGAAACAAGCTTGATGGTGGCGGGAGGAGGAAGCGGGTGAGTATGGGAGGGGGCTGAGGTTGTTTTTCTTTCTTTCATGCATTCATTCAGCAAATATTCAGGCTCTACCCTGTGACAAACACTGCTTCATGCTGAGACTATAAAGTTGACCAAGACAGACTTCCCTCCTGCCCCCACGGTGTTAGGTCTTGCTGGACTTGAACTGGGACAACAGGTCACTCAGGTACAGCTATCCTTCGGAAGGTGGAGATATGAGAACGGAGCTCTAGTGGGCCCGCACGCCAAGGGCAGTGCCGAAACCCCGACAAGGGTCTCCAAGGGCCCTGGGGGAGGGCAAGGCGGCCTCGTTCCTCTGAAGGCGCAGCTGCAGTCCACCCCTCTGCCTGACAACGAGAAAGGGTTTGGCAGCAAGTGCATGCTCGTGTGACCACATCCCTCAATCTGCTAGTTCACAGTCAGAAAAGATAACTCAGTCTGAAAACTATTAACGAAAACAAATCGTTTGAGACACAGTGAACCAACGATCACAATATCGTGGTGTCGGAATTCCATGGTTAAAAACAGCTGAAGGAACAGTACAAGAATTGGGACGAGGCAGCCTTGTGAAGTGGGGTTAAAAAAATGTAGGAGGGGCTTCCCTGGGGGCGCAGCGGTCGAGAGTCCGCCTGCCGATGCGGGGGACGCGGGTTCGTGCCCCGGTCTGGGAGGATCCCACGTGCCGCGGAGCGGCTGGGCCCGTGAGCCGTGGCCGCTGCGCCTGCGCGTCCGGAGCCTGTGCTCCGCAACGGGAGGGGCCACAGCAGTGAGAGGCCCTCGTACCGCAAAAAAAAAAAAAAAGTAGGAGAAAGAATAAACATTCAAAGATGCAAAAACAACTAGAATGGAAAAGCACAAAGAAGAAAGTTTTTCCAGCAGTTAGAATGAAAAGCCACCGAACTTGGTTAGGAAGAATGAAAGCCAGCTGCCTGGAATCTGCTGAGAAGGAAAAGAGGCCCAGGGTACAGACGACCTATGAGGGGACCCACAGTCAAAGGGAAGAGAAAATAGAATGGTAGTTGGAACACGTTAGAACCAAATTTTTGTTGTTGTTTTTAAAGAGGAGATACACTTTGAAGTATACCTGAAAGCAGAGGGAAGAAATGGGTTGGAAATTATTAAGTGAAGAAGCAAGATTTTTAGGAGCAAACGGTGGGAGAGGGAAGAAAAAGGTCAGCAAATCTTTATGCAAGTTTAATAAAGGACAAGAATGCAGAGCCCAAGAAGGAAGCGAGGTCCTGAGGGACAGCCAAGTGCGTGCAGGTGCAGGGCAGCCCCCCCCCGCCCCGAGTCTGGAAGCAGCTGGGACTCTACCGCCATGTTTCATACTCGGTCTCTCCTACTTACTAGCTTGTGACCTTGGGTCAGTAACTTGCTTTCTGAAAGCCTCAGTTTCCTCTTTTGTAAATGCAAATAATATCAAGCGCAAAGGACGATTGTGCAGATCAAAAAAATCTGGAACATATCAAATTCCCAGTAAAGCAGTTATTATCGTTACAATAATATTGTTTTTGATAAAACATAAAGTGAGACTCTAGGATGGGAAAAATTAGTGAAGGGGAGAAAACTAGGGAGATCTTTCAAGTGTATACGCAGCCATGACCAAGAACACCCAGGAACAGATTCATCCCACAAACGCCTCCTGGGGGCCTGCGGGGCGACGCACTGGCGGTGTTAGGACCGTGGACGGAGATCCCAGTGCCAGAGCCTCAGGACAGAGTCAAGGAGTGAGGAGCACGGACAAGCTGAAGACACTGACCTGCGCTCTACAAGGTGGGGGTGTGGGAAGTTCAGAGAAGATTTAAAAATCTCTTCTTGTTTAAGTGAACAGAAACGGTTGAAGAGAGTTGGACAGTGAATTAAAACTTTAAAGTAGATTTAGGGAGGAGAAAATCATCCTTCTAGGAAGAGAAAAAGACATAAAAATAAAAGGTGGGAAAGGACAGAGTTTTAGCGGAGTTGACACAGGGAAATGGAGCAGGAGAAAAAAGCTGAAGAGAAACACTGGCTGTATCCAGACGGTGGAGGGCAGGGGTCTAGAAGGACTCATTGTGTTTCCTTAATGGATGAGATGTCCACGTGGTTCAAAAAAGCACAAAAAGGAGCTCAGTGACAGTCCCCGTGCCCCTCGAGGCAGGCAGCTCCGTCACCTCCACTCATCTCTGGTCTACGGAAGATCCACTTCCTCACACGTGGTTCTGTAATTTCATTTTTTAAAGAACGCATGATATTATTTCTACAATAAGAAAAAAAGAAGAAAACCCCCTAATGTTCTTTGGGATTCTGAGCAGTAGAAATGCCGTATAAACTGGCGCTCAAGGGCAGGGACTCTGTCTGCAGTCAGAAGATAAGGCGTCAATCCCGCACCTTGCCTCTCGGGCACTCCAGGGCCCTCGCTGTGTCTCACTTCTTTGTCTCTAATGTGGGGATAAGTGCTGCACTGTCTCAGAGGGGTGTAAATAATCACCAGAAAGTGCTCAGCAAAATTCTGGTGCACTATTCAACAGATGAAGGGTATTTTTCAGAGTAGTGGAAAGCCATTAAAATTAATGAAAGGTAATAAAGCTTTAAGGGCAAAGACTTTATATTAGCAGCTTTTAACTCTTTAGGGCATAGGTACTGCTCTGAAAAATCAAAAGAATAGGCTACTTCAAAAAGTACTCAAAATTTCGGGCTTCCCCGGTGGCGCAGTGGTTGAGAGTCCGCCTGCCGATGCAGGGGACGCGGGTTCGTGCCCCAGTCTGGGAGGATCCCACGTGCCGCGGAGCGGCTGGGCCCATGAGCCGTGGCCGCTGGGCCTGCGTGTCCGGAGCCTGTGCTCCGCAACGGGAGAGGCCTGCATACCGCAGGGGAAAAAAAAAAAAAAGTACCGAAAATTTTGCGTTTAATCTCACGGTTTCATTAATTCTCTGAAATCTTGGGACTTTGGGTTAAAAACACCTAGGGAATTTCCTGGTGGTCCAGTGGTTAGGACTCCGCACTTCCACTGCAGGGCACACGGGTTCGATCGACTGTCAGGGAATTAAGATCCTGCATGCCCTGCAGCGTGGCCAAAAAAAAAAATCTCATCTACATAACTGCAGCTACTAACAACTGTTGTACACTAGACATTTTATAATTGAATATAAAAAGGGATTATTTTAAATTGGCTCTTGGACTTCCCTGGTGGCACAGAGGTTAAGAATCTGCCTGCCATTGCAGGGGACACGGGTTCGAGCCCTGGTCCAGGAAGATCCCACGTGCCGTGGGGCAACTAAGCCCGTGAGCCACAGCTACTGAGCCCACTCGCCGCAACTACTGAAGCCCACGTGCTGCAACTACTGAAGCCCGTCTGCCTAGAGCCCGTGCTCCTCAACAAGAGAAGCCACCGCAATGAGAAGCGCGTGCACCGCAACAAAGAGTAGCCCCTGCTCACCACAACTAGAGAAAGCCCGTGGGCAGCAACGAAGACCCAAAGCAGCCAAAAATAAATAAACGTTAAAAATAAATTAAAAATAAATAAATAAGCTCTCATTTACTGAAAATTTATTATTGTACACTGAGATCTATACTAAGTGCTTGTCTCATTTATGTATACTTCCAGAGATTTAGAGACTATTATTCTCATTTTAAAATGAAGAAACCAGGGCTTAGGAAGTTTAAGTGACTCTCATTGCACTAGCGATGGAAAAGCTGGGGTTTGATCTGAAGTCCATGTTTTCATTCTATACGGTAATATATTGGTTATGCAAAGGGATAGTATAGGCATACCTCATTTTATTGTGCTTCACAGATACTGCATTTTGTTGTTGTTGTTTTTTACAAACTGAAGGTCTGTGGCAACCCTGCATTGAGCAAATCTACTGGTGCCATTTTCCCAGCACCATTTGCTCACTTTGTGTCTCTGTGTCACATTTTGGTAATTCTCAAAATATTTCAAGCTTCATTATTATTTTATTTGTTATGGTGATCTGTGATCAGTGATCTTTGATATTACTGCCGTGATTTGCTGAAGGCTCAGATGATGGTGAGCGTTTTTTAGCAATAAGCTATTTTTAAATTAAGGTATGTATGTGTTTTTCTGACATAATGCTACTGCACACTCAATAGGCTACAGTACAGTGTAAACACAGCGGTTACACGCACCAGGAAACCAAAAAGTTCACGTGACTTGCTTTATTGTGATATTCCCCTTATTGCACTGGTCTGGAACCGAACCTACAATATCTCCCAGGTGTGCCTATATGAAATGCATGAAAAATGTAAATGTCAGTCAAATATCCCCTCCTAAAATCTTGCACAAATTTTAAATTTTCTTAAGTCAGAATCTATACATAATTATACAAAGGGAGAGCTCCTTTTATTTCCCCTCAGAGTTGAGAAGCGTAGGGGTTCTACAGGCAGAGCACCTTCTCACATGCTACCTGTATGACCTTCAACAGTTATTTAACCTGTCTCCGTTGCCTCGTCTGTAAAATGGAGAGAGCAGTGTCTCCCTCACAGGCTGGTGTGACGTTTAAATGAGTCTGTATGTGTAAAGAACTTAGGTCGGGGTAACTGTTAGCTATCACCATTATCTGGTATTTGCATGAATTAGTGAGATGTATACTACATAATTTAAAACAATTTCCTGTACTTTAATGGCCAGTCTGGCCGCTCACAGCTCCATCCCTATCAGTAAGGCTCTGCCCCTGAGAAAAGGAAGCTGCCGCAGTCACAAACGTCAAGGGGGCCAGTGGAACACACACAGCTTCAGAACCAGACAAACGTGACTTCAAATTCTGGCTCTCTGACACTAGCTTTATAACCTTGAACAAGCTTCTTTCCCTTGATGTCTTTTATTTCACCCCATTCTAAGTTAGCACATTCTTGATTTTTTAAAAAATTACTCAGTGATGACACAAAATATTCAAATTCAAACCAGGATTTCCAAATGATGGTTTACTAAAAATTATAAATGAAATTTTTAGCCATGAAGATTGAGCTGGGAAAAAAAAAAGAAATGCAGAAAAAAACAGATCCACATTAAAGTGAGCCCCTTAAAAAAATCTATATCAGGGGACTTCCCTGGTGGCGCAGTGTTTAAGAATCCACCTGCCAATGCAGGGGACATGGGTTCGAGCCCTGGTCCGGGAAGATCCCACATGCCGCGGAGCAGCTGAGCCCATGAGGCACAGCTACTGAGCCCACCTGCCACAGCTACTGAGCCCACGCTCCACAAGAGAAGCCACCGCAATGAGAAACCCGTGCACCACAATGAAGAGTAGCCCCCCGCTCGCTGCAACTAGAGAAAGCCCGCGTGCAGCAATGAAGACCCAACGCAGGCATAAATAGATAAATTCATTTAAAAAATCTATATCAACATATGTACATACCTATTATCTGAAATACCATGTAAGATACACAACACATGAAAATCCTGTTCCCACAGATGTGATCTGTGGCCACCACAATATCCACCGAAGTCAAATCATGCAAATATATCTTGGCAAAAATGACCATATTTTAAAAATTCTTTGGGAAGAAAAGCTTAAGATTTGGTTTTCTTACTCTTTGAAGCTGATGTGGTATAGATAGGTAAGTCCCTTGCTGCTCTTCTCAAAATTTCTTGCTGTCTTTCTTGGCCGAACTCCTTTTCATAGCGTTCCTTCTCAGAAGCAGACAAGCAGAACTGTCAAGGGAGGAATAACTGTGAATTCTTCGTGATCCCGGGATTATTAACTACCAGGCTCAGAAAAACAAAGCTTTATCCAGGACAGAAAACACAAAAATAGTTCCTTCTATGAAGGCGCAACTTGGCTTCGAATTTGTTTAGGAAGCTAAATCAAGCACGTTTTAGCAAAACCACATACCTCTGACAGCCTGAGAAATATATGCCCTCCGCACTGATGATGGCAAAGAACGTGAACTAAATACTTCTTGCATTTTTGTTTTTTACCGAGAAGATTAACTTTCCCCATCACAAAGGGCTTAATACATATTTTCTGTTAGTAAAAATTCTGGTGTTTGAAAAGTTAGTGTCGAGAGATTTGAAAGGATGTCCGAAGAGTCACTTGCTTTGCGTAACAGGCTAAATCACAGGCATGGGGCCCTACTATTCTCTGGCCAAATTTCTCAAATGAGGACAAGTCCTTCTTTGACTACTTTGTTTTTGCTTTTAAAAAGCTCATCAATCAGGGTGCTTTCTCCAGAATTATTAAGGATGGCCAAGGTAAGCACCATCTCCTTTTCTCAAGGAGAGATTCCTTTGTAGAGTGGTTTCCAGTTTCCACTTCTGAAGTTTTACTTCCCGTGTGTGGGCAGCCTCCAGCCTATTTCTTTAAATAGCATTTTCCTACAAAGGACTTGTTCAGTTGCTCTTCCTTTCATGTCATCCCAGCATCTCAAGGACCTCAGTGTTATGCCTCTATTTTATGTAACCACGAGGGTTTTTTTCAGTTTCTATTGGTCTTTATTTCACAGATTTTTTTTTAAAAAATAAAGAAATGGCCCAGAATGCTCTTGATCATAGTTCACACTGTAACAATACTGTTCCTCAATTTTTGTTTACTTACAGGGTTTTGCTTGAAGAGGTCTAAGGAGTCATGACTAAAACTTTATCTTTTAAAATGTGAGTATTTTGGTCTAGCTGCGAACTCAAGTACCAAGCCTTCCACACTCTCAATGCCTCACTGTCAATAACGGCACTGCCTTCCTGACGCAGCCTCTTCTGTTACCGACGGGGCGACAGTGCGGCAGAGGCAGGGTTAAGAGCTCTGGGGTGAGGAAACCGTGATCCCGAGCCGCTCAGGGAATTTTCTAAGGCTGCAGAATTACTGGCAGAGCTGATATAAAAACACAAGTCTCTTGAGTTCTTTGCTAGTATGTTTCCCTCTGTGTTGCTAATGTGAGATACGTGTTCTTTCTTTTCACAGACTTGTTACTTGTTTCTCTAACCTGACCAAAACACGATGGCTTAAGAAGCAGAAGAGTCCACTTAGATGACCACAACTAAATCGTGACGGCGCACAAGAAATCCCCAATTTACTTATAAAGGACAAGAAGTAACAGGGACATATAAACAGGACAGAAAAAAATCAGAAAAAAATTACACACAATCTTCAAGTTGAGACTCTGGAGGTCACTTATCTAAACTTCCAGGCAGGCTGGAATCTTCAGACATTTCTGAGATCCACCCCCTCGAATACTGTCAGGTACAAAAATACTTTCCTACTTTGTAAGACGGCCCATTCTCTTTTAAGAGAACTGTAACTTGCTAGAAAGTTCTTCCCTGACATGATGCATCTCTGAAACATTCAAAACAGAGAATAAAAATCATATGGTATAACGTTAAATATATATTTGGAAAAAAGATGCTCTAATCAAATTTTACAGTTTCCTTGTAAAATCTGAACAGAACTGTCCTGGGCTGAACTGTTTCTAGCCAGGCCTCGAAATCATTACTTTTCCGTAAGAACTATGGTTATAAATTATGAAAAGCTTACACCAAATGAAAATCTCAAGATACACCAGATTTTAGATGAGGAATGGAACAAAACAAAACTTAAAATGAACTAGATTTTTGAAATTATTCCTATTTTTCATTAAATACTACTGAACAGAATTCAAACTATGAAATGCCATTATCTTAAATTTAGTGTTCAAATGGTTCAATTTAAGTATCTGTTACACACCAATTAAGAGCTTGGCACTGTCCCAGGTACCAGGGATCCAAAGATGAATAAAAATACAGCCTTTGCCTTCAAAAACACATTCCTATAGTTCAGGAATGTAAACAAAGAATTACAAATCAGCAATTCTTTGCAAGGCGTGATCAAAGCTCCCTCGGGAGGGGTGAGGGCTGTCCATGAAAGTTTCTTGGAAGAAGTGGTACCTAAACGGGGTTTAGAAAGATAAACAGGAATCGTCCAGGAAGACAAAGCAGGAAAGAAAATTTTGGCAAAAGAAGCGCCATATGGAAAACACAATGAGGTGAAAATAGTATATTCAGGGCAACACACGACTTGAATACAGAGTTCCAGGAAGAAGCAATGGACATGAAGTAAGACCTCAGCTCGTGAAGGGTCTGTGTACCAGGCAAATGACCAGCCAGCCCACTGGCAACCTCTGCAGGAATGCCAGAGAAGCGAGGGAACCCTATTTTCTTTTTAGAAAGATGACACTTAGTGATGGAAGATGCCTACCAGCTTTTCTTATGCTGCTTCCTCCTTACCATTCATTCACTCAAGTATTTAGCAATCTATTATATACTAAGTCTGATTCTAGGCAATGAAGATACAGCAGTAAATAACCAAGAGTCTTCCTTCAGAAAGCTTACCCTTTAGTGGAAGAGATAACTTATAACGGTCTCAGCTTTAATACCACTTCTTCAGAGGTCTCTCTGATCACGCTCTCTAAAATAGCTTTTTTCCTAATAGCTTTTACAGTTATGCTCTGCCACATCATCACGTTCTTCTTCTAAATGCATCACAATTTATAACATTTTATGTTTGTCTTGTTCTTTTTATTTCCAGAGCCCACCACAATCTGACAAAGAGCAGATGCTCAGTAAATACTTGCTGCCTGAAAGAATGAAAAAAAATGCCTACCTTTATAACTTAACTTCCCTAAAAATGTAAACTTTTTGCTTTTTAGACCCAACCAATCCCCCTAGATCCAAGCCCGAAGTGTTGCTCAAGCCTCTACATTTAGAGTCCTTTTAATGCGGTCACGAACACCTATCTCACAACTATGCAATTTCTTATCAAGAGCGACTCAGGCAGCCCAGAGTAAGCTTATTCAGAAAGATAATCTTACATTCCTGTTCCTGGCTGTCACTGCAGCCTAGCTTAGCTGGCCTTTCATGATGGAATAATCAATCCATTCAATACTTACTGATGCCCACTATGTGCCGGCTAGTGGGAGAGGGATATAGTGGAGAACAAGATGGCAAAGATCCCCGCCCTTAAACAACCGACAATTTAATAAGGTGATGCACACAGGTGAGCAGGCAATTACAATACTAGATGACAAGGTCCACGCCAGGGAAGGTAGATCGAGCCATAGCAGGAGCGCTGGACACAGGCTGTCAGTTACACTTACAGATATACTTACAGGAATAGGGGGGCATGAAGGATGGAGTGGACGTAAAGGCTTAATTAAGCACTGGGCTAAATGCTAAATGGGTACAACATTGCAAATACAACAACCGAAAAAGAAAAAAATAAGTTAGATGGCACTTATGTGCTAGGCATTCTTTTAAGCACTTTCCCTGTAGCATTAATTATATGTTATTAAAAATACCATCAATCACATGTACGTATGATTAATTTACTTAACCCACACAACAATCCAATAAGGTGCATACGACTACCATCCTCACTTTACAGAGGACGTACCTGAGGTACAGACAGCTAAGGAGTGTGTCCAACGTCACGTGGCTAGAAACGCAGAGGGATGAGGCAGAGGGGGCTGGAGCTGGGGGCGGAGCTCTGAACCCCTGTCCTGTCCTGTTTCTCAAAAGTATTGCCAATTGTTTCTCATTATATTTTTTATTTCCAGTAATAAAAACTATTTACTTTCACACATGCTATGTTTCCAACAGCCATCACTACTAGTAATTGATTAGATAAAATCAGGTCCTTTTCAACTTAAGAGATTAAGATATGGATGGCGGGCTTCCCTGGTGGCGCAGTGGTTGAGAGTCCGCCTGCCGATGCAGGGGACGCGGGTTCGTGCCCCGGTCCGGGAGGATCCCACGTGCCGCGGAGCGGCTGGGCCCGTGAGCCGTGGCCGCTGAGCCTGCGCGTCCGGAGCCTGTGCTCCGCAACGGGAGGGGCCGCAGCGGTGAGAGGCCCGCGTACCGCAAAAAAAAAAAAAAAAAAAAAAAGATATGGATGGCAATTTGTAATATAACTTTAAGGGCTGACTAATTATTAGCAAATGTTTGAAGAATACAGTTGAAGAAACAGTAAGCTTGATGAGTGGTTTACATTATCCCTTGAAACAAAAGCCCCCGGTAGAAGCAATGGGCAGTGGGAGTCTGGCGTCAGCCACTACTGCTGAATGTCCGTGCAGCACGCACAGTTCTCCTCCTCGGCAGCTGCCCCTAAGGACTGTGTGTGTACGCACATGTGCTGGAATGTTGACGGCAGCCCTATGTGTAGCAGCCTGAGACTGCAAGCTGCCCAGCGGCCCACGCCCGCCCGCAGCAGGCCAGATGAGTAAACTGTGTTATATGACACAGCAGAGGAGGGAGCCACAGCTGTACACAACAACATGCACAAACCGCACACGCAGAGAACGTCAATGAAAGAAGCCAGACACACAAGCACACGTCCTGTAGGACTCCGTCCACGTGAAGTGCAGACCAGGCGAAGCCAGCTGATGCCCCTGGGTGGGCAGGGGTCGGGGGAGCAGGTCAGCGGTGCCCCGTGAGCGGTGCCCGGAGGGAGTGTGAGGGGCTCGCGGGAAACCAGCCATGTTCTGCTTCTGGAACTGGGCGCTGGTTACTCACGCGTCCAGTTCATGAAAACGCGTCAAGTGCTCATTTATGGCGTGTAGAGTTTTCTGCGGATATGTGCTATAAAAAGTTAAATGGAAGTTGATATCTTTAAACCTACGTCTATAATTTTTAATGGATTTTTGATGAATCTAGTACAAAGGGAAACCATTAAGTTATTCCCATCATCTAATATTTGAGCACTGACCATGTGACAGGTCCTACGTCAACAGCTTTACGTGAATGAAGCTCGCTTAATCCTCACAAACACCCTACAGAGATGGGCGTGGCTGTCAGCGCCACTTTCCAGATAGGAAACTAAGCCTTGGATCCATTAAATAATGCGTGGGAGCAGAAAATATCAAACTCAGGCAGTCCTAACTCTAGAGAATATATTCTTATCTATCTAGCTGTTCTCAACTTTAGGTGACGAGAATTCAGTCGGCTATATCAAGGCAAAAGAGACATAGTGGTCTTCAGCTTGACGCCACATAAATGTGTACTCATATTATTTCCAAGTGGAGCCTCCAAGTAGAAAAAACACTAGCCACACTAGGTGTAACAAGCCACAGCACAGACAACTTGTTTCCCACAATCAAAACACTTCATTTAGTTGCAGCTTATTTGTTCAGGCCTGAGAAAAAATAAATGTTGAGAGTTTCTGAAAATAAACTCTAACTCAATTCTGCCCCTTAAGATTATGCACTCCAGTGACATAAAGTACATCTTTAAGAAAACACAGCACGGCAGAAGAGTATCAGCACAGCTAAACCTCAGCGCCATCATCCATCCTTCGCCACGCTGGTCAGCGGGCTGTATCTGCGGGATGCGCTGGTGACTCACACTCACAACGCAGCTACCGAGCAATTTATGAATGAAAACAGCACAAATGCATTATGTAATCAAGTTTTAACAAAGGTAACACAGGGAAAATAATTCCATCAGTAGTGAAAGCATTTGGTAATTTACCAACATTAAATTTACCTCTTTGGAGGGGGAAGCGGGAGATGTGAAAATTGTCATCCAATAGGACCATACAAACATAACAATGAACAGATGGAAAGCCACAAGGTAAACAACGGCCTTTCCTGGTAAATAAAAACAAATAACATTTCATTGAATCCAGGCGAAAACAGGAAAAAGCATTATATATTAAAACACAATACTTAGGGTCAGGAGGCTTGGTCCAATAAAAAATTTAATTAAAATGTACTAAAAACATCAAATATATACACTCCTTTATCTGCATGACATTAACATTACAGATAATGAAAAACATTCTATTCCTGCATTTAAGGGTTACTGGCCTGGTTTATAAGTAAAGACTGTATTTTTGAGATGAGATTTGATTTCATTAATTTGCTGAAGACTTAAGCTGAAATCTTATGAGCACCTCCTTCAAAAGCACCTCCTAAAAGTTAGATTTTAAATGACTTAAAAACTATTATTTAATGTTCACTATTAACATTAAATCCAAGGAACTATGTACTGAAAATGAACAACTCAATTCCTGGACTGTCAGGAAAGGTATCCTAATTTTCATGGTCGTTTTCAACACGGGGTAATGAAAAAATTGTAGCCCCTGTGAATTTCTGCCATAGCTGTTTCCTAACTGGATTAGTTTAACATTCCAACATCTTTATCTCCAAACATTAACTCACTGATATAACCAAAAACTTTTTCTTGTGTTCTGTGGTTTTTCTATCTGTAAGAAGGGGGACTGGTTTCCATCAAGAAGCCAGAACTATTTACCAAGTGCTTAAATTCTTTTTCAGTTTGGAATGCAGCACCACAAACTCACAGAAGAAAACAAAGCACAGATGAGCATAAAAGTGTGAGATGCTACTCATTTTTAAAGTTTGGATCAAATATTACTTTTTCCAAAAGCCTCCTCCATTACTTTCAGAATTTATTATCCCTTCGTACTATTCTCCCCAAATAATTTACTCAGACTGCAGTTAAAGCACATAATGTGTTTGCTTTAAGTTAGCTGCTTAATATTGATAAGTTAATAAGTGCAGAACACTTAGGACGGTGTCTGACACATAGTAAGTCCTCAATAAATACTGGCTATTATTATCACTGCTGTCCAAGTATAGCAGTTCCTTCTCAAAAACTGGTTCTTTTTGTGCATTCCCCATTTCAGTGTTGGCCAAGGACAGAGACTGATAAAAGTTTTCACTGGTCTGCAGTTAAATGAGAAACACTAAGAACAACGTAGTGAAGTTTTTATAAAGCTAACGTGTACTCAATCTGAAGTACTGTCCTTCCTTTGGTCTGAGGTTACTTTCCCTTACGTTTTTGGTTTTTAAAAAATGTCTTCACATAAAATAATGATACAGAGTTGGCAACTCGCTGGACCGCAGCATTTGCTTCTGCAGGTATCCCGCTCCGTGCCTGGCCTAACAGAACAGAACCCCGAGACGCACAGATGACTGACTGACGCAGGAAGCCGGGGCTCGACGACCCTCAACGCGTGGCTGGCCGATGGGCACCGAGTGCGCGTACTTGAACTTCTAGCCCCTAAAATCTCTCTCAGAGGAAACTTCTCAGTCTTTCCACTGCTGGCGCAGCAGTTCTTAAATGGCTGCTCATGTCATCGGGGTCACTGCACCAGCCAGTGGGCGCCCTCGCCTTGCAGTCTCTAGCTTCCAATCCATCTCAGTGGCCAGCGTAAAATATGTGGCTCCCCGTTTCTTATCCCCATTGGCTATGAAATTCCTGGGAAACAGCTCCATCTACGCGACTAACGAATGCATTCTAAAACTCTGGAACTTCTTAGTAACCGTATTTATTTTAACTATAGCTACTCAAATCAGCCCTTCTACCTACTGGAAGTCTCCTATAAGACATACAACGTTACCTTATTTCTAGCCCTCACAATGGTCTCGTAGGTATTCTTTCAGTTTACAAATGTGAAATTGAAGGCTCAGAGAATTTAGTATTTTGCCCAGTGTTACTTACTTACTAAATGATAAAGCCAGAATTCAAACCCATATATGCTTGATAAAAAAACCAAGCTCTTTCTCACGGTGTCATATCTAAACTAATTTTCTTCCACTTTTTAAATTATTATCTTAGTGGTCACATCCTACTTCAGAGATAACATCTGGTGCCAAGATGAAGCGCTAACCACAACTTCCTTCTATTCTCAAATATGCTTTTCACTTTCGCAAAAACTGACTGTCATCCTCACTGAAAATTGTGGTTTCGCAAAATCTGCATTCTCTATCATTCCAGCTCCCTCCAGGCTAAACCCCATGGCCTAACCAATGGATTCAATAGCATCCCCTCATTTGTTTCTCCTTTGGGAAAACAGGCTGGAGGCTCAGTCTCCTGTTACACCAACACTGAAGCCATTTATCAAGTCTGCAATTTTATCTTCACCTAGCTCATTTCACTTATTTATATTATTGCCTTGCCTCCATATTCAATCAAGTTTGTCAATTCTCATCTACGTATTATTGCATAGCTTGGTTACTTTAACTTCAAACTTCTTAATCACTGAGTTACTTACAACTAAGGCTAGAATACAGAACAATATACTTTAACAGTTTTTAAACATTTAATATTTTTTAGAATATTTCTGCTCTCCGTAAGAACAAAAACACATGGTTTTTGCCTTAAAAAATCTTAACCTTCAGTTAAAGAAAGAAAAGATAAAATAAATCTCTTAGTATATTGCCTGGAATATAGTAAGCACTTAATAGATGTTAGTTATCAAATTATAATATAAATAACAGGAAATATTGTTTTTAAATAAGTTCAAATTAGTGTGATTACTAATAATCCCATATATATGCTATAAACTATTGGTTAGAAGTAATACTTAAAGTAAAAGCTTAACTCATCAAATTAAATCAAAGTTCAAAGAAAAACTGAACCTATAAATCAAAAAGTCTGACTCAAAAATCACCTGTAACTGAATTAGGAAACAAACAAATAAGCAAACAAAAAACTTTACTGAAAGACCCTCTGAAAGACATGGGGAAAACAGCCCCAAGAAATAATGATCCAAGTTAAAAGTTCTTTTATAAGAACTTCAGAAATTCTCTGCTTTCTGTGTCTGCGCTTTCAACACAAAGGAAACAGTTTTGATTTTAAGCAAGAAAAAGAAGCCTACCAAGATTGAGTCTATATTTATTCTGTTACTGAGAAATTAGATCCAAAGTCAACTTGAGATTTGCATGCTTAATGCCTTCTATTTTCAACAATAAGAATATTTATTAATAATTTCTAGGGACTTCCCTTGAGGTCCAGTGGATAGGACTCAGCGCTTCCTCGGCAGGGGGCACGGGTTCGACCCCTGGTCAGGGAACTAAGATCCTGCAAACTACGAAGCCTGGCCAAAAAAACCACCACCACAAAAAAAAAGTTTCTAACTATTCAAATGTTTTAGAAATCCTCTGGATTTTCATATCTCAAATCAAATTTTATTTTTGAAATTTGATCTCAAAGGACTTAAAATTTTCCTTTATCTCAATAAAATTTTGAGTAATGATTTTTCTCTCTAGACACTGTCTCTTTGACTAGTCATTAAAACTTTAATTCCATTTCAAAATGAACTAGTAATACAATTTACAAATTCAGAGTCTGGTTACTTAATTAAATGACTATGAGTAGCAAAGTACTATTTTAAACAAATGCATAAACAAGAGAACCACCAATAAAATTTAGACATCATGAAACAACACCTCCTCCTCAAACTTAGCTAGAACTGATATTAAAAATCTTTGAACCACTACTATAAAGAGTTCTGAAGAATATACAAGGCAAAAATATGTATATAAATAAATACATCAAAGAAGCTTGGGTACTAGATGCCTTACAAAATAACAGCAACTTCAATTTACAAAAATAACACAAATGAGAATATAATGAATGTATAAAAATAAATCTAATAACACATCTTTTAATCACTTAAGCTTTAAGAATATATATCTTCTTTCTGGAAACCAAAACACACACAGTCATCACTAAATAACAAGTATATGGGTTGTAATTAAGATAACTTAAGTAGTCTACTTAACTTGAGAGTAAAAGTTAAAAGTGCCTTACCGTTTTCTCCATTTCCAGAAAGTGTAACTAGAATAGAAGAAAACACAGTGAATATATTTTAAACACTTGTATATAAACTTTATTTCAGGTTGACTATTGACCGTAATATCATTTTCATAAACATAAAATTTAGTTGTAAAAGGTAAACAATAATGCAAATTCAGAATTGCACACTCAAAAACCATGGAAACACTAAAATTCAAATTCTTCTTCACCATAAACTTTGCAATCACATTAAAATTTTTCTTCAGACCCTTGTTAATTTTCAGTGTATCAATATGGTTATAGTTATGTTTTCTCTAGCTCTCTTCTTAATGCCACCTACAGAACGAGAACTCTCCTCTACGGCACTTAATTAAGTAGTCTGTGATGTAACTTACCAAACTTTTTGTAAAAGCTACACACAAAACACATTGTTATTTTTCTACAGAAAAAAAAAAAAAAAGAGGAACTTATCGTGTAATTTTTAGAGCACTTTTCTTCCTAGTTTGAAACCCTGGGAACTGCTCCTTATTGCTGCGCTCTGGATACTCCAATGGCCTCTGGGCCCTGTTGGTTCAACTACCTAAGTCTCTTCACATCCGCCTCCCCCTCCCATTTCTCCCATTGCCTTGTTTTAGGACCTTCTCAAACGCGACAGCTTAAAGCAGCTCTACCCGCAGTTTACCACATCCTCACCACCAGCAAATGGGAAGTCGGAATACCCTTCAACACCCACCAGCCGCGGACAGAAAAGAGCCCACGATCTCCACAGCAGCAAACACTGTAGGCCCTCTGTGACCCACCATCTGTCCACCTCTCCAGGCTCTTGTCATTTGCCCACACTCACCGTCTAATCATCCGGAAAAACACCTATAGTTTCCTAAATACATCAGGCTGTTTCACACACGGTTACTTCCCCTATTCATCCTTCAAGACCCGGGGTATACAACCCCTCCCTGACAAAGCCTCCCTAAGTCCCACTCTAGGCACAGCGGGTCATTCCTTTATTTCAACGCTGCTCAGCCCTCCATCTCTACCACACCACCTCATTTTTGGCAATTACTTGTTGACACGTCTGTCTCACCCGGCTGGACTGCATTAGTGTGGCATCGTGTCCTAGAACAATAACAACCCTATCAGTTACCATTAGTTCCCTCTTACAGACAAATAAACTAAGACTCAAAATAATTAAAGGATGTCCCTGAGGTCACAGAGCAAGTACATGCAGTGTAGATAAGATCTGAACTCAAGGGCTTCCCTGGTGGCGCAGTGGTTAAGAATCCGCCTGCCAATGCAGGGGACATGGGTTCAAGCCCTGGTCTGGGAGGATCCCACATGCCGCGAAGCAACTAAGCCCGTGAGCCACAACTATTGAGCCCTTGCATCACAACTACTGAAGCCCATGCTCCGCAACAAGGGAAGCCACCACAATGAGAAGCCTGCGCACTGCAATGAAGAGTAGCCCCCGCTCGCTGCAACTAGAGAGAGCCCGCGTGCAGCAATGAAGAGCCAACACAGCCAAAAATAAATAAATAAAATTACTTAAAAAAAAAATCTGGGGCTTCCCTGGTGGCGCAGTGGTTGAGAGTCCGCCTGCCGATGCAGGGGACACCGGTTCGTGCCCCGGTCTGGGAAGATCCCACATGCCGCAAAGCGGCTGGGCCCGTGAGCCATGGCCACTGAGCCTGCGCGTCCGGAGCCTGTGCTCCGCAACAGGAGAGGCCACAACGGTGAGAGGCCCTCGTACCAAAAAAAAAAAAATCTGAACTCAGGTCTACTTGGACTTGTATTCTTTCCTTTCCTGGAGTGTGTTTCATTTTATTCAGTATTTTAGTTCCAAAGCCTGGCATACAGCAACAATGCTTAAGAAATGTTTATTAATTCAATATCCATTTTTGACTAAAATCTCTTGATAAAATAGGAGTATCTGGATACTTCCTTAATAAACTAAAATATATCTATCTCAATCCCCAAACCAACATAATTTAATGAGAAAACACAATAGAAGTATTCCCACTAAAGTCAGGAACATAACAAGCAGGTTCATGATCATTACTTTTTTTTTTTTAAACATTGTTTCAGAGAGGCATAGCATTTTTTCCAGCCCATCTCAGGTCATTCAGGTACGGTCTGGGGTAGTTAAACCCTGGGCTGGTCCCCTCTGGCCTCACAAAGCATTTCCCCTTTATGCTAGTATACATTACTAAAAATATAATTTTCATTACGTGCCATGATATGAAATGACTGGGAAGCACTACAGTAGCCACATAATTATAAAAGAGAAATAAATTAATTGTATAGAAATTGAAGACATATGTCTCACTACTTGTAGATTATATGACTACATTCTTTTATAGTCAAAGAAAACCAACTGAAAAACTATTATAAGTAATAGGTGATAGTGTACAAAAACTGATATACAGAAATCAGTAGATTCCCAATATACATGTAATCACTATGTAGAAGTTATAATAAAAGAAAGTTCTGTTTACAAAGCCACCTAATAAAATAATGTTCCTAGGAATAAATGTAAGAATTGAGCAAGATCTATACAAAAAGCAACATTCTGATGTTTCTGAGGGACACTAATTAAAATCTGAACAAGTGGAAAGGCTTATATTCTTAGACAGAAGAGTCATCATTAAAATGACAATTCCCCTGAGGTTATTCTTATAAATTTAGTGTCATCTCAATAAAAATACTTTTATTTTTTAAGCAGTCAGATTCCAAAGTTCATTTGTAGAAAAATAAACTTACATGATGAAGTAGGAAAATTTTGAAAGAGATGAATAATGAAGTAGCACTAGTCAAGTCAAATCCTAGAGCACAGTATTTTTAAAATATTACAAATACCCCAATTATTAAAACAGTTGTATCAGCTCATGAATAAATGTATCACTAGAACAGAACAGAGAGCTCCCAAATGGAACCAAATGCATAAAAGAATGCACTATATGATAGACGTGGGATTTCAAATTAGTGTGGATAGAGCCAATAAATAGCATCAGAATAAATGGGTAGCCATGTTGAAAAAAGATACCAGTGAGATTCACAACACAGGTCAGGATAAATCCCAAATGTATCAAAGATTTAAATGTAAAAAATAAAAACAAAATCATGCATGTACTACATGAAACAAGGGAAATTTTTAAATATATACACTTTTGGAGCAGAGTAGGTATTTCAGAGTATGACACAGAACACAGAAGCCATAGGAAAATACTGATATATTTGACTGCATAAAAGTAAAAATAAACACTTAAAAAATCACTACAAGACAACAAGAAACTAGGAAAAAATATTCACAATTCTTACTATGGACTAAAAACTAATTTCTCTGTTTAAAGAGTACCTACAAATCAATAAGAGTTTTTTTTAAACAACCCACTTTTTCACAGAAAAAGTTATTGAGACAAACGTCTCCAACATAAAGATGGTCAGCCTCATTCATAACAGAAATCCAAAGTAAAACTATACGAAGATACCATTTTTAGCAATCATATGAGTAAAGATCAAAAGCTGACAACACACTGTGCGATCACACGTGTCAGAGCCGAGTTCTCATTTAAACTGCGTCTGGCTAACAGTTTCTGGTCGCTGCCTCTTCCAACTGCCCACTAAGACAGCACGCAACTACAGGAAACGACGAAATTGTTCCGTACCAAAAACAAAGCTAGACAAACCAAGAATGACCAGAACTACTTCGTCAAGAGGGCTTTCCTGACCACAGGAGTGGGGTAAATAAATCACCTTAGCATACATTCCCAACAGCACTATCTAATTCCCTTATCATAACACTCCTGACACTGGTATGTAATTACTAGTTTCTAATCTGTAGTTCCTTCCAGACTTTTCTTGGAGGCAGGGACACGACTGAGTCACCAACGCCTGGCACAGGATGGAGTGGAACCAGCCCTCAGGATCTGTTAGCTGCCCCCCGCCCCCCGCCCCACTACACAGACAAAGGATAGTTAGGAACAATGAACACTGGGCCGTCTGCAGAGCCTCTGGCTTCACAGAGGGATAGTCCATTTTCTGAGGATCCCAATATAGTTTTAAAAATTCTTTTGATGATAAAGCCAGGACTATAAAAAATATTACACATACCAATGGTTACATGTGCCTTGTAAAGATATAATGAATGTTCTTTTTTCAGTCATGTCAGTGACCATGTATAATCTCATTTGCAGATAATATTCATCTAAATTTAAGTTTCTCTGTGAACCTGAGAGCTGGCCACATGCTCTTCTCCACTTAACTGCCCCCTTTTCTCACCTACTCCCCACGAACTGAGACTGAAAAATCCCAGATACTCTCACTTTACCACCATCCTTTGCATCTACTGTGGCCATGTGATAGTTTTGGCTAATGCATACGTCTTTGGAAAAGGAAAAGTTATGGTGGAAAAAACTTTTTCTTCCTTGACAAGTGAGAAGCATGTGAGGAGAAGGCCACATTAACTGCCTTCATCCTGTTTTTGCTTTGCATACTTATAATGTAAGGATGTGCTGACAATCTGTAATTGCCAACGTTCAACCTTGAGGGAAGAACATTTGCTGGACACAGGATTCTGGGTTGATAGTTCTTTTCATTTAACGCTTGAAAAATGCCATGGCACCTCCTTTTGGCCTCCACGGTTTCTGATGAAAAACCTGCTGTTGTTCTAATTTTCCCCCATAGGTAAGGTAAACTTTTGTCACTGTTTTCAAGATTTTATCTGTTTTTAGTTTTCACAAGTTTGGTTATGATGTGTCTTGGCATGGATTTCTTTGTTTATCTTGTTTAGCATTCACTCAGCTTCTAGAACTGCAGGTTTACGTCTTTTGTCACATTTGCAAAAATTTAAGCTATTATTCCTTCAAGTACTTTTTCAGCCACACTCTCATTCTTCTCTCCTTCTGGAACTCTGATGACACATAGTTCAGATTTTTTTTTTTTTAACAGTCTCACAAGTCCCTGACGATGTATTCATTTTTCTTTCTCAGTTTAATTTCTTCTGTTGTTCACAGTGGGTACCTTTTATTCCATCTTTAAGTTCACTGATTCTTTCCTCTGCCCTCTCCATTCTTCTACTGAGCAGACTTTTACGAGTTTTTTAATTTGGCTATCGTATTTTTCAGTTCTAAAATTTCCAGTTCTAAAGAGGGGTCTTCTCTACATCTTTGCCAACCGAAGGTCACACAGACTTTCTCATATGTTCACTTCTATAAGGTTTATAAGTTTTACATTTAGGTCTGTAATAGATTTTAAATGCTAATTAAAAAAATATGGTATGAAGTGAGGATTGAGGTTAATTTTTTTGCCTAGAGATGGACAATAGTTCCAATATCATTAGCCAACAAAACTATACTTTCTCTACTGAGTTACCTTGGATTGTCTCATGAAAATTAATCAGCTATATTTGTAAGGGTTTATTTCTGAAGTCTCTATTCTGCCCCATTGATCTACAGTCCACTCCTACTCTACCATCACCCTGACTTGATTCCAAGCAGCTTTAGAAAATCCTGAAATCAGACAGTATGACTCCTCCAGCTTCTTTTTCATAAGTGTTTTGGCTATTTTAGGTCCTTTGCATATAAATTTTAAGCTCATCTTTGATTAAAGAAAAAAAGCTTGCTGGAATTTTTGGCTGGTATTGTATTGACTCTATAGATCACTGTAGAAAGAACTGATATCTTTATAATACTGTCTTCCATTCCATGATCATAGCGTATCTCTTCACTTTAGGTTTTATCTGATCAATACACAAACCTTGCACATATTTTGTTAGATTTATCCCTTTTATTTAATTTGTTGATGCAATTATAAATTAGCATTTAAAAAATTGAGGTATAGTTGATTTACAATATTTTATGTTTCAGGTGTACAACATAATGATTCACAATTTTGTTTGTTTGTTTGTTTGTTTTTTTTGTGTGTGGTATGCGGGCCTCTCACTGTTGTGGCCTCTCCCGTTGTGGAGCAGAGGCTCCGGACGCGCAGGCTCAGCGGCCATGGCTCACGGGCCCAGCCGCTCTGCGGCATGTGGGATCTTCCTGGACCGGGGCACGAACCCGTGTCCCCTGCATCGGCAGGCGGATTCTCAATCACTGCGCCACCAGGGGAGCCCTGATTCACAATTTTTAAAGACTATACTCCATTTATAGTTACTATAAAACATTGGCTATATTCCCTGTGCTGTACAGTATATCCTTGTAGCTCATTTATTTTATACAGTCATTTGTATCTCTTAATCCTCCATCAGCTGTTACCCTTCCTCCCTTCCCTCTCCCCACTGGTAACCTCTAGCTTGTTCTCCTATATCTGTGAATCCGTTTCTTTTTTGTTATACTGGCTAGTTGTTTTTTTTTTCAGATTCCCCATATAAGGGATAACATATAGTATCTTCCTCTGACTTATTTCACTAAGCATAATATCTTCCAGTTCCATCCATATCATTGCAAATGGAAAATTTTCATTATTTTTCAAGATGAAGTGGTATTTCATTGTAATATATATACCACATCTTCTTTATCCATTCATCTGTTGATGGACACTTAAGCTGCTTCCATATCTTGGCTATTGTAAGTAATACTACTATGAACACTGGGGTGCATGTATCTTTCCAAATTAGTGTTTTCATTTTCTTAGAATATATACCCAAGAGTAGAACTGCTGGATCATATGGTAGTTCTATTTTTAATTTTTGACGACCCTCCATACTGTTTTCCACAGTGTCTGCACCAATTTCCATTCCCACCAACAGTGTACAGGGGGCTCCCTTTTCTCCACATCCTTGCCGACATTTGTCATTTGTGGTCTTTTTGATGACAGACATTCTGACAAGTTTGAGGTGATATCTCACTGTGGTTTTGGTTTGCATTTCTCTAATGATTAGCAATGGTGAGAATCTTTTCATGTGCCTGTTGGCCATCTGTATGTCTTCTTTGGAAAACTGTCTATTCAGGTCTTCTGCCCATTTTATAATCAGGTTTTTTTTTGATGTTGAGTTGTATGAGCTGTTTATATATTTTGGATATTAAGCCCTTATTGGTCATATCATTTGTAAATATTTCCTGCCATGCAGTAGCTTGTCTCTTCATTTTATCGATGGTTTCCATTGCTGTGCAAAAGTTTGTAAGTTTAATTAGTCCCCCTCCTTCCTTTTTTTTGGCCATACCTCGCAGCATGCAGGATCTTGGTTCCCTGACCAGGGATCTAACCTGCGCCCATTGCAGTGGAAGCGCAGTCTTAACCACTGAACCGCCAGGAAAGTCCCCTAATTAGGTCCCATTTGTTTATGTTTGCTTTTATTTTCTTTGCCTTAGGAGATAGATCCAAAAAAATACTGACACAATTTATGTCAAAGAGTGTTCTGCCTATGTTTTCTTCTAGGAGTTTTATGGTTTGAGGTCTTACATTTAGGTCTTTCATCCATTTTGAGTTTATCTTTGTACATGATGCGAGAAAATGTTTTAATTTCATTCTTTCACATGTAGCTGTCCAATTTTTCCAGGACCACTTTTGAAGAGACTGGCTTTTCCCCATTATATATTCTTGCCCCCCTTGTCATAGGTTAATTAACAATACCTGAGTGGGTTTATTTCTGGGCTCTCTATCCTGTTCTGTTGATCTATGTGTCTGTTTTTGTGCCAGTACCATAGTTTTGATTGCCGTAGCTTTGTAGTATAGTCTGAAGTCAGGGAGCATAATTCCTCCAGCTCTGTTCTTTCTCCAGATTGTTTTGGCTATTTGGATTCTTTTGTGTCTCCACACAAATTTTAAACTTATTTGTTCTAGTCCTATGAAAAATGCCCTTGGTATTTTGATAGGGATTGCATTGAATCTGTAGATTGCCTGGGTAGTATGGTCATTTTAACAATATTAATTCTTTCAATCCATGAAAATAATACATCTTTCCATCTGTTTGTGTCATCTTCAATTGCTTTCATCAGTATCTCACAGTTTTCTGGGTACAGATCTTTAGGTTTATTCCTAGGTGGTTTTTTTTTTTGATGTGATGGTAAATACGAGTTTCCTTAATTTCTCTTTCTGTTAGTTTGTTGTTACTATATAGAAAAGCAACAGATTTCTGATATTTGTTTTGTATCCTGCAACTTTACCAAATTCATTGATGAGCTTTAGTAGTTTTTTTGCTGGGGTCTTTAGGATTTTCTATGTATAGTACCATGCAGTCTGAAAACAGTGAGTTTTACTCTTACTTTCCAATTTGAGTGCCTTTTATTTCTTTTTCTTCTCTGACTGCTGTGGCTAGAACTTCCTATACTATGTTTAATAAAAATGGTGAGAGTGGCATTCTTGTCTTGTTCCTGACCTTAGAGGAATGATTTCAGCTTTTCATTGTTGTGTATGATATTAGCTGTGGGATTATCATATATGGCCTTTATTATGTTGAGATATGTTCCCTCTATACCCACTTTCTGGAGAGTTTTTATCATAAATGGATGTTGATTTTTTTTTTTTTTTTTTTGTGGTACGCGGGCTTCTCACTGTTGTGGCCTCTCCCGTCGTGGAGCACAGGCTCCGGACATGCAGGCTCAGTGGCCATGGCTCACGGGCCCAGCCGCTCCATGGCATGTGGGATCTTCCAACAGCGGGGCACGAATCCGTGTTCCCTGCATTGGCAGGTGGATTCTCAACCACTGCGCCACCAGGGAAGCCCTGGATGTTGAATTTTGTCAAAAGCTTTTTCTGCATCTGTTGAGATGATTATATAGTTTTTATTCTTCAATTTGTTAATATCATGTATCACACTGATTGATTTGTGGATACTGATCTATCCTTGCATCACTGGAATAAATCCCACCTGATCATGGTAAATGATCCTTTTAATGCATTGTTGAATTTGACTTGCTAATATTTTGTTGAGGATTTTTGCAAATATGTCCATCAGCAATACTGGCCTGTGATTTTCCTTTTTTTGTGATATCTTTGTCTGGTTTTGGTATCAGGGTGATACTGGCCTCATAGAATGAGTTCAGAAGCACTCCATCCTCTGCAGTTTTTTAGAACAGTTTGAGAAGGACAGGTATTAAGTCTTCTCAAATTTGGTAGAATTCACCTGTGAGGCCATCTGGTCATGGATGTTGTTTGTTGGGGATTTCTTTTATTACTGATTCAATTTCATTACTGGTAATTGGCCTGTTCATATTTTCCATTTCTTCTTGGTTCAGCCTTGGGAGATTGTACACTTCTAGTAATCTGTCTACTTCTTCTAGGTTATCCACTTTATTGGCATATTGCCGTTCGTAATAATCTGCTATGATCTCTTGTATTTCTGTGGTGTCAGTTTTAACTTTGTTTAATTTCTGATTTTATTGATTCAGGCCCTCTCTTTTTTTCTTATGAGTCTGGCTAAAGGTTTATCAATTTAAAAAAATATTTTCAAAGAACCAGCTCTTTGTTTCATTGATCTGTTCTATTTTCTTAAGTCTCTAATTCATTTATTTCTGCTCTGATTTTTTACTTCTTTCTTTCTACTAACTTTGGGTTTTGTTCTTGTTTTTCTCATCCTCTCTCATAAGGTTAAGTTGCTTATTTGGGATTTTTCCTGTTTCCTGAGGTAGGCTTTTATCACTATAAACTTCTCCCTTACAACTGCTGTTGCTGCATCCCATAGATTTTGGATCGCTGTATTCTTGTTTTCATTTGTCTCCATATTTTTTTTTTTATTTCTTCAGTGATCCATTGGTTGTTTCGTAGCATATTTTCTAGCCTCCACTTGTTTGTGTTTTTGAAGTTTTTTTCTTGTAGTTGATTTCTAGTCTCATAGTACTGTGGTCAGATAAGATGCCTGATATTATTTCAATCAATGATACCATTAGTACTGCCAGTAATATGATTACTGGAAGGTTTAAATAACTTGTTGCATATGTGCTCTACGTTCTCTCATAGCTGTACCATATATACTTCATGAGAGCAAATAACCATTACAAATTATATTTTTATCTTCCTTATAACCCTCCTCACTTAGGTCTATAAGAACATACACACATATTTAATGTTCATATCATAGTTTAAGTTGCTGTCTCTGTAGTCATTTGGCTTGTCTAAAGCTCATCCTCATTCTCTAGCAAAGTGGTTTTGCTGTAGATACAATTCAAGTTGTTCTATTTATATGCAGTGATTTGGGGGAGACTCAAAACTAATAAACCGTTACCCTCATCTTCCCAGAATCCCCAAAGACAGTGACTTTTCGAAGAGAGGAGGCCAGATGTCTTGTGAAATGTGCTATATTCTGAACTTGTTTCTTTTTGGTGTCCTTCACTTCTTCATCTACCCCAACCTCCTCCTCCTCCTACCATTCCATTCAAAGTCTAATGGCTTGAGTATAATTTGAGGGAGCAGGGCGAAGAGGACGGACAAGAATACTCATCTGGGTACTGTATAGTATTTAAGGAGACACTCAGGAGACACATTATTTAAGTTTGCCACTATCAGTGATGCTACGTTTGGGCCATTTGGTAAGGTAGTGACCATCAAACGTCTCCTTTGTAAAGGTCCATTTTTCACTTTGACAATCATGAAATCTTTTGTGGAGTAAAACGTTAAGGGTACGTGAATATCTTCTTCCCCTAACGGTTTTAGCATCCACTGATATGCATTGCCTGAATCTATTATTTCGTAGAATGAGAAAATCACCATTAAAAGCCCTCTATTATTTACTTCCATAGTTTTAAGCTGGTCTTCTGTAAAGAGCTTTTTCCCTCACTGGAGATGAACTAGAGTCATTCTAAAAAGGCAGTACAAAAATATAATTATTTCCTTTTAATTACCCATTTTCAGAATAAGATTTTGGTATAATATTTATCTCCAGGACATCCCTGGTGGTGCAGTGGTTCAGGGTCCACCTGCCAATGCAGGGGACACGGGTTCAAGCACTGGTATGGAAAGATCCCACATGCCGCGGAGCAACTAAACCCATGCGCCACAACTACTAAGCCTGTGCTCTAGAGCCTGTGAGCCACAACCACTGAGCCCGTGTGCCACAACTACTGAAGCCTGTGCCTACAGCCCATGTTCTGCAACAAGAGAAGCCACCGCAATGAGAAGCCCACGCTCTGCAACGAAGAGTAGCCCCAGCTCGTCGCAACTAGAGAAAGCCTGCGCGCAGCAACGAGGACCCAACGCAGCCAAAAATAAATAAATGAATAAATTGATTAATTAATTTAAAAAATTCACCTCCATTGTTAGCAAATAAATTTAGTTTTTGTCTTCTGGAATATCAATACAGAAACGTCTGGATTTTGTTTACTCGATGTGTCATCAAGTACACTTGTTATTTTTACGTTCGAACTGTCTCACTTGGCTAATGCCGCGTCCAGCTGTGACTCCTGTAGCGTCCTGAGCATCCCATTAGTCTCTGAGCACTCCCTTGCACAGAACCAGATGTCCCAGGCTCATTTTATATTTTCCTCCCCTGGACCTGACACTAGCCACTTCTTCAAGGGTCACTGGTTCCTTGTAATGATATTTAGAAACAAAGCTTTGAATTCTCACGGTGCTCCCAGCTACTGGAGTTTCACTGCTTTTAGGCCCTTTGGTTTACAAAAGTATTATACATTGATATTTATATTCACACTGATATTTCCAATTCAAATAGAACATGACAGAGTTTTTTCCCTAATTTCTTGGCATTATATTTACTTTCACAATGAAAATCTTAGTTCCTAAGTAATTTACTTATTTATTCAGTTTAAACTAAAACATACATAAAACAGTTTAAAAACTACATACTAGTTTAAGATTTCTTTGCAGTTTTTTTGTTTTATTCTGTTTTGGCTTTAAACTACATCCAACTAAGGAGTCCTGTGTTACTTTCAAAACTCACTTGAAATAATTCTTTCCTCTGTGTAGTTATAGTACCAACTTCATAAAATTAAGTTTGTTTCATCATTTCAAATTTTACAGTTTGCTTTTACCCCTCTTTGTTTTATTTTTATTTTGGATATGTAACAAATAAAAATGTTTAAAAGTTAAAACTATGTAAAAAGGTACTCAGAAAGGCCTGGCTTTCATTCCTCACACCCTCACCCCAGATAATCATTTTTATTAGTGTTTGTTTTATCCTTCCACTATTTCTTTTAGCAAAATAAGCAAGTAGGTATGTATTTCTAATTTCTTCCTTTATATATCTTGGTCTACACCTTGCTTTTTTCACGTATACCCTAGAAATCACTACACAGAGACAACCATTGTTTCCCTTTTAAAGCACTGCATGGTATTCCACCGTGTGGGTGTCCCAGTTATACAACCAGGCCTCTATTGATAGCCATCTGGGTTGTCTCCAATCTTCTGCTGTTACAAACAGTGCAGCAATGAATAACCCTATCCATGTGTTGTTTACTTGTGCAAGTTTATCTTCAATGTAGATTTCTAGCAATGGGATTACTGGACTGAAAGTAAATCTGTCTGCTTTCCCCAAACTCAATTATAGGGGTTGTACCATTTTGATACCCCTACAAGCAATGCATGAGGCTGCGTATTTCTCTACAATAAAATATTTTCAGACTTCTGATAATACAGGGTAATTTTACTTTGCATTAAATAAATTAGGGTAAGAATCTTCTCATATGTTTATAAGCCATTTTTGTTTTTTTACCCTATGAACTGTCTACATCACATCCTTTTTTTTTTTTTCTCTGTACGCGGGCCTCTCACTGCTGTGGCCTCTCCCGTCGCAGAGCACAGGCTCCGGACGCGCAGGCTCGGCGGCCATGGGCCACGGGCCCAGCCGCTCCACAGCACGTGGGATCCTCCCGGATCGGGGCACAAACCCGTGTCCCCTGCATCGGCAGGCGGACTCTCAACCACTGCGCCACCAGGGAAGCCCCATTTTTTTTTTTTTTAATCAGGCTTTCCTCACTCCCTGGTTGTAAGATCGTCCAGCTGTGTTTTCTCCTAGTGGTGGAAGGTTCTTATTTTTTATATTCAGATTTGGTCCATTTTGAAATGGCAGATTCCAGGGGTAGGAAAAGTATCAGATAAGCCAAAAAAAAATCTCCTGGCACCTGAAGATAAGGAAGATAAGGAAGAAAAATGATGGTGACATGTCAAAAGGACACAAACCAAACTGAAAGGGTTCCTACTGGCTAAATCTGGGACAATTTGAGCAACAAAATAAACGATACAGGGATTTCCCTGGTGGCGCAGTGGTTAAGAATCGGCCTGCCAATGCAGGGGACACGGGTTCGAACCCTGGTCTGGGAAGATCCCAAATGCCGCGGAGCAACTAAGCCCGTGCACCACAACTACTGAGCCTGTGCTCTAGAGCCCGCAAGCCACAGCTACTGAGCCCATGTGCCACAACTACTGAGCCTGCGCTCTAGAGCCCGTGAGCCACAACTACTGAAGCCCGCACACCTAGAGCCCGTGCTCCTCAACAAGAGAAGCCACCTCAATGAGAAGCCCGCACACTGCAATGAAGAGTAGCCCCTGCTCGCTGTAACTAGAGAAAGCCCGCATGCAGCTACAAAGACCCAATGCAGCCAAACATAAATAAATAAATAAATAAATAATAAATTTATTAAAAATAAATATGTTATAACCCATAAAATAAGAATCCATGAGAGCACGACGATGTAAATGAATGAATAAATAAATAAATGGAGAGGAGGGAAAGCTCTTCCTTTCAGTTTAATTCTAATTATTAAATGTAGAAGAGGAGCTTCCCTGGTGGCGCAGTGGTTGAGAGTCTGCCTGCCAATGCGGGGGACGAGGGTTCGTGCCCCGGTCCGGGAAGATCCCACGTGCCGTGGAGCGGCTGGGCCCGTGAGCCATGGCCGCTGGGCGTGTGCGTCCAGAGCCTGTGCCCCGCAATGGGAGAGGCCACGGCAGTGAGAGGTCCGCGTACCGCAAAAAAAAAGTAGAAGAAATCATAGAATTTTAAAAAAATCACCATTTGGCAACCAGCACAGTAATTGTTTCAAGCAAGAGTCCTCAACAGATGCTAAAAAAGAGTAAGTGCAAGTAATCATGAACAGATTTTCCCACAAAGATACTTGTCTCAGGTTGGGTTCTCTGGAATCAGGTGCTGAGACAGTGTGGGGTGCAAGATACTCACTAGGGATCAACACATGTGAAAGGAAGTGGGGGAAGCAGAATTGGGCAGAGGTAGACATCTCACTATAGTGCAGGCCTATCCAAGCTTTGGCCACAGGCAGGGAGCTCTGAAGAAGTCCACCCCTTCTCACGCAGCACTGGAGGCCACCGCCCAGGAAGGGTGTGACCTTGGGTGAGCTGAGTCACACTGAACAGGCTGAGAGCTGACTGCTGGAAGCTGTCTGCTGACTGCACGGGCCACAACTGGGCAAGTCCTTCCTCAAAGAGGGATATGTGCGGGTTGTCTGGGTATGCCAGAATACTTATTAATTACAAGGAAAACTACCTTTACAGAATAGAGAAGCTTGGCAGATACCAGCTTACGTGGTGACCAAAGTAAACAGTTCCCAAGACAGTACAATCAATGACACAGCATTACTTTTGTGGTATTCATGCTATAAAATGTATGCATGAGGAAACATCAGACATATCTAATTTGAGGGACATTCTACACAAGAAGCCTGTACTCTTCAAAAATGTCACGGCCATGAAACACAAAACAAGACTGAGGAGCTCTTCCAGATCAAAGGACACTAGAGAGACCTGACAGCTAACTGCAATGTGTGAGCCTGGCCTGGCCTGTGGAGCAGAACAACGGTTTAGTGGGACAACTGGAGAAGCCCCAGTAAGGCTTACAGATTAGAGAGCAGCATTTTATCATGCTAATTTCCTGATCTTGATATCTGTACTCTGATTACATAAGAGAATGTTCTCTGCTAGAGACTGAATGTTTGTGTTCCCCCCAAATTCATGTTAAATCCTAAGGCCCAGTGTGATAGTATTTGAAGGTGGGGCCTTTGGGAAGTGATTACATCATGAGAGTAAGGCTCTCATGAATGGGATTAGTGCCCTAGTAAGAAAGAGATCCCTCACTCCTTCCATCAGGTGACAATACAGTGACAAGATGGCCATCTATGAACCAAGAAGTGAGCCCTCACCAGACCCCTGCTGGCACCTTGATCTTAGACTTCCAGTCTCCCTAAGTGAGAAATAAATTTCTACTGTTTATAAGCCTCCACCGTAAGTCTATGGCATTCTGTTAAAGAACCTGAACAGACTAAGACACTCTTGTTTTTAGAACAAACACTGACGTATTTACAGGTAAAGGGACATAAGGTCTGCAACTTACTCTCAAATATTTCAGAGACAGAATGAATAAATGATAAAGCATGTACCAAATGATAACCTTTAGGGAATCTGGGTGAAGGATATATGAAAATTCTTTGTACTACTTTTCACAAGTCTAAAATTATTTTAAAATAAAAAGTGTAAAATATAAGAAAGAAAATATTTTATCCATTTGTAGTTTATGTTGGAATACAGTGTGAGATATGGACCCAATTTTATCTCTTATCAAATATCTATCCAGTTGTCCCACCTTCTCCTCTGTGACTTGAGGTGCTACTTTATTCTAAATTTCTATATTTACTGTCTATTTCTGGACATTCTATTCTATTCCATTGGCCAATATGTCTGTCCACACATCATACCATACAATTGGTACACAATTTTTATAACAGATTTTATTTTTTAGAGCAGTTTTAGGATCATAGCAAAACTGAACAAAAAGTAGAGAGCATTCTTATTTACACCCCCTGCTTTCAGTTTTAATTATAGAGATTTGTGGTTTAAAATCAGGTGGGGTTCTGCACTCTTTATCATTCTTTCAGAGATTTCTTGGTTGCTCTTTCTTGTTTATTTTTCCATGTGACCTTTAGGATCAACTTGTCTAGTGCCAGAAGAAACAAAACAAAACAAAAAACCATTTACTGGGACTGGATTTATGCATTAACTTGGGGAGAACTGAAGTCTTCGTAATGCTGAGTTTTTCTATTCATGCACATGAAATACGTAATGTCTTTCCATTTGTTCAAGTCTACTTCTATGTTTTTCAGAAATGTTTTCCCCCTATAGACCTGGCATTTTTCTTGAGTTTATTAAGTATTTTATCTTTTTGATGTTATTGGAAATGGAGACTTGACTTCTACCATATTTTCAATTATTCATTATTTTCTTTATTGTGTACATATAGAAAGTATTGGGTTTTGTTTGCTAACTCTACATCCTGCCATTTTACTCAATTCCTTTTGTTTAGGTGTTCTGTTGTTATTGACTCTCTTGGCTTTTCAACATATACTATCACATCATCTGCATGTAGAAATAGCTTTCCCTCTTCCTTTCCAATGTCTTATGCTTCTAATTATTCTCTCTTGATTGAATGTGGTAAGTGGTTTTGTCAATACAATGTTATTCAATACATAGCAATGGACATAGTGATACGTATTTACTTCTGGTTTTAGTGGAAATTAAGTATTTGGTGTGTGTGCAATTTTGTCTGAAAGGTGTCCGTTTACTCGTATTTTATTATGCTTTTAATTGGGTATGGATGTTGGATTTTTCAAATATCTTTTTGGCATCTATAGAAATAATGATTTTTCTTCCTAAATGCATTAATATGATGAATTAAGTAACAAAAGTAGAAGGAATTAGTTATTACCCTTTACATCCACTGCTAACACCACTTCCTTCAGAGGCACAAGTCCCTTCAGTTCTGATCGCTTACCACCCCCAACACCACTAATGGAGATTTGTTCCCGAAGGTCAACAACTGTCTAAGTCTAAAAGGATTTAAATAGATGTTTCATGAAAAAAGAATTCTATGGCAAAAAAGAATTTAGAAAAATACTGGATTAAACAAAGTTACATACTTAGTTACAGCAGGGCTTCTTAAAATGTGTAATGTGCAAATGAGCACTGTGAAAATACCGATAGAGACTACTATGTAAAGTCCAAATGAATCTGACAATGTGCATTTATACATTTTTGAATTCACAGTGTCAAGTACAGTACCTGGAACACTGTAAACGTTCCAGGTTTGTTACATTACTAAAATAACATAGAGATTTTTTTTCCTTAAACAAAATTCACATTTTATTTAGGTTGAAATAAACATAGAGATGTTTTTAAGGTCAGGAGAGTATCTATTTTTGAAACTGTGGGTTATCTACTACGTGAATACATTCCAATTCTCCCTCTTGTACTAGGACGGGAAGTGGCAGAAACACAATTAACTCACTCATTCAATGAATCTACTGAGTACATGTTACACAGCACGTGTTTCAGGTTCTGGAAATAAAGCAGTGAACACACTTACCAGGAGAGAAACACAAACAAGTACATGTCAAGAATTAGTAAGTGCTGTGGGGAAGCACAAAGCCGGGTAAGGAGAAAGTGAAAGAGGAAGTACTGATTTTACACAGTCAGGAAAGCCTCTCTGATGGGGGAATACGTCAACAGAAACCGAGATGAAGTGAGAGAGCTAGGCTTGCGGAAATCCGGGAGGAAAGCGTTCCAGGCAGAAGCAAGAGTAAGTACAAAGGTTCCCAGGTGGGACCAAGCAAGGCCTGAGAGACGCAAGGAGGGCTGGCTGGCTGAAGCAGAAGGAGTGAAGGAAGAGGTGAGTCAGAAGCAGGGGCGGGCCGAGGCACTAAGGGCCTCACAGGCTACGGCAAGAGCTCTGGATTTCGTTAAGAGCGAAGGAGGAAGCCACGGGAGCACGCAGAGGACTGAGGACCTTGACCTGGGCTTCAGAAGATCCACTCTGGCTCTGTGGAGGGCGGGGGAAGAGCGGACTGTTAGGAGGCCGGGGCACATGCGTACGTGACGTGCGCCCCAGCCACGACGCCACACCTCCTTCCTTAATGCTCACACCAGTGACACACACTGGTAACATTTTGGTGTACTGGCATTATTTCCTTCAGGTGCTGATGATATCCTTTCCATGCAATTAGTTGAAAAGGCTTCCCTGAAGACTTCACATTTAATAAGCTCATGCTTGTTCAATTAGTATGTTAATAATAACTGTTCCTCCTACGATTCCAATGGGGTGGGCCAAAGTTCACGGTAGTGAGTATAACGCAGCACCGGGAAGAGGGAAAGAACACAGAGAATAGAAATGTTTTAAAAACAATTTAAAAAAATCTTTATCATCAAGACTTATGGATCTCTGTCTTAGAGAAATCTATTCTTCATAAAACCATAATCCCCCTTCTTTGTGACTACTGCAGTTATATTTAAGGGTAGGTGCCCATCTGCCCAAGAAGAAGTGCTGCATCTTTCAGCAGTCGGTCAAGCTGTGTAGCTTATCTGCTCCCAGCAATAGTCGCAGGCACTAATCTCCTTACAGCCCCACAGGATGATGGTGCGGCGGGCTCCCCCCTTTGACAACAGGTCTCCCACATGCACACTACTGACACTGCCACAAGCTCATAGCAAAACAGGAACCCACTTTGACAATACGATCTTCAAATGCAGCCGGGTTTTTAAAAGGTGCGAGACTGTGCTCCTTCACTCACTCAAGACCGTGTGTGGGCATGGGGGGAACGCAGCTCTAAGAACTAAAAAACAAAAACACTTCCTACCGAAAAAGGGCAGGCAAGAAAAAGCATGCTCGCGGCATTTACATTTCTCCCCACCCCCAGTAACAGTTGAAAGCCTACCCTGCTAAGAACGTTACACGATTCCGTAAGACAGGCATTACCCCGTTTTATACCATAGGGACAAATTCAGAGAGGCTAAATAAGTTATTAAGATCACTCAACAAGTAAAAGGGTACAGCAAGGAGGCCAGTGTGGCAGCTGCAGAACAACTAGAAGAGTGGAAAGGAAATCACGTCAGAGAAGGAATGAGGGGAGGAGGCCATGGTAAGGACGTGAGGAGCTCCACTGAACAAGAGGGGAGGCCAGCCGAGGTTTTCGTTAGAGGAGTGACAAATCCGGTATTAGTTTCAAAGGGATCATTCTGGCTGCTTTGTGAAAGACAGGGTACAGGTGGGAAGATCGGGGTGAAATGAGGAGGAAGAGACAAGACATAAGGGTGCTACAATAATACAAGTGATAATGTGGCGTAACAAACCACCTCAAACTCAGTGACTTCATTATGGCCTTTTCTCTGGCCGCACAGCACAGCACAGCACGCAGGATCGTAGCTCCCCCACCAGGGGCTGAACCCATACCCCCTGCGGTAGAAGTGTGGGGTCTTAACCACTGGGCCACCAGGGGAATCCCCCAACCTTAGTGACTTTAAACAACCACCATTTATTGTTTCCTACAGCCGTGTGGATCAGCAGGTCAGGCTGTGATCAGCTGGGCTGTTTTGCTACCAGCTGCGGTCAACAGGCAGCTAGACTGGGGCAGGAGCTCATCCACACATCAGGCACTCTGGTGCTTAACTCACCTTGCCTTGGCCTCTCTCTCCATATGGTCTAGCCTGAACGGCGACCAGAACGTTCCAGAAGAGTTAACATGAAAGAGGCATACGCTGTTTTGAACCTAGGCTCCAGATCCCACACATCACTCCCACCACGTTCTATTAGTCAAAACAAGTACAAGGCCAGCCCAGATTCACTGGGTGGGTAAACAGACTCCACCTCTTGGGAGGAAGTACAAATTATTGTGGCCATGTTTTTCAATCTACTACACACGACAGAGATCACGGTGGCTTGAAGAAATATAGCTGCAATGGCGGTGGTGAGAAGCAACTGGATTTGGGTACACATTAAATGACAGGATTTGCTGATTGATGGGATGTTAAATGACTTTTCAACCAGGGAACTGAAAGGATGAAACTGCCATTTACTGAGCTAGGATAGGAGGAGCAGTTCAGCAGAGAGAAAATAAACTCAAAAGAGTTTTGTTTTGGACAATAAGTCTGAGATGCCTCTAAGATATATGAGCAGAGATGTAAAGTAAACAGACACTAGAGGCTGGAGTTTAGCATGCGACGTCTTCTTTGCCACAAAGTGTAAGTGACCAGCAGAGAAAAAAAGTTTTATCTATGTGACTAGGGCATAATGTTGTTCTTCCAAATAGTCTAACCTGTTTCTAAGGTGTCCAGCACCTCTTCCATAGTCCTTGACTTATAAGAAACCAGTAAAGGCCTAAAGAAGGTTCAGTTTATATGGAAGAAAATATAAAAGCTCTTTTTGTTTGTTTGGGCTTGGGTTTTTTGGGGTATTATCTATAGACTTCTCTCAGACCAGTCTGCTTTCTAGTATCAACAGAAAATGCTACCAGGACAGATTAAATCACTAGCAGTCATAAGGAAAAAAAAATTGTTCTTCAGAAAAAGAAAAGAAGGCGGCCAGGATAATGAAGAATGCAAATAATGAAGTTTGCAGAACACTATAGCTTTCTTTTTTTTTTTTAACAATAGCTTTCAAAAGGCAAGTTATATAGAAAAGTATTACACTCCAGCTCTAAAAACAGAAATGAAATAACAAAATTAAAACGTTTTAAAAAATACTCTAATTCATGTCATTCCTATGTCCTCTATTGAGGATGAGATTTAGGGAGCCAGATTTTTTCAAAACAGTATCATCATAATTTCAAAGAATCATTGTTTCAAAATCCAAAACAGAGACTGCAGAACCAATAAACGATATCATGTAGCCTTTAACCCCAAAGAATGTTGAAATATATGTTGGTAATTCTAATTGAATTGTTATTGTGGATGTTTGTTCAACATATTCAAAAATGATTCAAGTGAGTTTATAGGAGTATGATTCCATTTGATTCAACACATATTTATTGAAAGTCTACTAGTAACTAGATTCTCTAGTGGATACAAAGATGAACAGGACCCATCCATACTATAAATCTTAAAAGCAGGCTTTTTAAAATACTTAAACGTAATAAAGTGTATGGTTTTTATTTATATTCTAATTCAATGCACAAGTGATCTGTGGAGGCTTACTAGAAATATATTCTTAAATAAAACTGCATTTTAGAAACAGAAAAATACACATTAGAATGTGAAGTAGAGAATAAAGGGAGAAATACTGATATATGCTACAATACAGATGAACCTCAAAAACAAGTGAAAGACACCAGGCACAAAAGACCACTTACTGTTTGACTTCATTTGTATGAGCTGTCCAGAAAAGGCGTGCAGAGACAGC
Source organism: Kogia breviceps (assembly GCF_026419965.1). NCBI lineage: Eukaryota > Metazoa > Chordata > Mammalia > Artiodactyla > Physeteridae > Kogia > Kogia breviceps. The sequence continues at coordinate 2,818,796 of NC_081325.1, forward strand.
GCGTTGATTAGCGCTGCCTGCGACTGGGGATGGGAACAGGAATTACCCACAAATGGTCACAAGGGATCTGACTGGGGGGATAAAAAATGTTCTAAAAATGGATGGTCCTAATGACTGCATAACTTGGCTAGGTTTTCTAAAAATCACTACAGATGAATAAATTTTATGGTATGTAAATTATCTCGATAAAGTTGCTTTTTGAAAAAAAAGGGCAAAATAAAAACTTTTACAGACATACACAAGCAGAAATAATTTATCACCAACTGACCTGCATTACAATAAATGTTAAATAAAGCCCTCAGGCAGAAGAAAATGACACCAGTTGGAAATACGGATTTATAAAAAAGAATGAAGAAAAATGAAGAAATGATAACAACATAGGTAAACATATAAGATTTGTTTACTTATTTAAATATTGTTAAAAGATAATAAACTGTCTAAACAAAATAATAGCAATATAGTGTTAGTTTCATAGCATATAAAATGCTGACAACAACAGCATAAAGGTTATGAGGGAAGAAATGGAACAATGGTTTTATAGGGTACTGTATGTGAACTGGTATATCAATGGAAGATAGATTATGATAAATTAAATATGTATGCTATAAACCTTAAAGCAACCACTAAAAGAATAGAGTTACAGCTAACAAGCTAACAAAGGAGAGAAAACAGAATCATACAAAATAATTTAAAATCTTTTGAAAATGGATTAATTCAAAAGAAGGCAGGACGAGGAGGAAAAGGGAAAAAAGGACAGGACAGATTTTTTAAAAAGCAAATGATAAGACTTAAAGTTACCCACATCAACAATCACGTTAAATGCAAACGGTCAAAACAGGTCAATTAAAAGGCAGAGATGGTACAGCACGGTGACTCTCGATGTATTTGAGAGTTGCTACGAGAGTAAATTTTAAAAGTTTGCATCACAAGGAAAGAACTTTGTAACTATGTGTGGTGATGGATGCTAACTTATCTTGGGTGATCACTTTGCAGTACATACATATATTGACTCATTATGCTGGACACCTGAAATGAATGTTACATGTAAATTAAAGCTCAATTTAAAAAAAGAGGGCTTCTCTGGTGGCGCAGTGGTTGAGAGTCCGCCTGCCGATGCGGGGGACGCGGGTTCGTGCTCCGGTCCGGGAAGATCCCACGTGCCGCGGAGCGGCTGGGCCCGTGAGCCACGGCCGCTGAGCCTGCGCGTCCGGAGCCTGTGCTCCGCACCGGGAGAGGCCACAACAGTGAGAGGCCCTAGTACCGCAAAAAAAAAAAAAAAAAAAAAAAAAAGAAAGGGCAGATATTTTCAGACTGGATTAAAAAAGCAAGACCCAACTATATGCTGCTTACAAGAAATGTATTTTAAATATAAAGATTAAACAGGTGAAAGTAAAATGACATACCATGCTAATACTAATCAAAAGAAAGATTAGTGGACATGTTAATATCTGCCAAAGTAGATTTCAGAGCAAACAATATCACCAGGGATAAGAAAGTCACTTCATAATGATAAAGGGTCAATTCATGAAGAGGACACAACAATCCTAAACATTTTATGTACCTAATTACAGAGCTGCAAAATACATGAAGCAAAAGCTGAGAGATCTACTAGGAGAAAGAGACAAATCCAATTATTGTTATACTTCTCTAAGTAATTAATTGATAAAACAAATAGAAAATCAGCAAGAACACAGAAGATTCGAACGCTATCAACCAACCTGCCTTAACTGACATTTATGGAGCATTATGACGTAACAGAATACCCAACAACTAACAACAAAATACACCGCTGAATACAGAATACATTTTTCTCAAATGCACATGGAAGGCTTCAAAGACAGACCACATTCTGGGCCATAAAACAAGCCTGAATACATTTTAAAGGACAAGTCATAAAGGTATGTTCTCTGACCACACGGAATTACATTTGAAATCAGTAACAAAAAGAGATCTGAAAAATCCCCTAGTAACTGCAAACTAAATAGCATACTTATAAAATAACCTATGGGTCAAAGGTGAAATGAAAAATGAAATTAGAAAATAATTTTAATTGAATTTAAATGAAAATACAATACATCAACATTCATGGGATGTGAATAAAGCAGTATTTGGGGTAGATATATAGGAGGAAACACTTAAAAAAGGGCTCAAATCAATCAGTTCAATTTGCATATTGAGAAACTAGAAAAAGAGCAAGTTAATCCCAAAGTAAAAGAGAAAGGGAAATAATATCAGACAAGAAATCAGTGAAATAGAAAACAGAAAAACAAGAGAAAAATAAGTGAAATCAAAAGCTGGTTCCTTTTTAAATCAATAAAATACATTGGAGTCAACTGTGTCAAGACAGTGTGCTCAATGTTGATGTTTAAGCTATTTATCTTGTCTCTTTCTAAATCTGAAAAAACTATGCAGGAGACATAGGAATTATTAGATACACAGATTCAGAGGTTACCGTTCTATCCTATCCTACTATATATAAAATAGATAATCAACGAGGACCTACTGTATAGCACAGGGAACTCTATTCAGTATCTTTTTTTTCTTTTTTTTTTTTTTTTTTTTTGCGGTACGCGGGCCTCTCACTGTTGTGGCCTCTCCCGTTGCGGAGCACAGGCTCCGGACGCGCAGGCTCAGCGGCCACGGCTCACGGGCCCGGCCGCTCCACGGCATGCGGGGTCTTCCTGGACCGGGGCACGAACCCATGTCCCCTGCATCGGCAGGCGGACTCTCAACCACTGCGCCACCAGGGAAGCCCAAGGATAGTTTTAATGTGAGAGTGAATGAGCTTTTATGCTCCACCATGTAGGCCAGTGACACTGCAGAGCTCCCAAACGCTCCCTAGTTAAAGTCTAGTAACTTAGAAGCAGTAAACACAGTCCCTATGTAAGACCTGTCACCACTGAGTATTTTAAAATTCTTCCAAGCATTTGGGCCTTAACCGTTGCAGAATGTTTTAACTTAATGAAATCCTGGGGGTGTGATCTCTAAATGACGGGCCTAAAGCCTAAATGATCTCCTAAGAGGGCAACCACTTAGCTCCACCCCAATTCCCCACTATGGACGGAACAATGATAGTTCCAGTGACCCTCTTGGCTCACGAAAAGTTATATGCAGAGTGGAACGATGTGGGTCTCAACCCTGTAGCCACTCAACAGCTATGTGACCAACCAAAGGACCAGTCTCATGCCCTTCATCTGTAGAGACACCTATGCTCAGAGGCATGAAAGGCGTAAAGGGGAGAACGATGGAATGTTCCCCCCTCTACTAGCACGTGCACGCTCCTTTCCCTTCATGTTTTCTTCTTTATTCTTTAAGCTTTTTTTTTATGTGGACCATTTTTTTTAAATGAATTTACTTATTTTAAATTTATTTTTGGCTCTGTTGGGTCTTTGTTGCTGCACACGGGCTTTCTCTACTTGTGGCGAGCAGGGCTACTCTTCGTTGCGGTGCGCGGGCTTCTCATTGTGGTGGCTTCTCCTGTTGCGGAGCACGGGCTCTAGGTGCACAGGCTTCAGTAGTTGTGGCACATGGGCTCAGTAGTTGTGGCTCGCGGGCTCTAGAGCACAGGCTCAGCAGTTGTGGGCACAGGCTTAGCTGCTCTGCAGCATGTGGGATCTTTCTGGACCAGGGCTCGAACCTGTGTCTCCTGCATTGGCAGGCAGATTCCCAACCACTGCGCCACCAGGGTGGACCATTTTTAAAGTCTTTATTGAATTTGTTACGATACTGCTTCTGTTTCGGTTTTTTGGCTGCAAGGCATGTGGGATCCCAATCCCAGGTACCTGACCAGGGATGGAACCCGCAACCCCTGTATTGGAAGGCGAAGTCTTAACCACTGGACTGCCAGGGAAGTCCCTCCCTTCGTGTTTGATGTCACCTCTTGATATGTATGATAACCATCTATATGTTAAATGTGCAGTTTCAACATAAACGCACATTTTCAAGTAAAGCTTCAGAACCTTTACTTTAAAACCACTATGGAATTAGAAGAGGGAGGGCATAATCTTCTGAGAGAATTAAATAAGACTGGTGGAATAAATCTTATTCCCTTCGGAGTAAATAAGGTATGGGACTTCCCTGGCAGTCCAGTGGTTAGGACTCCGGGCTTCCTCTTCAGGGGGCACGGCTTCCATCCCTGGTGGTGGAACTAAGATCCCGCAAGCCAGAGGGGTGTGGTCAAAAAAAGAAGGTAAAGTATCATCACAAGCTGTTCAGAGTCCCATGATCATGATCACTTTCTGGAAGTAGCTTTAAGAAATACCTAAATCTGGTCAATTTTAATTGATGCAAACATTTTCGGCAAACGTTTTGGTATCCAAAAGGATGAAACTAAACAGTCATATGCAACAGATGAACTCCATTATTATTTGGAAACGTATTCCACAACTAATTTATTCTGGACCTACTTGCAGGGATAGTTTCCCTGAAAATTAAATGTTTTATAGGTACAAAATAACTTTCTCAAAGGTGGATATTTTCATTTAAAAACATACCCTCAAAACTTCTGAGCCAAAGCAGTCTCCTTCACGTGCAGAACTCGGTTTTAACCAAGTACTTATTCGCGAGCTGCACCAGCGCAGGGCCCTGACCCGAGGGTCCCGATTCTGCCCTTCCAAGTAGAGTGGGTGGTGCCACTTCTTCCCATTCAGACAATTAGCATCTACCTCCTGTGCCTTTTCTCCGCTTAAGGTATACACTGCTGGGCCCTTCAGAAAACTGCGGACTCGGCGTAGACCCAGACGAGATCATTCTGGGGGACCAAGGGACCGGTTTACCGACAGCACCGAGCCTCTTGGTCCTGAGCTCCCAGCACCGACCGACACTAGCGACAGACACGCCGAGCGACGCGGAGGAGGCCGGCGGGTCCGGCGAGCGGCGGCTGGACCATGGTCCCCGCGTGGGCGCTCCGCGGCGACCCTCCGCCCGCGCTCAGGGCCCAGGGCCGAGGAGAACGCCCTCGGAACCCAGGCGGAGGGAACGTCAACTCCGCAAACAGCCGGGACACAGAGGCCGGGCCCGGCGGCCGCCGCTCCCTCGCCTCAGAAGCACATTGTGTCTAAGAGGTTGGAAGCCGACCCGAAACACACGGGCTGAACCGGGCCCCGCGGCCGGGCTCGGGCGTACACACGCGGGCGCGGGGGAGCGCCCTGCCCACCGAGCGCGCCTGCCCGGCGCCGGAGGCCGCGCCGAGGGGCCTCCTCCCGCCCCGCCCGGTACTCACACACGCACAGCTCCACCACGTACGCGTAGTAGGACCACACGACCACGAAGGTGATGAAGAGCACCGGCACCCAGCCCACCGTGCGCTGGCAGCAGCGCCAGAACGTGCAGGGCGCCATGTTCCGCCGGCGGCCTCGGCACCCAGCTGCCTGGGGTGGCGGGGCACGCCAGACCCCCGGCGGCGGCGACGGCGGCGGCAGCTACAGCGGCGTCTACTCGGGCACTCCCCGCGGGTCGGCGCCCCGCCCCCGCCTCCGCCTCCGCCCCGACACCTCCCGGCCCCACGTCGCGCCCGGCCCCGCCCCCGCCCCGCATTGCGTCCGCGTCGCCCGCCGCCGGGGGCGGGATCTCCGCGCCGTGAGGGCGGGGCACGAACGGGCGTGGCACGAACGGGCGTGGCCTGCTGGGCGGGCGGTGGAAGGGGCGGGGTAGCGGGCGGTGGAAGTGAGCGGAGGGAGCGGGCAGGCGCGGTGCGCAGCGCCTCCTGGCGGCCGGCGAGGGCGTGGCGCGGCTCTGGCGGACTGAGGCTTCCGGGGGGAGGCTTCCTGCGGAGCGACCGCGCCCACCCTAGCTGTGGCCTCAGGGGCCCACGTGCCTCTCCTCTTGGGACCCCCGCGCTTTGAAATAATTTGCTCGTGTTTCGGGCGGAAGCCCTCCGTTTTCGGAGATGGAAACCGTAGGTGCGTGTGATTTAGGATGGAAGCCGTGTAGTGTGTCAGTTTGATTTGAAACTCAGATTAAAGGTTGAATTGTGAACGGGTAAGAACCCTCTCCGTGCCCGGCAAAACCTACTGACATTTCCAGAAGTTTTTTATACTTGGCGAATGTAAACAACGGCTGTAACAACGGCTGTAGTCATTAACGCCTGTGAGCATTAAAGAACCTTCAAGTTTCGATGCTTGCAGATTTCAAGGGAGACATGACCCTGTCGAGTGAGTCCGTGACCTTGGCCTCTGGGATGGGCCTTACCGCGGAGGGAGCACAGGAAGGGCAGGCACTCATCCCTGCCCAGGGCGTGGACGTTCACCTCCCCGTACCGCGTTCTCCTCTTTAGTGAGGAAAGCAGGGGGACAACGCCTGTTGGCCAGGCCCTAAGCCAGGTGTTCTAGTTCCCGTAAAGGGGACAAATCGTGTCCCAGCCAAGGCGGCTCCCGCATACCGCCTTGTAGGACAGCTTCTTCCTTCAGGACCGTGGCTTTCAACAGAGCCTGGAGAGCACAGGGCGGCTCCCCGTCCCGGAAGCGCGCAGCTGCCCTGAGGACGCGCCTGCACAGTCCCCACTCTGTCACCGCCACCCGGGAACTCCAAAACGCCATTTTAAGTTCCAGCTCCGAGCTGAGGTCTGGGGAGGAATAAGGGCAACTCGAGGTAGCTGTGAAACCATTAGACACGGTTTACGGAAGCCATGTCGCTATGAATACGGAGAGTGAAGAAGAAAAAAACCCACAAACTCATAAATTTAGAATTAAACCACAATTCCAACACACACACACAAATCTGATAGTAAGAGAGAACGCAGAAAATATATATATATAACAATAAGAACTTGAATTTGGGACTTCCCTGGTGGTCCAGAGGTTAAGACTATGCACTTCCGATGCAGGAGGGCTGGTCAGGGAACTAAGATCCCACATGCCCACGTGGTGTGGCCAAAAGAACTTGAATTCACTGAAAATAATTTTATAAAGCAGTCTTACAAAGGCTTTTAGAAACAGTATATGGCACGAGTTCCCTAGTGGTCCAGTGATTAGGATCCAGCACTTTTCACTGCCATAGCCTGGGTGTGTGGTGTGGCCAGAAAGTAAATAAAATAAAATAAAATAATAAAAATAATATATGGCATGCCCAAAGGGGTAAATGAAAACATAATTTCCATCTGAAAAGAACAAACATTTTTGAAACAAAATAATAAAACTTGGGAAAAGAACAGGTGGATAAAAAAGTAACCATTTAGAAATCTTCAGAATATTAACATATTGCCAAATTTAAAACTCTGAATAAACAGATTCTAATCTGGACACTAGAGAAGAGGGACTTAGCAAGTTGGAAGAGGGTTCTAATTCATCCAGAACACAACACAGAGAATAATTTTTAAATATGAAAAGCATGGAAAATATACTGGCAGACTTAAACGTACATTTATGATAAGCGTTCCAGAAGAAGAGGATGAGAGGAATGTCAAAGAAATGAGTTTTGAAAAGATTAAGTATGAGAATATTCCAGAACTGAAGAAAGACATAAGTCCTTAAAACCTAGACACAGAGTAGTGAAATTATAAACATTTAGAGTAAACAGAAAAATCTTTAGGATTTTTCAGATTCCAGAGATAGACATCAAATTTCCTTTGGTAACCAAAGGAACAGGAACTAGACTGGCAGCTGACTTCCTCTCAGCGATAACAGATGCCAGAAGACAGCAAAGAGGTGTTCTCAGTGCTGAGAGAAAGTAATTAGTATCCCTACATTTTATAGCCAGAGAAATGATCACTTAAGAGCAAAGGCAAAGTGAAAAGGCAACCAATGGAATGGGAGAAACATTTGCAAATCATATATCTGGTAAGGGATTGCTCTGCAGAAAATGTAAAGAACTGGCCCTTCCCCTCACCCTGGCATCTCCCACCCCTCCGTCTGACCTGGCCCATCCCTGCCTCGGGGGAGCCTTCCCTCAATCCCTGTCCTTGCCTGGTTGCTAAGGAATTGGTCCCAATCTCACAGGACCAACTTATCCCCAGACCTTGACTTTACTGAATGTAAAAGTAACATTTCCACTACCCACCCCTTAAACATCAGAAACGCTCCATCCATCTGCAGAGATGGGTTCCAGTTTATGGTGCCTTTTCTGCGCTTTTCTTTTTAAATCTTTTTGTTTTGAAACAATTTTAAGTTTGCAGAAGAGTTTTTAAGATAGTAGAGTTCCTATATAGCCTTCACTCAGCCTCCCTAACGCTAACATCTTATAAAACCATGATGTATTTATCAAAACTAAGAAATTAACATGGATACAACACTTTAAACTACAGGCTTATTTTTACCGGTTTTCCCACGAATATCCTTCTCTGCCGCAGAATCCCACTTTTCATTTAGTCGCCACATCTTCTGAGTCTCTTCCAGTCTGTCTTCCTTGCTTTGCATGGAAAAACACTTTCAAAAAGTACTGGTCAGGTATTTTTCAGAATGTCCTTCAATCTGGGTTTGTCTGATGTTTTCCCATGACTAGACTGCGGTTATGGATTTGGGGAAGAAAAGCAAAGAGATGTGTGCCTTTCTCATCATGGCCGGTGGATGTGATGTTGACAAGCCTACTGACATTAGCCTTCATCACTTGCTTAAGGTACTGTTTCCACTGTAAAGTCACAATTTCCCTTTCCCTGTGCTATGCATTAGAAAACAGTCGTCAAGTCCAGCCACATTCAAAGGGAAACGAATTAAATTCTACCCCCTGCAGGGAGGAATGTCAAGGACTTTGTGGCCATCTGTTCAATTTGGGGGGAGGTACTTTGAGGCTATGCAAATATCCTGCTTCCCTGCAAAGTTTCTCCCACTAATTTGAGCATCCATTGGTGGACCTTGGCTGCACCAGGCCTTTTTCTTTTTCTTTGCTGTGTAGTTGACTAATGATCTGTTTGTTGACTAATGAAATGCAGCCAGAAAGTGTGTCCAGAGACTCAGCTGTCACTGTGGAATGACAAATAGATTCCTGACTCTGATGACTGCGAGAGTTTCTGGTCTGGTTAGATCTGTGTTTGCTCATCTGGAATCTGTCCCCAGAAAGCTTCCGGGCCACTGGTTCACTGATTGGTCCAGGCACGTGTTACTGACTGCATTTGGGCTACAGGGAAAGCCTGGGCTTGGCTGCTGCCTCAGGAAACACTGACTCCCTACTAGAAAAGAGCAGGTTTTTAGGAAACATTACGCAGCTCTACTGTCTGCATTGCCGTGATCTCTCTATGATTGCTCTGGATTGAGAACTGACCAGTTTCTGGCAAACAAAGGCAGAGGACACGCCATTCCAGACAGGAGAGGGGCACAGGCCAAGCTCTTGAGTGTGTGTGCGTGAGTCTGTGTGTATGTAGGTGTGTGTGTGTGTGAGAGAGGTGTCAGTATTTGGAACTGCCCTGTAGTCATTCAGCCTCTCTATGTTAAACCCCTGTGTGATACACTCAGGTACCTCTCCTATGTATGATTATTCGATTAAAGATAGTTTCCCCAGACTGTGAGCTTTCTGAAAGAGGGACTAAGTCTGTTTTGCTTCCATGGTAAGCCCAGCGCTGTCAGGCACAGAAGAGGCACTGAATCATATGAATTGACATAACCTGGAATTAGGGGTGTCCATGCTTTCCCCACAGCTTTCTCAAACTCCCCGTAACTTGGATCACAGAAGCAGTCTTGTATATGGTGGTGATGTTCTTAGTATTATTAGAATACCGTTAAAGCTTATTTATATTATGAGATGGAGAAACATTTGTGGACCAGCCTAGGGATGGAACCATGATGTGGAACCCTAGTAAGGATAAACTGACTTGGGCATAGTGGAAAAAAGATGGGTTGTGGTGTCAGCGGTATTTGGATTCAAGCCCCAGCTACCTCACTCGTTAGCTATATAATATCATGGGATTTATCTAAGTTCCCTGAGATTCAGTTTCTTCTGTCTATCAGGGATAATAGCATCAATCTCATGGTGGGAGGGCTAGATGAAATTTTATATACAATGTATGTATATACAGGTATATATGTAGTATATGTAAAAATATGTATATATGAAACTATACATCTACTGTGTGTATATATACACCAGTGTGAATATACGTATGCTCGTCTACCTGTCTATCTTGTGTATCTATAGCTCCTGACATATGGTAATTTTATCAGTCAGGATTCACATTAAGTATCTCGACAGAGAAACTTTACTACAAGGACGTGGACATTCAAGCTAGTTCAAATGAATACAAATTAAATTTGTATTAATTGAAATGATGCTGCAAGGAAAATTCCTTCAATTCGCTTTGGATTGTAATATTTTGTCACTGGGGAGAGCTTGTATGACATGCTGTAAACCATAAAGGAGTTATTAATTAATACTATTTTCTCCCAAGACTGAATGTCTAAATATTATGTAAATCCAGGTGTTACAAGTGTTAAAAGCAAAATATTTTCTCCTGTTTCATCCTCTTGGAAAGAAAGCTTCCATACAAGGAAGACTAGCACCTCGCAAAGTGCACTGGATAGAGCGGGTTCAACAGAGATTTGATACTAATGCTGCTGAAGAAATACTACCCCAAATACAATGCGTCACCTAGCGATTCCAAAGATTAATTTCCTTCCTCACCGAACATAACCAAACACAAGTTTCATGTGAACGGGCACCATGGTAGTGCCCTGTGTTCACTTCTCTACGAGCTGGTGGATATTTAACCAAGGCTCGTCCGGCCAAGTTCTCCTATGGGGCTCGTTCAATAAGTAAGTCATGTTTGAAATACTCTGATTTTCTGGGTATTTGCTTGGTTTTTCTGTTAAAGGTCACGCTTGGTGCGCAAGGAAGATTTTGGAAAAGCAAGAGTGCCATCTTGTGGAACATTTGTGTTGCAGTTCTTTTATTTTAAAGGAGCTGCCGGGGCTACGTCACCGGACGGGCAGGGTTCGCCTCATTTTCTCCCTGAATCCCATCTTTCTGTCTCATTTATTCTACGGCACTGGGATGCTGTTGGTGTCAGTTTGCCCCCAGCTTTTGAGGACGTGCCGTTTCCCTTAAACACGCCTTAGCTCCTCGTCTGCCCTGCGCTGCCGGTATCTACTTCTCTGTTTCCTCCTTGGCGTCAAACTCTGGTTTTGCTGTTTGCTTCGTACCTCCCCAGGGAAGATCGGGGAAATTTCTTTAAAAATCCACGTAATCGTTACCATTTAGAGGGAAATACCTACCGCTTAGGAGGAGAGCGGGGAGACGGTGGAGTGGGACAGCGCTCCAGAGGTCAGGAACGCTGCGCTGAGCTCCAGCCTCTGCCCCGGGCTGACTGGAGGTCGGCTCAGCTGCTCACCTTGTGCTTTCCTTCGGTACAACGTCGGCAGTGAGGGCGGCGTCTGGAGAAAGGCCTCGCGGGTCACCGAGGGGAGGTTCAGGCGCCCGTGCTTCAGGGCAGGAGCTGCCTTTTCTCCCTTCTCCTTCCCCTGCTCATCACCGCGCGGGCGGAGGTGACCGGGGTGGCGGGATACGGGACACTCGGAGGCGTAGAAAAGAGACCCGGGGCTACAGGGTCTGGCCGGCTCCTCTCTGCTTACTCAAGTCTCACCGAAAGTCTAAAAAGTGCCCCAGTAAGAGGAGGAGAAAATAAAATATACAAATCAAATGAGAATCTTTTCCATAGCTGTTAATTTAGGGAACACTTTCAAATATACTGGTGACGAAGGGTTACATATGGAGAATTCTTGGAGCAAAAGCCCTCAGTGGGCAGCCGACTTCTTGAAATCGCCCCTGATCTCTGGCGCTGAGTCATAGACCTGCGGGGCCCCGGGGACCCCCAGACTGGTCTCAGCCGTTAGACTCTCCACGCGGGGAGGAAGCACCCACGCTCGCCCCGCTCTGGGAGCAGCAACTCCCTTTCGATAAGCCTCCTCCTCTGCCCCCTCCAGCCCTGGGGGGTCAAGGAAGCCGCGCGTTCCGTACAGACGCCACCCTTCGGGGTACACGTGGTTGGCCAGGGGTGGACGCTGGCCCCGGCGGCAGCCAGGCAGCACTTCCCTGGTCCTGCGCTGGGCCTGGCGCAGCCAGAGGGTGGAAGTGCCGCACCGAGCAAACGGTGGTGCGGCCCCCGGTGGGTCTTTTAGTATAGTAGTGTCTGAACGTGTGCATATTGATTATATGCTATTTTATACATTAAAAATATAGGTTAGTGCTTTATGTTATTAAAAATATGTAAGGTTATGTTACGTATAAATTTCATTTCAGGATAGTATAAGGGTATTACAGAAACAAATTTAAAAAAAAAAAATCGTGGTGGTGGGGAAAGTATATTAAGTCTCACTTGGTGGAGAACCAAGATGTAGAAATGAATCCCTTCTGGGCTTTTCACATTTCCAAATACTTTTTCTCAACTGTTCACCCACTGGTTAACCGTGTCCATATCATACTTTTTTTTTTTTTTTTTTTTTTTTTTTTTTGCGGTACGCGGGCCTCTCACTGCTGTGGCCTCTCCCGTTGTGGAGCACAGGCACCGGACGCGCAGGCTCAGCGGCCACGGCTCACGGGCCCAGCCGCTCCGTGCCACGTGGGATCTTCCCGTACCAGGGCACGAACCCGCGTCCCCTGCATCGGCAGGCGGACTCCCAACCACTGCGCCACCAGGGAAGCCCATACATTGTTTTTTAAAAATAGCTTCTTGGGCTTCCCTGGTGGCGCAGTGGTTGAGAATCCGCCTGCCGATGCAGGGGTCACGGGTTCGTGCCCTGGTCCGGGAAGATCCCACGTGCCGCGGAGCAACTAAGCCCGTGAGCCATGGCCGCTAGGCCTGCGCGTCCGGAGCCTGTGCTCCGCAACGGGAGAGGCCACAGCAGTGAGAGGCCCGCATACCGCAAAAAAAAAAAAAAAAAAAAAAAAAGTAGAAAAAAAAAATAAAAAAATAAATAAATAAATAAAAATAGCTTCTTTAAGGGGCTTCCCTGGTGGCGCAGTGGTTAAGAATCCGCCTGCCGATGCAGGGGGACATGGGTTCGAGCCCTGGTCCGGGAAGATCCCACATGCCATGGAGCAACTAAGCCCGTGTGCCACAGCTAGTGAGCCTGCACTCTAGAGCCCGTGTGCCACAACTACTGAGCCCACAAGCCACAACCACTGAGCCTGCATGCTGCAACTACTGGGCCTGTACTCTAGGGCCTGTGCTCCGCAACAAGAGAAGCCACCGCAATGAGAAGCCCACGCACTGCCATGAAGAGTAGCCCCTGCTCACCTGAACTAGAGAAAGCCCGCGCGCAGCAATGAAGACCCAACGCAGCCAAAAATAAATAAATTTATTTTTTAAAAAAGACTTCCTTAAGATATAATTCACATACCATATAGTTTACCCACATAAACAATTCAGCATCTATTGGTGAATTACAATACTGATTTTAAAAAATTACGTTTAAAAAAATTACGTTTAAAAGGATATATATATGTATATACACACGAAACATAAAGACTGCCATTTTAAGTGCACAATTAATTCAGTGGCATTAATTAACTGTGCAAACATCACCGTTATGCATTTCCATAATTTTCCATCACCTTAAACCAAAATTCTGTAACCATTAAGCAGCAACCTCCCATCCCCCATCCCCATCCTTCCCAGCCCCTGGCAACGTCTAGTCCACTTTCTGTCTCTATGAAGTTGCCTATTCTAGGGACCTACATAAGTGGAATCATACAATACTAGTCCTTTTGTGTTTGGCTTATTTTACTTAGCATAATGTTTCCAAGGTTTGCCTGCACCTGTCTTGGAATCAGCTATTTATCCAGAAAGTGGAACGTTTTAAATATCTGCACCATTCTTGAGAAGCATATTTAAAAAAAAATATATATATATATATATATATTTTTTTTTTTTCCAGTACGCGGGCCTCTCACTGTTGTGGCCTCTCCCGTTGCGGAGCACAGGCTCCGGACGCGCAGGCTCTGCTGCCATGTCTCACGGGCCCAGCCGCTCCACGGCACGTGCGATCCTCCCGGACCGGGGCACGAACCCGCGTCCCCTGCATCGGCAGGCGGACTCCCAACCATTGCGCCACCAGGGAAGCCCTAAAAAATAATTTTTATTTGCCATATTTAAAATATTTATATTTAATGCCAATTAAATTCTAGTACCATTTTAAACATTCACCCATAAACCGCTATATCCCAAGAGACCCTTATCATGTGATCAAGTTTCTCCTGATCACACTTTTTTAAAAAAAATTTTGTCTTATTTATTTTTGGCCGCAATGGATCTTTGGTGCGGTGCATGGGCTTCTCATTGCGGTGGCTTCTCTTGTTGCGGAGCATGGGCTCTAGGCACTCGGGCTTCAGTAGTTGTGGCACGCGGGCTCAGCAGTTGTGGCTCATGGGCTCTAGAGCGCAGGCTCAGTAGTTGTGGCGCAAGGGCTTAGTTGCTCCGCGGCATGTGGGATCTTCCCGGACCAGGACTCAAACCCATGTCTCCTGCATTGGAAGGCGGATTCTTAACCACTGTGCCACCAGGGAAGCCCCCCAAAATGTAGTTTTAAACAGTACATATAAAGCAAAATGCACCTCAGTAATTTTTTTATCTTTATACTTTATTCTGTTTCCAGAATATTCCAGAATACTGAAATTTACATATTTTAAAGACAACTAATATACAGCTCACTGAAATAAAATGTACAAGAAGTCTACGAGATGCAAGGTACAGATAAGAAAACCTGAAATGTTTCCACTTAATTTGCCCTACTAGGAGCATCAGGGCTGCAGAATTGATTGTGGCCTCAGTCAGTGACTCTTCCTGTGCACCTGTTGGCTGCTCCAGAGAACGTGCTGTGCTGCTGTGTTGACACCAGGGAATGACCAGGTTTTCCATCTTATCCAAGTCAAGGCGTTACTTCAATCCTAGGCTTTGGACAGAGTCCACTGTCTGTTTTCGTAAAAGAATACTTGCTTTTTACGAAGTTCTGTAATGAAATCTTACTAAGAAATTATTGAATCAGAGAGCAAATACAAGGCATCTTTATATTACACAGGAAATCGATGCAGACTTTAGCAGATAACCATCTAGTACTTTAAGAAATCCCCAGTTCCGACACTTGTAGCAATGTAATTCCCACATGATGTTTTCCTATAAAAGACCTCTTCCTGCTTGTTTCCAGACTTCTTTCACTCCTTTAATGCTTTCCTTTTTCACACATTTCCAGTATTCTTGTATACTGAGCTGCTGCGGCACCTGTTAACCAAAAAGGAAAACTAAGGGTCACGGTCTGCGAGTTAAACCCGGTCCACACGTGCTCGTCACTGCGCAGTCCCACATTCCCCCCTAAAGGACTGGCGGTGATGACGCTGTGAAGGTGACTGCAGCGGACTGGCAACTAAAGGTAAAGGACGAGCCGTGAATGTGAGCACGAGTGTCCCAGGGTGCTGCGAGCACGGAGGCTCCTCCCCAGCAAGGTAACAAAGACTTCGCGTGGCTTGCTTTCATACGTCGGTTTTAAAATGTAATTATTTCATAATGTCTTCCTTTTACGATATTTTATACTGTGTCTGGTTTTCTAGTGAACTTCAGTTAGCTATGTGGAACAAAAATTATAAGCCTAAAACTTTGACCTAACCTTGGCTAAAATTAAAAAGAGAGAAATCATAGGTCACACTATACTTGATGAGAAGCCTCAAGAAGAAACAGTGGGTTGGCCAAAGAGTTCGTTTGGGGAAACACGAATGAACTCTTTGGCCAACCCAATAACAGAGTGATATATAATAGCATATACTGCACACAAGTACTGTGTGGCTATTATGTCTCTCAGTGAAAGGAGAAAGCAAAGGTTAGAAAACTTTTGGCTCCTGGTGACCACATGCACAGCGTTGCTGGAAAGCCACCAAGGGGAAGCAAAAGGCGATTTCAGATTATATTTATGTCCTTTTCCTATCATTGATTTAAGCTCTTCTCTTCAATATGTTTTTGAGAAGCGGCAAAGAGGCTGCTGGGTATGTTAAACTGCTAACTGGGAAGGCTGGTTTACCTTCCAGGAATGTGACCGTTAACGACGAGGCGCTGGACAACCACGCCTGCCAGTGGGAAGCATACTTGCTCGTTTTCCGTAAATACTGTTTTGCAGCAGGAAAACGAATGTGCTCGTCTAAGTTGTAAATGAACAGCTCTGTTTACATGAACCCACCGCAGTCTCTCTCCTGTTCTCCCTCCTGCCTTTCTTCTGGACTCATTACCTACTTAACATCTCCTGGAACCTTGTTTTCAACCTGCGGACGGCTTTCGTGAGTGTTTCTAGCAGATTCTAATCTAAACAGAATTTGGAGTCTGATTTGTCCCTCAGTTATAGACCAGTATGTGAATTTGAGTGAATAATGATAAGAGCTAACATCTACTTCAAGTGTCTCAGCCACTACATTAAATATTTTACGCTTAACTGTCATAATAATTCTTTCTGGTAGATTCTGTTTCTCCCTGTCACAGATGAGGAATCTGAGGCTCAGAAAAATTAAGTGACTTTGCAAGATTTCGCAATTAATACGGGATAGGGCTGGGGTTTGAGTCTCGGTGTCTAACTACAAAGCCCAAAGTAAAATGCTACGCTATGACTTCTGAGTAGCGCTTCCTGATTCAGACTATTTTTAAAAAAAGCAAAGAAAAATGGTGGATCCCAGCTGTAGGAGATACTTCAGTGTTGTAACTGTAGCTTATAATCTCTTTAAAAATGATAAAAACTCCATTTAAGACTTTATACATTTGCTCCAATTCTAGGTTTACTTCCATCCATTTAACTACATATAAACATGTAACTATTTAAAAACTCAAAATCTGTTACCCATAAACCTCGATGCATCCTGCTTTTTAACACCCCAAGAAACTCTTCGTGACTAAGACACTCATCACCATCCAAATCAAAGATCTTGAAGACGGTGTCCAAAATATTGTTGGAGAGTTCTTGTCCCGTTGCTACCTTCACAGCTCTCTTAAACTCCGCTAGAAGGAGAAAATATAAAAACGCATCAACAATGTAAAATAGTCTAAGTCTAAATGTTTACTATTTGAGAAGTAAAAACAAATCTATATATTCATCATTTGGGAAGTAAAACAAGAACAAAAATACTCATCAAGAATGTGTTCAAATAATGAACTTGGCTGAGAAATGTCAGCAGGCTATTTTAATGTAATCAGTGTTTTGAACACAGATATTTAAATATTTCCTTCTACTTCTCAGGGGAAAGGTAAAGTAAAAGCAAAAAAGTGATTGTTAATAAATTGTTAAATAAATTGTTGTAAATCTGCAATAACCACACTGAATTTATTGAAAGGCCAATCAACTGTTTTTTCTGGTAAGTGGTCCCTTGATTGGAATCAACCAGGTGAAAAACAGAGTGATACTGTTTACAGATGAGAAAAATTAAGTGATTCATGTAACTTACCTAGTCTGATGGGGCGATGAGCTAAACTAAACATCTGCATGGCAATAGCGAAGTCTTCCAAGTGGGTCGCAAAATGACAAAATGACTTGAACTCATCCAAACTAATGCTCTAGTAAAATAACAAAGTGAGTTTTTATTACAATCTTGTAAACACATTAAATAATTTTATGAATACAACTGTGAGTCCTCTTTTCTGTCATAAAGCCTGTGCACTTACATCTTTCTAAGCAAGTCTACTGAAGAATCGGAGATGCCGAATAACAATAGAACTATAGATTCTAGAGATTAGGAGGAACCCCAAGAGATTCAGTGCAGACTGAGCACGGTGTGGGCGCGAGGGCACGGCAGTGGGCCCCGGGGCCGTGAGCGTGGGGCTGGGGGGCGTGTGTCACAGCCCCGCTGTATCTCCTCAAAGGTCCGACGTGAAGCCTTAACCCCCAGCGTGGCCATGCGTGGAGGGGGCCTTGACAGGGGTCGTTAGGGCTGAGTCAGGTCTCAGGGGTGGGCCCTGTTCTGAGAGGACTGGGGTCCCGAAGAGAAGAGGGAGAGACACCAGGGCCTCTGGTCTGAGCGCCAGCAGAGGAAAGGCTGCGTCTGCAGCAAACCAGACACTGACCATGCTGGCACCCAACCATCTCGAACTGCTGTTTAAGCCCCCGGTCTGCGGCAGCCCGAGGAGACGAACACATCCCGTCACGTGGCCGCCTCCTCGCTCTTCCACCCTGGGAGCTCGGGGCTCTGGAGTGAGAGGGACCTGCCCCTTCCTCTGTGCACAGTCTAGGCCTGCTAAGCCTCCAGGGGCCTCTCAGGGGTGAAGTTCATCCTCTAAGGCTACTGAACAGAACGGTTAGGACTTGACCCTTGGCCCATCTGATTTTAAAACCTATGCACTTAAACAAAAAATAAGTT
Organism: Kogia breviceps; assembly: GCF_026419965.1. Taxonomy (NCBI): domain Eukaryota; kingdom Metazoa; phylum Chordata; class Mammalia; order Artiodactyla; family Physeteridae; genus Kogia; species Kogia breviceps. The sequence continues at coordinate 2,837,036 of NC_081325.1, forward strand.
AAAGAACCTATTTTTTCCACTGGAAAAAAAAAAAGTATGAAAATTCTTATTTTGAAAGTGGATTCTTCCCTGTCTGAAAAACTTTCTCTTTGTGGAGACCTTCGGGACCATGCCCTCTGCACATGGGAGGCTGATTCAGGTCTCACTGCTTTCAGATTTTGTGAATTTATTGAATTTTTATTTTTTTTATTTAAATTTTTGAAGAGGTAATATGTATACATGATTAAAAAAAAAAGTCCAACAATTCCATCAGTAAAAAACGAAAAGTCATCTTTCTTCTTTCACCCCTGTGACACACCCCTTCTGTGTCCTTCCAGAAACGCGCCCCTCGTGTCCGAGCAGCACAGGTGCCTGTTGTCCGCGGCGGGCACGCCCCACTCCACGTCCCGCCCGCCGCGCTCTGTCATCAGCACACGTCAGAGGGTGGCTGTTTCTCTACGCTGTGGTCTCAAAGCAGGCACCGGGGCCACCTTTCTGATTTTGGCTTTGCCGCTGGTGAGCGATGGCCTGCCGTCAGTGCTGCAGCCTGCACGTCTGTAATTGCGAGCGAAGGCAGGCACTTCGCACGTCTAATTTAACTGCTGGAGTGTGACTCACTCCTTTCCTTTCCTGCCTCGGGGGCTGCTGTTCCCAGCAGATGGGGGAGCTCCGGAGGGGCGGAGCCTCGGAGAGTGTGGGCCCCCCAGCAACTGCGCGGGCGGGGCCTGCCTCCAGCCCACAGCGGGTGCGCAGCATGGCCGAGAGGGACGCTCTCCCACGCCAGCCTCGGGCTTCCAGGGCTAACGTGCAAGTGCAGCCAACCGAGGCTGTTCAGACTGTTGTTCGTTACATTTACAGACTGACTTACGGGACAACCGCTAGGTTTGTAACACTGAGACGTTCTCGTCAACACCAGGGGATATCTCTACAGTTAGATAAGTTTTCTTTTCCGTCTGTCAAGGCTTTAAAGCTTTTTCTATATATTTGTTAAATTTACTTCTAATTGTTATATATCTCTATTGCAATTATAAATGAGATCTTCATTATATTTTATTATCTTTTTCCTCATTATCGAGATAGCTTTAAAAAAATTATATAAAAATGCATGCCCACTAAGAGGTAAAATGAGGTCTGGGTTTTTGTTTTTTTTTAAATTTATTTATTTATTTATTTATTTTTGGCTGTGTTGGGTCTTCCTCGCTGCGCGCGGGTTTTCTCTAGTTGTGGTGAGTGGGGGCTACTCTTGGTTGCGGTGCGCGGGCTTCTCGTTGTGGTGGCTTCTCTTGTTGCGGATCATGGGCTCCAGGCGAGCGGGCTTCAGTAGTTGTGGCACGTGGGCTCAGGAGTTGTGGCTCGCGGGCTCTAGAGCGCAGGCTCAGTAGTTGTGGTGCACAGGCTTAGCTGCTCCGCGGCACGTGGGATCTTCCCTGCCCAGGGCTCAAACCCATGTCCCTTGCATTGGCAGGTGGATTCTTAACCACTGCGCCACCAGAGAAGTCCCGAGGTCTGGGTTTTAATTTGGGGTAGTGGGACACATAATGAGGGAAATTAAAAAACCAAAACAACCACAAAAACCACATGCCCATTTGAAAAAAAAAATTTTTGGAACAATAAAGTAAGAAGTCACTCAAAATCTTATCACTGTCCATTAATCATTACTGACAGCTTGGCAATCATCATTTCATGCATCACATAATTATACAATAGATAGTAGCTTAGTCTCCATTAATTTGGAAGTTACTTTATTGAATTATATAAACATGTCTAAGTTACTGTTTCATTTTCATCATGAGCATAATAAAAAGGCACACCAACCTCTCCTGCGGACAGCTTCTCTCTCACATTTTTCCAATAAATGTCTTTATTTTCAGTGTTGGTGAAAAAAAGGAGCCATTCTGCAAAGTCTTCTTTTCTCATGAAACACAAACCTTTAGAGAACTGAAGGAACTCCATTTCTTGGACCTCCGTCTGTAAGTTTTCCATAAATCTAAATGTTAAAATATGAGATGGATGTCAGTAACTCATGGCTTCGCCTTAGTGCTATAAATGGATTGCAGGCACCTTAAGCAGCACCTCTGTGAGTTTCAATACGTTGCAGATCCTCTTGTACCTTCCACATGTGAAAAGATCTGTACTACATGTCATGTCACAATTTAACAGAAATATACATGGGGAGCAAAAGAGGTATATTCTCATTCAACGGGAGAAGAACTGTCACTGTTAAAAATTTACTTGCTTTAGAGCCTGCATTTATTCCGCAGACCTTAAAAGTATGAAGGGGGAGTTTGATTTCAGGCTTCTACCTATGTGATCGGTAAGAGTCGGTTTCCTACAACATTTTCTTTTTTTTTTTTTTTTTTTTTTTTTTTTTTTTTTTTTGCGGTACGCAGGCCTCTCACCGCCGTGGCCTCTCCCGCTGCGGACCACAGGCTCCGGGCGCGCAGGCTCAGCAGCCATGGCTCACGGGCCCAGCCGCTGCGCGGCATGTGGGATCCTCCCGGACCGGGGCACGAACCCGTGTCCCCCGCATCGGCAGGCGGACTCTCAACCACTGCGCCATCAGGGAAGCCCTCTACAACATTTTCTGAATGTACTGGATACATGAATTTATTTATCAATGCCGTGTGTCTTTGGGTCAAAGCAGAATTTTATCTAAAATTTGAAGCACTTCAAGTTTGGGCTGATCAACTAACTCTTTTACTGATACGCTTTGTCCTCCATTTTACTGAGTTTTACTGTACTGGGTAGTGTGATGGCATCAATTGATTCTTATAAGGATTGTTAAAAGGGCGTTTTACTTGCAAATGAATGTACAGTGATAAGGGAAGTAGAAAATATGGTATAAAAACATTACTGTTCCTTTCCTTTTTCTTTTTCTTTGGGCTCTACCTGAGGCTGAAATATTATAAACTTAATTGTTGTTAAACTATCCATTGTCTGGTTTAAGCTCTTTCATATTAACTAATTATACTACTTTTGAAGAACATTACATATGCTTAATGGTAAAATCTTGTCTCAAATTATATGTCTTGTCAAGACATGAAAGTCTGGGACATGATACTGGATATAAATACCTGAATTGAAGAATTTACAGTACAAAAGGCCAGCAGATGCATCCTGAACAAATTAAATAGTTTATAAATTAGTGTCTTAATTGGAAGACAGTGTCATAATTGCAAACAACGTGAGAAGTCTGTTTTGCTTATCTGGGGTTTTTAGGCCGCGGTGTCTTGTAGAGTATTTAATACTAATTTGCAAGTTTACCAACCAAAGCCGTTCTTCCTGAGAGCTGATCGCGGAATATATTTACCAGCACAGCAATGCTTAGAGACATCTCTGAATTTATAAAAGCTCTTCATGAATTTAGAACATCCTCAACTAATAATTGGCATTTAAGAATTAAAAAAAAATCCCAGTCCTAAAAAGTACATCTGCATCAATATCCTCCTAATTTTTCCTGATGAGAAAACTTGAGACCAATTTTCTTCCCTTTCCAACCACTTCCCTATCTTCAGTCACAAAGTTATTTTAAGCTTTAACTATTTATTGGAATAAAAAATGAGGTCAATCATACCACACAGGAAATAAACACAGGGGTTATTTCTGGTCTCTAGTTTTAGGGCTAACCGTTGAGTTTAGAAGAAGAGAGAAAGAAATGCAGAAGACAAGTCCCCAGTAAAGTAAGAGGACAGGGAGGAAGAGACAGGAAAAGCAAACAAGACAAACAGGCACTGGCACAGAGCAGGTAAACACCATTGCCAGCTGCCTGCATAGTCTGAGCGTCAGTATGTCTTCCCCTGGACTATATATACGCTGATAAAGAACTGAATTTTCACAATTAAATCACCTGTTGATTTCATAACAATGAATAGACACCAAAATTCCAGGAGACAGAACTTAAATTATACTTTAGCTTTTACTGAAATGGCTAGGTGGTATTTCAGCTGGAGAATCTGACTAGTTGTAGAAGTAAAAATAAATAAATTAATTAAAAAACCCCCAAACAAGCCACCAATTTATCCACATGTTCCCTCAGTCACTGGTAAGTTTCTCTTGACACCTGATGGCATCTACTAAGTCTGTCTGTCCCTCTGGTCACCTGGGGGGACTACTTCCTTGAAAGCCCACCCAATGCCCCCAACCACCTAGCCGGCAACCGCAGGACCACCTCTTTCAGAAACTCTGTGACTGGTCGAAACTGAAGACAAACCCGTCCTGAATTTCACCTCTCCAATTTCTAGCTACATGATCTGTTTGCGTCACACAGAAGCTCGTGAGCAGCCTCGCGGAGCGGGTCTCGTCGTCACCCTCTCACTGGTGAAGGGGCAGAGCCGATACTCGGGTCCAATCGCTTGTCCATCAAATCACACTTCGCAAACTGTTGAGTTTCGCACGGGAACCCAGGTCTGTCTAAATCATAAATATGTGGTTTTTTTTTTTTTTTTTTTCGGTACGCGGGCCTCTCACTGTTGTGGCCTCTCCCGTTGCGGAGCACAGGCTCCGGACGCTCAGGCGCAGCGGCCACGGCTCACGGGCCCAGCCGCTCCGCGGCACGTGGGATCCTCCCGGACCGGGGCACGAACCCGCGTCCCCTGCATCGGCAGGCGGATTCTCAACCACTGCGCTACCAGGGAAGCCCAATATGTGTTTTTTTCAAAATATAATATTGTTTCTCTAAGTGAGAAAACTGTTACCTCTAGGCAAATACCATAATTAGCTACCACAACACTAACCCTGTGTCACCTTCCCTGCCTTTCCTTGAGACTTAAAAGCTGTACTTTATAAAACAATATCCTTTATCAGACAAGCTGTAAAGAGGATGCTAAGACAAAGGTCAGAAGAGAAAAGGCAAACATCTTTTTATAAGGAAGGATTATACGTTATACTGCCATAAAAACAAAACTATAAGCTCCACATAACACATACTGAAAGAACTTCTGGTGCAATAATTTCAATGAGTCATTTGGCCGCTATAATGGTGACTGGTTAAAAATTATAGATATAATTTTATATTATATTATATATACATAATATAATATAATATATGGAAGCTATTTTCTGTTACTTGACAGCTTACGCAAAATGTTAATGACATGTTTTGATTACCGAATTCTAGCCCAGTACACCTGTAACGTTAACTTTAGGGGTGGCCTCCTCCACCCAAGAGCCAAGTCCCTGAACAACTTCATTTAAAGCATTCTTTGTTAATTGGATCTTTTTTAAAAATTGCATAATGGTATTACAAAATTCACAGGGCCCATTAATTACAGAAACTTTAAGAAAGAGTTTAAAGTAAGAATTCTAAATGAAATTATTCCCTTTAAGGAGAATTAAAGTTAGAAGCAACTTTAAACAATCACTGAGCCCGACAATTTTATCTCGTAAATGTGTCTTGAAAACTCTCGGTCCAAAGTCTTTATCGCCACCCCACTGGTTCAGGGCTCCTGCGTGTCCTCATCTGCGGTAGCCCAGCGGCCTCGTGTCGCACTGGACACCCCTGCTGTCGCCTGCCATCCTTCCAGAGCGACGCCCATCTGACCAGGCACCGAGCGTGGGACCCCTGCGGGGCCTCCCTCACGGCGTCACCCAAGCTGGACGTGCTGGTCCGTGCGCCCCCACACAGGAAGCATACGCCTCCAGGGCCTCCACCCTCACCTCTGCCTACCCCGACGCTTGTTTACTTCTCTACCGAGCCTGCCCTCTCTGATCCCTGGACAAGCCATACGCTCTCCCGCGTGTCCTTCCTCGTGCTGTTCTCCGTCCCTCCCTCCCCGACCATTTCTCCCACGCTAATTCCTGCTCATCTGTCAAGATCGGCGTAGGGATATTTCCTCCAGAAAGCTTCCCGATCGCCCCCTCCAGAAGTGATCTTCTGTGCTGCCCCAAATCCTATCCACCCGTGATAGCACCGACCGAATGCGTTTAAATGTTCTCTGCACATTTACTAGATGGTTCCCAGGAGGGACCAGCCCTGCGTCTGAGGCACAGCCCGGCATACAGCAGCACATGGAACACACTCAGTCAGGCTTTAGTTAGCTGCACTGAGTTGACAAAAGGCGTCTCCTTCCTCCCAAATCAGTGCCTTTTCCACCATTCTGAGCTACTTTCTGGTATTTGTTCTAAGACTCTGGTTAGCGGGGAGGCCGGAGAGCACAGGGTCTGGTTCCGCAGGGGGTTGTTCTTGCCGGGGAGGAGGTAAACAGGACACGACACTGCGGTGCTTACAATGCCACAGACTGTAAGTGCGATTCCCTCCCTGCAGATGAAGACGTGAGTGCAGCGGGGTCCGCAGGCTGGCCTGGACCACAGACGCGTCCACCACGTACCAACGCATCGACACGCCCGTACTGTTCACAGCCGCTTTCACGCCGTGACGGCTGAGCTGCGCAGCCAGGACAGAGACCGGACTCACTGCCTGGCCCTTTACAAAGAAGGGCTGCCGACCCCCGGGCTGGGGGCGGGGCAGCGGGCGCAGAGCCGGGCTGTCCCACTGTGCCGTCTCAGCAGAGCCGGCCCCAGCTCCAGACGGCCATCAGCAGACGGCAGCAGCCGGGGGCTGTCCAGTCTAGAAGGCCCGATCCGGAGCCCCCCGGAGAAGCGCCCGGCCGACCCAGACACTCATGGCATCAGCAGACGGCAAGTGCAGGGGGCTGTCCAGTCTAGAAGGCCCGATTCGGAGCCCCCCAGAGAAGCGCCCGGCCGACCCAGACACTCATGGCATCAGCAGACGGCAAGAGCAGGGGGCTGTCCAGTCTAGAAGGCCCGATCCGGAGCCCCCCCGGAGAAGCACCCGGCCGACCCAGACACTCATGGCAATAACGAATGGCCACCGTTCCAAGCTGGGCTGGTTCGTGGTGAATTAAGAACTAACTGATACGAGGGGCATCTCTCTCTTCTAGCTGCAAACAGTAAGTTACTAAGAATAATTATTGTAGTCTGTAAAATGAATACTACTTGTCATAATAGGTTAGAGGTATTTTTGAGCATAGTAACTTTAGTTTACATTTCATAGGTTTTGCTCTCAGAGATACTGTATCTGGTTTTATGGCCTGCAATTCTGGGACAAATAAATGTATTCAGTTGTTTCTTTACCTCTTACCTATAAAATTTCCCTAAATGAATATAAATATTTGCATTTACCTTCGAAATTCTTTATAGTGAAGTTTTCTTTCTCCTCTTTTTCCAAAGAAACGTATCTGAAGGGTTGTGTTAATTGCAGGTTCTTTCACTGTTGGTTCCTATAAAAAAATGATACAATAATTTCAAGTAATTGCATAACCAAGAACAAAGAATGGATCCTGTAGCCTGGAATTCTTAGGACAATACCCACAAAAGATTCCTGTAACAACAACAAGAGGGTGAGAACAGATGTAGCCATTCTGTCTGTCACTCCGCATAACACGATTCTTCTGTATCATGGCTCAAGCAGGAGGAAAACAACAGCGCTAAAATACTCAAAGGGCCCAGCTGGACTTCGGCAGTGAACGACATTTTGGATCAGGCCAAAAAGAGAGCTTAGAATAGTGAGATGAGTTATTTTAAAATGTGACCCTTAGGCATTTTCTAATAAAGCAGGACTGAGAGAATTAAAGCAAGGAAGTCTTGGACCTTTTGTTGAATGCTAGAAATTTGAGAAGCACTAGCTTTTGCTAATTATAAAGTTACCAGGTGAGGATTCCATTCAAGGCTACGAGAGAAGCAGGTTCATAGACTCTTCCTCCTTCAAATCTCCAATAAAATAAACACAAATAATAACAAAACAGAGCTGCTGAAAAGATTATCCGCAGCAACTACACAACAAATGGGGGTGCAAACTTAAACCGAATAATCTGAAAAAGAGCATCTGGAGAAAGAAATTCAGGCCCTGGACGGCCCAGCCTGCTCCCCAGTCCTGCCCCCACCCCCAGACACCGCAGCAGGTGGGGTGGCCGCCGCACGGTGAACACTCGTGAAAGCCTGGGTGTGGTGGGCGAGGTGGCGGCTGGGACCGGTGAGGCTCCGAGACAGCGCGTGGGCTCAGGCAGAGAGCGGGCCGGCTTCTGGACTTAGAACCTTCTGGGCACTGTTCAACTGAAGGATGATGGGGAGCCCAGAGAGAGGGATGCCCCTTGGAGGGTGGAGTGGGCTGTGGTCTAGGGCCTCTACGGGAGCACAGGAAAGTGAGCACAGTTTAGTCCTCCAGCAAGGGCTGCAGGGCAGGGCCTCAAAACGTGAGCACCTGCAGCTCAGAACCAGAGCTGGCCCAGGGAAGGCAGCGACGGGCTTGGAAAGAGCCTGAGGTGGGACGGGGGCCCAGCCTCCCAGCCTGTGAGCAGGGCTGCGTCTGCAAGCGGACTCCCTGCTCAGTCTCTGCTCGCCACCGGCCGTGCGGACACACGGACAGCTCCCGGGAGGCCAGGCAGAGACGAGTGCAGCCTCAGGTTCTGGAGGGGACGGACTGCAGAGACTCGGCACAGGCAAGTCACCCACACATCCAGCAACCAGCCGGCCACGGCCCCGGAGCCGCAGGGGGCTCGCCTGCACCTCACTGCCCCCCGCCATGGGGTCGGCTCATGGGGAGGAAGCGGTGGTCCCAGCGGGGCTGACTGACAAAAGAGCCTTCCACAGTACTGACTCTTAAACACTTGACTTTTTTTTTGCGGTACGCGGGCCTCTCACTGTTGCGGCCTCTCCCATCGCGGAACACAGGCTCCGGACGCGCAGGCGCAGCGGCCACGGCTCACGGGCCCAGCCGCTCCGCGGCACGTGGGATCTTCCCGGACCGGGGCACGAACCCGCGTCCCCTGCATCGGCAGGCGGATTCTCGACCACTGCGCCACCAGGGAAGCCCAACACTTGACTTTGTGTCTAATAATTTTATAAAATAGCCACTATAAATACAAATGTGGATTTTAACTGGACTTCCACACAAGTGTGGGCAGGACGTCATGCCTGGAGCTTTTTCTTAATTCCCACATAAATGCCCAGGAGATACACTAAAATACAAAACCGTATGTATTCTTGTTAAGGTTAGAATATGATCAGGATGTCTACCAAGAACACTATTACTAAACATTTTTGGGGGTAATTTTGTCCAATACATAAAGGAATAAACTAAGATTAATATTATTTAGAGATAATTTTATACTTAAAACAACCAGGAAAATCAACAGAAAAAATAAGAAAATTCAGTAAGACAGACTGGTACAAAAACATTAAAAATTAAATAAGGGCTTAACTTTTGACCCAGCAAGTGAATTTCTGGGAAGCTACCCCTGGATATATTCACATATATATAAAGTGATATGATTACAGGATTATTAACTGCATTATCTGCCATATCAAAAGACTGGATACATGTTAAATATCTTTCAAATGGGGAATGGTTACATCAACTGGCACATCCATCCATACAGCAAAGTACTACAGAGCCATTAAAAAGAATGAGATATTCGGATATGGTAAGAAGAAATGGGAGGGTATGGAACAGGGTACAGTACGCTACTGCCTGTATAGAAATGGTAAAAAGAACACATGGAAATGTTTAGGTGCTTATTTACATACATGTTTATAGACACATGCAATGTCTCTGGAAGAAGACCCAGGACCTGGGTCATGGGAGGAAAGTCCTGCCCTGCATACATCCTCCTGTGAGTCTCTTGAGGTCTGGGGGTCATGTGAATGTAGAAAACCTATTTAAAATATTTAGAAAAATTAAGTTACTGTTAATTTCCCCAACTAATTGGGAATACTTATTTGAGCAAACAGAATAGAGAATCTACTGTAAATAACATCTGCTTGCAAATATTTAGTTTATGTGCACATACCTGGCATTCTGTTTCATGAGTTACTGTTGTCTTCAAGTCATCCTGTTTACTTATGATCTTCTGCAGCTAGAAAGAACGCAAACATGAATTTAGATGCATGTCTACTGGATTTTAAAAAACAACCTAAAAAACAGATGCTAAGTTTTTATTACAAAATGTTTACTAGTTATTTGTTAAGTATTATTTTTGCATTATAACTCCTAATATTAGTTTTTACCCCTTAGATCATATAAGAATCAAAGGAGAAAACAGATACGCAAGTATTAACATTATTATGATTTGGATCATTTGTTCTCCTAAGAAAGCTGGCTTACTTTATGTGTGTATCTATCTATCTATCTATAAAATATATATACACACACATATATATATTCTAAAGGCATCACTGTATAAAAACTTCATGATTACCCTCATTCTTCAAGAGAATATTTATTCCCTTCTTTTTTTTCTCTATCTCTTCTCTTCTTTTTCTATCTCTGGTGCTTTATGGCCACATTTCACGTATTTAGCTCTTAAAAAGCTATTCGTATCATATAAATGCTCTTCCCTTTTCTCCTTATGAATTTACAAAGCATTAAAATAATTTTAAGGGCTACATTTCTACTAATTATAAACTGTCAATAGTACCTCCAAAAAAAAAGCCCCCAAAACAAAAAAACAGTACCTTCAGGCTGAATATATTAAAAAACCTACCTACCTTTCAGAGTCATTTGTACCAATCCTCACATGGAAAGCAAATTAAAAAAAAAGTTTTTAAAAAAAATTAAATGTAGACAAAATCTCAAACTATGGATTCAAATCAATTAGGAGACAAACCTTAACCCATTTTTTCGAGGCGACTTCTTTCTTAACAGTTTGAAAACTGCTGCCACTAAATTCCAAATTAATAAAGTAGCTGCTTCTATTTTATTTGTTTTAGGCATATGGTTTATCTCTAGTTCTCTAAAGCCCTCAAACTTTTCAACATTCTCCCACCCCCACTTATTTTAGGGAATAAAGTTAAAAAGCTTTCATTTGTTTTATCCTTTATTTTTATTTTTTATTTATTTATTTTTTTTGCGGTACGCGGGCCTCTCACTGTTGTGGCCTCTTCCGTTGCGGAGCACAGGCTCCGGACGCGCAGGCTCAGCGGCCGTGGCTCACGGGCCCAGCCGCTCCGCGGCACGTGGGATCTTCCCGGACCGGGGCAGGAACCCGCGTCCCCTGCATCGGCAGGTGGACTCTCAACCACTGCACCAGCAGGCAAGTCCCAGGTCCTCTGCTTTATAAATATACACTTTAGGGGCTTCCCTGGTGGTGCAGTGGTTGAGAATCCACCTGCCAATGCAGGGGACACGGGTTCGAGCCCTGGTCCGGGAAGATCCCACGTGCCGCGGAGCGGCTAAGCCCGTGTGCCACAACTACTGAAGCCTGCGTACCTAGAGCCCATGATCCGCAACAAGAGAAGCCACTGCAAGAAGCCCGCGCACTGCAACGAAGAGTAGCCCCTGCTCGCCTCAACCAGAGAAAGCCTGCGCACAGAAACGAAGACCCAATGCAGCCAAAAATTAATTAACAAACACTTTAAAATCGGCTTGTCAACTTCTATAAAAAAAGACTGCTGGGATTTTGCTTGGCAAAGTTGAACCTCTAGACCAGTTTGGGAAGAACTAAATCTTCTAATCCACTAACATGGTATATTCCTCCATTTACTGAGGCCTCCTTGAATTTCTACCAGCGATGTCTGAAGTTTTTGGTGTATGTTTTTTGTGAAATTTATTTCTACTTATTTTACACCATCCAAAAAAGAACTGATCTTAATTTCATTTTCCAAATGTTTGCTACTAATCATATGGAAATACAATTGATTTTTCCATACTGATTTTCTACGCTTTGATTTTGTTGTTGGTTCCTTAGTCATATTATCTGTGAATAAAGTCAAATTTACTTCTTCCTTTCTAATATTTTTCTCTATCTTCTTTTCCTGTATTGCTTTTATCTCTAGAATCTCCAGTAAACTGTTAAACAGCAGAGGTACGAAAAGACATCCTTTGCCTTGTTCCTGATTAAGGGGAAAGCATTCAGAATTTTATGTTGCAGCATGACGATATTTACAAAAAAATTTTTGTAAATGCCCTTCTCAGTTTGAAGAAGTTCTCTCCTATTCCTACTCTGAATTTTACCACAAAAATGCGTATTTTGTTAGATGCTCTGTCTGCATGTTCTGATACGATCATGTTGCTTTCTCCTTTATTCTGTCACTATGATGGACTGCACTGACTGATTTTCAACCATGAAATGAATTTTGTATTCCTTGGATAAATCTCACTTGGTTGTGATGCATTATTTTGTATGGTGCTGGACGTGTTGTGTTCTATCTGGTTAAGCATTTTCATACCTCTGTTCATGAGGAAAGTTGGTCTATAATTTACTTCTCCTGTTAGGTTTTTGCCAAGTTTTAGTTATCAGGGATATGCTGGCCTCATAACATGAGGGAAATGTTCCTTTTTCTTGTATTTTCTGAAAGAAACTGTGCAAACTGCGCACAGTTTAGACAGATTTCACCAGTGAAACCATCTGAGCCTGGACATTTTTTGTGGAAAAGTTTCTGATAATAAACCCAATTCTTTGATACAGGACTATTTAGATTTCTATCCCACCTCTTCTTTTGGTAAGTTTTGCTTTTTTAAGGCACTTTTCCAGTCATCTGAGTTATCAGGTTAATAGTCACATATGAATCAGTTGTTCACAATATTCCATTTTTATCCTTCTGATTCCTCTAGGATCTCTGGTGCTTTCTCTCTTTTCATTGCTAATACTGGTCATATGGATGTCTTTTTTTTTTTTTTTTTTTTTTTCGGTACGCGGGCCTCTCACTGTTGTGGCCTCTCCCGTTGCGGAGCACAGGCTCCGGACGCACAGGCCCAGCGGCCACGGCTCACGGGCCCAGCCGCTCTGCGGCATGTGGGATCTTCCCGGACCGGGGCACGAACCCGTGTCCCCTGCATCGGCAGGCGGACTCTCAACCGCTGCACCACCAGGGAAGCCCTGGATCTCCTTTTGTTGTTTGTTTTTGCCAGATCAAGTACTGAAAATTAGTCAAAATTTATCATATAGTTAAAAAAAAACAGATGTTAGTCATAAAATGATAAATTTTAATAGAAAATTCAAAACGCCTTTTTAAAATTATAAGACACTTAATATTGTTATAATAATCTTCACAGTTACTATAAATAGTTAAAAACAAACAAACAAAACAAAAAAGCAAATAGGATTAGTTCACTGAAATAAGAATTTTTTAGGAGGCTTATTACAGTACTGGCTTATTCCAATTTCGTGGAATTTAGAACAAGGCTCTGTCCTGAAGTCTAACCCGTGTGGGTTTAGTGCCACATAAAGCTTGTCCTGTCAGAACTGTATCTAGAACATTTTGGTCTGGACTCAGGGAGAGTGTTACCCAGGTTCTGGTGCATGTTGAAATTACAGTGCTGTATATTTAGTTCTATAATAGCCCCATTTGAAACTATTTTGTATCCAGGTATCCTCTTAGGCCAAAAAGTCCCTCTGGCCTACCAAGATACTTTCTAAGATGGCTTGTGCATGATGCTGATTCATGACAGCAACCGACTAAGTGCCTGTCCTGCGACCATTCTAAGTGCTGGGATATAGTGGTTATGGAAAGATAACATCCTTGCTGTCGTTAACTTACATTCTAATGGGCCAGAGGTAACAAACAAGTGAACAAATAAATAAGAGAATTTCAGATGGTGTCAAGTTATGACTAGAAAAAATAAAGTAGGGTGACAGGATTCAGAGCCTGCTGGGGAGGGGTTTCTGTTAGATAGACTTATTCTGGGTAGTTCTCTTTGAGGATGTGACATTTGGGTGGAGATCTGAATAACTAAAAGCTACCAAAGGAATGGGGAAAGGGCATTCTAGGTGGAGGTAAGAGCAAAGTCTGGCAGAAACGGGTGCTTTCTTAGAGAAAGCTTTTATATGTAAGTGGTAAAAGAAGCAGGAAGACACATTCAAATACAAATTCTGAATGTCAAAAAAACTACCAACAAATTGACTAACTTTAAATTGATCTATATTTTCAATTTCAGGCTGAAAATGAAGAAAAGTACATAGGGTCAATTTAACTTATTTTTGCTTTCAGGATGGATCGTAATAGTTTAAATTCTGGAATAAGAACACTGTTCCAAAATCAAGAAGGATAAATTCTACTGAAGGCCTTTATATTTAATAATAACTCTAGCAGGTGTATTTAGCATGATAAAATTATAACCTGACTGCATTAAGAGCAGTCCTTCCTACCAGTATGGAAATAATGTGAAACCAGAGCACCACCTAAGGAGAAATTTATACTAGTAAACAGACTTGTCAGTCTACCTATTTATTGTTTAAAGAAGTTGCACTAAAACCGTGGCACTTATCCCAATAAGCAGATGTACTATCTATCAAGGTAAAAATTAAATGGATTTACTATTACTGGCTTTGAAAACTGCTGGTATTGTTTGTTATTATCTGACAGAGAATGGCTTATACACTTAGCTGCTATTTTACCTGTTCTTGAGATAAAGAAGTAAGCAATACACTTACCAACACTGTAGATCTGGATATTAATGAGAGGAATGTACCACAAAACACAAAAGTAATAAACTAAGGCAATTTATATTTTAGGACATTTTTACAAGACTTTACATTAATACATTTCTTTATTACTTTTGCATTTGCTGTTCAAGTCACTTTGTTATATCTATGTCTTGGGTATTAAAGTAACTCTCATTACTTTTCTAGCAACAAATAAAATGCACAGGGGAAACATTCAGATAAGCTGAAAAAAAGAACAAACCCACAAAACCCTGCCTTTTAAATATGCTTTTCTGATCTGAAAAGAACTGTTTGATGCTTTCAATAAACTTTCAAATAGAAGATGCTACAAACTTAGGTTTCCTAACAGAATGACCATGGAAATGAAACAATTATTTAAATAATTAATGTAAGCATAGTTTTTTCTCCTCTATGCTGTTATTTTTTATTTTTTAAAAAATTATTTATTTATTTATTTTTGGCTGTGTTGGGTCTTCGTTGCTGTGCGCAGGCTTTCTCTAGTTGCGGCGAGCGGGGGCTACTCTTCGTTGCAGTGCGCGGGCTTCTCATCGCGGTGACTTCTCCTGTTGTGGAGCATGGCCTCTAGGCACGTGGGCTGTAGAGCGCAGGCTCAGTAGTTGTGGCGCACGGGCTTAGTTGCTCCGCGGCATGTGGGAACTTCCCGGACCAGGGATCGAAACCGTGTCCCCTGCATTGGCAGGCGGATTGTTAACCACTGCGCCACCAGGGAAGCCCCCTATGCTGTTATTTTAAATCGACAAACTGCATCATGCTCATGGGTTATCAAGTTTAGTGTTTTATTCCTAAGATCAGCACAAAGGACCGTTTACAGGCTTAGAAGGTTAGCTTTATAAACTTTAACTTAAAAAAAAAATCAGTGATGTATGCTAACATTCTTTTTCTTGTTTCCTTAATTCATGGCTTGGTCATCTAAGAATTTCCCAAACATTTAAGGAAAAAACTGTGGTATTTAGAAAGTGTTCTGTAAATTCAGAGTGTTCAACGATTACGTTAAAACAAGTACTTGAAAAGCTTTTGAGGCAGGTTTGCTCAACAGTTCCAGGAGCAGAGGCTGCCCACAGAGAAAGGAGACTGCTGGGTGGCCGTGAGTCTCCCCGAGAAGAGGCCTGAAGAAGGAAAGGGGACGAGGACGTTCAGCGTCGGTCGGGGCCACCACGTGACCGCGCTGCAGAGTATCTGAGCCTTGGTGCTGCACGTGTGACAGTGAGGTCACCAGGGGCCCCACTGTGTCCACTTCATGACGCTACCTTAGCTTTCCCGTTCTGGTGTGTGTGTGTGGGGGGCGGACAGTGGGGACAGCGCTTCTAAAACCTGGCCTCCTCTTGTGACTCCCAGCAAGGAACAGAGCAGAAAGTTCACCCAGGGCTGAGGGGTTATGGTTTGCGTGAACTCACACCCTTACCTAGCCCAGCCTTTCACGATTCTTAACCTCTACTTGAATGATAACGACCATCTCAACCACATCCTTCTCCCGGACCTGAGGCAGGCTGAGGCCCTGGAATGTGAGGGGCTCCGTGACTTACGACACTGGTATTTCAGGTCCTACTCGTGCAGACAGACGCATTTTCACCCTCAAGCTAACCTCAAACCAATTTCCTTCCTTAATCACCGGACATCCCAGAAGAGCAATTTTTCTCTGCTGCCACCAACTCTGCATTTCCCATTCACACCTTCTGTTCCGCGGCCGGGGTCCCCAGTGACCTGCAAGTTTAAGGGGCTCCCCGCGGCCTCTGTGCCACCTGAAGACGCCTCAAAGAGACGGATGCTGAGCGCTCTGCCCTGAGCCCACTGCCCGCACTCAGCCGCGCTTCTCCTCCTTTCAGTCCCTGGCTTCTCACCCTCAGCTCGGTCCCGAGCTGTTCTCTAGACTCCGGCTTAAGCACGTCACGCCGCATTCTCCCCTGAGGCCCCACGCGCCCAGGACTGAGCGGTCCCCTCTTCCAGGACGCTTCCTAGTCCCAGCCCTGCTTCTGGTCTGCAGACAGCTGCCCGCGTGGATGTCCTACCAGTTTACCCGGCTCACATGTCCGAGCTCAGAGTTAAGACCTTTCTCGGCCCAGTCCTCCTCTGAATTCCCCCACATATGGGGCAGGGTAACACTGAAGGAAGAGCGAGCTCCAGAGCTGGACAGACTTAGCATCAAATCCTGTGCTGCTCATCAATTTCCCCATCTCTACGGTGCGGATACTACTACTGATTTTGTCGGCCGCTGTAAAGATCTAATAACATAGCCCAGATGTCATAACCAATCCTCAAGAGAATGAGTCCTCTGGGCCCTTTGATCAGTGAGCAGTATCATGACTCCGGGTCAGGCTGGCCAGAAAAAGCGGTGACCGCCGCCGATTTCTTCCTCATGCTGGAAGCCGCGCCCCACGGAGCCCGAGCGCAGCCCCTCTCGGGGGATTTCCCGCTTCTCACCCCCAGCTGAACACTGGACGATGACGACAGCCTAAGGGCCTCCTGGCCCCCAGTCTCTCCACTTCTGGTTTGCCTTTCCCACTGCAGCCAGAGAGGAATCCGGAGCACTGACCAGCCGGCTGCTCTCCCCGACACAGTGTGCAACTCACATCCCACGTGTCTGCACGGTTCAGCTGCACAGCTTCCACCACAGTTTCAGACAGCGGCCTACAGGTATTATTTCCCCAAGGGAACACTGATGACAGTCACTTAATCCCTGTTCGTGCCAAACAGAGCAACGTTATTTCTGCTTTCCTTCACCTGAATGGAACTGATTTCAAAGATCAATTTATGATGACTATCTCGTATTTCCCTTCTTTCGTGCTTTTCGAGCATTTTTAACCCAAGGTCCTGTCTGAGTAAGAGCTATGTATGATATCTGGAAATTCTTGGTTCTCTCCATTTTGTCTGTTTACAAGTGCCTTCAACTTCTTGGTGGAATTCCAGGCTGCTTTCATAAACTAGTTGGTAACTGGTTAACAGTGATAAACTTTACCCATACTGCTTCCTCGGAAACAAAAAGATTTGGTAACGTTTGTTCACAATGACCTAATACAACACTTTTTTTTTTTTCAAATCCGTATCTCTTACATATAACATATTTTGAATACATGAAACATTCCACAGATTCTTTAAGCAGTTAAATGGTATGGTTTTCTCTATAGCTTTTCTATTACATTTAAAAAAAATTATTATTATTATTTATTTATTTTTGGCTGCGTTGGGTCTTCGTTGCTGTGCGCAGGCTTTCTCTAGTTGCGGCGAGCGGGGGCTACTCTTCGTTGTGGTGCGTGGGCTTCTCATTGCGGTGGCTTCTCTTGTTGCAGAGCACGGGCTCTAGGCGCCGAGCTTCAGTAGTTGTGGCTCGCGGGCTCTAGAGCGCCAGCCTAGTAGTTGTGGCGCACGGGCTTAGTTGCTCCGCAGCATGTGGGATCTTCCAGGACCAGGGCTCGAACCTGTGTCCCCTGCATTGGCAGGCGGATTGTTAAACTACTGCGCCACCAGGGAAGCCCCTCTACTACTTTTAACTTCTCCCACTTTGAGAAAATGAATTCCACAAGATTACGACCGGTTTCTCTGAACAGTACAGGGAAACCTCATGTATCTAGAGGAACACTTCAGGCAACTCCAATCCTTGGTAATCCTCCAGCTTTCTTACTTAAACTGAAAACCCAGAAGTAAGAAAAACCTTTTCAGCATTTGAGACAACTGTCATAAAGAGCATGTAATAAAATATACTAAAAAGTTTCTAAAAATCTATAGCCTTGTATGTTCTAAAGCAGTGCTGACCAACAGTAATATAACGGAGCCCCACAGTGATGTTAAATTTTTTAGTAAAAAGACAAATCTGTATCACGGTACTTAGCACATACTAACTACTTAGACAAATCACTGATGAATTAATGAGTGCTCACATAAATGACTAATCTGTGACTTTTTCAAAAAGCCTTTGAGATATGAAACAAATGGAACTCTCTTACATTGCTGGTGGGGATGTAAAATGGAACACAGATTTCGGAAAACAAAATTGGCAACTTCTTACTTTATACTTAGCATATGACCCAGAAACTCCACTCCCACATATTTAGTCAAAGAAAACATATGTTCACCCAAGACCTGTGTATGAATATTCACAGCGGCTTTATTTATAGCAGCCCCAACCTGAAAACAACCAAAATGTTCATCAAGTGACTAGATAAACAGATCATATCCACACAATAAAATACTACTCAGCAATAAAAAGGAGGGAACTACTGAGAAACGCAACACACAGATGAATCTGAGTGAAACAAAGAGTACATATCAATACTTTCTGATTCCATTTAGACGAAACTCCAGGAAAGGAACACATCTATGCTGGAAGAAAGCAGACCACTGGCTGGTCTCCTGGGGCCAGGAGAGGGGAGACACTGGGTGTAAGGATATAGGAGGCCTTTGGGGAGTGCGGAAATGTTTTAGGTCTTGCCTGGGATGGTGGTGACATGAGCAAGTGGCCTCTTTAAACAGGTACCTGATTGTATATGAAGGGGCCCTCAGATCCCTTTGATAAGGATCCATCCACAGGCTTTGCAAATTTAATTACTAAAATATTTGGTTTTATATGTAGGAAACTATCTCAAAGATTAGAAACAATATAGCAAAAAAGGTCTTAAGTAGGGAATACATTTATAATTCAGTGGGATCCTACAAAAATTAGGTTTATAAATATTTAACATCTTTAGAAGTTATCTGGAAGAGGGTGTACAGTGTATAAATCTAAGCATAAAGTAAATGACAAGAACACATATGTGAGTGGGCAGTAAAGCAGCAGGTGAAATTCTCAGTGTTTCAGCTTGAAGTGTAGCAGAAACCATTCACTGCAGCCAGTGTTGGTAGTTGTTCAATTATTTTAAAAAGCTTGTTAGGGACTCCCCTGGTGGCGCAGTGGTTAAGAATCCACCAGCCAATGCAGGGGACACGGGTTCGAGTCCTGGTACGGGAAGATCCCACATGCCGCGGAGCAACTAAGCCTGTGAGCCACAACTACTGAGCCTGTCCCTAGAGCCCGCGAGCCACAACTACTGAGCCCACGTGCCACAACTACTGAAGCCCGTGCGCCTAGAGCCCGTGCTCTGCAACAAGAGAAGCCACTGCAATGACAAGTCCACGCACCACAATGAAGAGTAGCCCCCGCTCACTGCAACTAGAGAAAGCTTGTGTGCAGCAACGAAGACCCAATGCAGGCAAAAAAAAAAAAAAAAAAAAAAGGCTGTTAATCTGGGGAGTCATTTGAAAAAATAAAGATACCTACATAACAAACATTTAAATTAACTTAAAGAAGTAACATCCATTTTAGAACTAAAGCATTTTTTCTTTGGAGTGGAGCCACTGATTGAAAGTACTGGTTATTTTTCTTGCCTAAGTATATAAAAGATAATTTATCATCTGTAGTTTCCAGTTTCATTTTTGTTAAAAGTGCAGCAAAAAATATAAAGAAACAGGTGAAATTAATATCTCAAAATTTTGACTTTATCACGTACTCAATACAAAAATCAAGATATTTTACATTCCTTTCTTTTTTCTTCAAAATCCAGTGCGTATTTTACATTACAAGACATTCAGATAATGTATTTCATTGGAAACACAGGCACACATCGTTTTACTGTGCTCTGCAGATTTTGTGTTTTTTACAAACTGAAGGTTTGTGGCAACCCTGCATTGTCAGATGACGGTTGGCATTTGTTAGCAATAAAATATTTTTACATTAAGGCATAGACATTGTTTTTTAAAGATATAATGCTATTCCACACTTAACAGACTACAGGATAGTAAAAACATAACTTTTATCTGCCCTGAGAAAGTAAAACATTTGTGTGACTTGCTTTATTGTGGTGGTCTGGAACCAAACCCACAATTTCTCCAAGGTGTACCTGTACTTCATCCATATTTAGATTTTGTAAAATTTACAAAAGTAAATAAAAAGTAAATAAAAGTAAAAATTAAAAAGTAGATTCACATACTCAAGTTGTTTCAAATATACTTGAAAATCTGCCAATACCTGAAGTGAATGTCAGTTTTTAAATTTAAATTTAATTAAAAATTGGAAACTCAAGTTTCTTAGTCACAAGTTATATTTAACAGCCACATGTGGCTACCGGCTAGTTGACCGAACAGTCCAAGTACGACTCATTTTAAATATAATTTCAACAAGCCTTGTGGTCTGTCTTCCCAGTACACTGGGAACTGGGAGAGAGACACAGAGGACAGAACTGACTTATCTTCTCCGTGAAGCGCTCCTCTAGATGGGGAACAGTGAGCTCTGCCCGGAATACTCCCTGCTGTTTACATGCACTGACGTACTTTTAACAGTACCATCGACTTCCTTGGGACGGAGTAAAATGTACTGCTGGCGTGTTACAGAGTTATGTCTTGGGAAATATCATTTAAACATATTTCACCTTTTCAATTATGAGCCTTCACAAATTCCTAGAGAATTTGAACCAATTTATACTTTTTGTGGCTTCTTCATTTTCCCTCCCTAGTCTTCCTGAAAGCTTAAGGTTTTATTTTCCTTATTCTTTTTTTGGTGGGGGTGTATCAATAATTTTTAACCCATCTGCAAAACGCTTTCTGTTATATTATCGCTTGCTGAAATCATAAAAACAAAACTCTAAAACATGCAGATGTTTAAGCTCATTTCTCCTTTTGGAATCTCATGCTCTGTTCTTGACATTTCATATGTAAGCAGTAGATATAATTTTCATTTTAATGGAAATGTAAAATAGTCACACACACATCCAGGTGTTTTATAATAAACCAAAAATAACTAGAATCTACGTACCTTAAAAAATTCCTTTTGCTCAACCATCTCATCACCATCCGCGTCCAACATTTTAAATGCGACATGAAACCCGGTATGGGGTTCTGCAAGTGAAAATGAATAATTACGTAAATGTTGGTGGGATGCAAGTTACCTGAAGATCTACAGGTCTTCAGAGTTGATATAAGCCACCAGCAACAACACAGGTAGGTGCCTAGAGTAGAGGAGAAACAGTCTCCTCTCAGGACAACGACTTGCGAAGGCGACACGTCCCCATGGTGCGCTGTTCCGCTACCAAGTGTTCTGCCCTGCAAAGCAAACTTCATTTGAGAACTCAACGTATTTCTTCCGCTCTCCTAGGGGCTTTCCTACACTCTTACAGCACGTTCTCTATTTCCACATGGATTACTACTCTTTATTTCCCTTTCCCAAGAGTAGGGTTTTGTAATGATTATTTTGAAATAATTTCAGGCTTACAGAAATACTGCAAAGCTGGTACAGTGAGTTCCCACAGGCCCTTCACCCAGCCTTCTCTCATGGCAGCATCTCATGTAACCACAGTGCCTTTACAAAAACTAAGAAATTAGCACCTTTAACTAAACTACAGACTTTATTTGGATTCCATGGTCTTTCTATTCTAGGGTCAAACACAAGGAAGCCTGTTGCGTTTAATTGCCATGTCTTCCTTATCTCCTCAGAGCTGTGAAAGTTTCTGTCTTTCCATGATTCTCGTGACCCGGACAGTCTGCAGAGAGTTACTGGTCAGGAATTTTGCAGAACGTCACGTGAGGGATTTTTAATATTCCTAAGTGAAGGCTGTGTCTGACTCTTCAGTTCAATAAGCCTTCAATTAAGGAGACAAAGTTGTGGGGAGTCCGAGTGCAGGGGAGGTGGTGAGACTTCAGGGATCATCTCACCCAACAGAATCATTCTGTAGGTACAGAAAGCAAGGCACCAATAACATTCTTCATGATAAAGATATAAAAACCAAACTTCCAACACCCTGTCTGGTAAGACGAGAGAATTCCACATGATCGATGAGAAAAACTGTGGAATACTTACTAGTGAGGATTGTAAGCAAGAAAAGATACTCGGTATATGAAATCAGCCCTGAAAGAGATAAAGGCATCAGAAAGTAAGTTTTAGATGGTTTAGAAGTAATCATATACATACTATATGGAACCTTCACCTAATTAAAAACACACACATTTTTACTTTAAATTACCTCTCTGGTATAGCGGAAAATTTTCATAAGAGAGTTAAGTACAGTACTAATAATTCAAAAAAAAGGAGACTTTTATTAGGTCACTATTACTAGGAAGGAAGGGGAATGGTCATTGGTCAGCAAGTACAAGTGTCCACTAGAGGCTTTATCTGCATGGCATTTTGTGTAATTTCACCTCAAATTTTACTATTCATAACATCTCAAGTGAAGCAAACTTATAAATTCAGTAGAGTGACAGAGATTTGGATATACCAAAGGTCAAACCATGTTATTTAAAATGAAGGAATTAAATTTCTGTAGCAGTGACTTGATTTTAATCTACAGGTTCTCTCTGGTCTTTCTTCCCCTCAGTTTCAACTTAATTGTTGAAGAAGCCTGGTCATTTGTCCGGTAACGTTTAAGAGTGTAGAAGACTTTGCTAACTCTGCATCTTTTTCATGTCATTTCACATGTTCCTCTAACGTCTATATTTTCTACAGACTGGTATTTACTTAGATCCAGAGCTGTGCTCAGATTCAAGTTTAGTTTTTGGCAAGAATTCTTTTTTGTTTTGGCCGCGCCATGCGGCATGTGGGATCTTAGTTCTCCAACCAGGGATCAAACCTGTGCCCCCTGCATTGAGAGCGCAGAGTCTTAACCACTGGACCACCAGGGAAGTCCCAAGAATTCTTAATAGATGGTGCTGCATACTTTCACCAGGAGGTCAAAATGTAAATGTTTACAGAAAATGCTAAATACCAGAGAGATACTGATAGTAAGAGTTCCAGGACTTAAAAAAAGTGAAGTCTTCCAGAGTTTAGACGACCGAAGATGTCTCAGAGGAAGTAGTTCTAAAAATGGTCTTTGGGCTTCCCTGGTGGCGCAGTGGTTGAGAATCCACCTGCCGATGCAGGGGATGTGGGTTCGTGCCCCGGTCCGGGAAGATCCCACATGCCGTGAAGCAGCTGGGCCCGTGAGCCGTGGCCGCTGCGCCTGCGCGTCCGGAGCCTGTGCTCCCCAACAGGAGAGGCCACAACAGTGAGAGGCCCGCGAACCACAAAAAAAAAAAAAAAAGGTCTTTCTTCCTTTTTATGGTTGAGTAACTATACTCCAACAAAAATTAATAAAAAAAAGGTCTTTGAATGATGGGTGAAAACTGCAGTGAAGCAGGGGTGGTATAAGTGGGGAGGCCACATGTATAGGAGGATGAAGCTGCATTTGAACACTGAAAAGCGAGCGTTTGTCTGCAAGGATGTTCCTGTGGAAGAGTCAGTGGGAAGCACCGCTCCTTGGTGGCTCAGAGATGAGGAAGGAAGCCTGGCAGAGGGTGACGGCAGCGGGCCTGCACCACCCTGCTGTGAAGGAGGACCAGTCCCTATGGGCCCCCGGTCAGATACAGCAGAGACGCACGGCCGAAAGCAGTGCAGAGCAAACAAGGCAGGTAAGGGTTTGACACCCAGGTAGTTCAGAGCTTCAGCTAACAGGCAACTTCAAGTATGTATTTTAATGCTCTTAATGACTTACAGTTTTTTACATCAGCAAGTTTTCTGTCATTTTTATTTTGGAGCAGCTGTGCTTCCCTTTAAGAAAAAGCCTAGAGTAAGTCTTCAGGTATTTTTTCCCTAGAAATATTCAGTGTTTATATGAAGGGAGAATAAATTAAATGTGTTTTGTCATATCTCATACCTGAGAGAAATGCTCTAACGTTAGTTGAAGGATCAAAGTATTTCATATCTTGGCAGCCTCAAAAAAGTGAACAGTTTTTTACTAATTTTCAAAGGGATACAACAATGTGAAAAAATGGCCAAACTGCTGGACTGAACTGGGCTTGGTGCCAAAAGGAGACCTCTCTTTTCTTTTCTCGAGACATAGGTACATGTCCTGTGCACAGGGGAACTTTCTGAAAAAGAAAATTCTTTGAAATACTGACTTAAATAAAATGCTTGAATAAACACAGTTGAGACAGTGTAAAAACAGCACCCTACACTCTCAAGATAGATTATAGACAATACAGCTCTCCAACAGCATTCTAGGCACCTGCCTCTGAAAATGCTTTTAAAGGAAACTGACACTTCCGAATATTTATAGGAGAAACAGTTTAATACATATTTGTTGCACTGAATTGTAAAATAAATGATGTTAAATGTCAGTGTTTCAGAACTGCATGTCAAACAGGAAAGTATTTTAAATAATTTATATTAAAAAAAATTTTTTTTTGGCTACACCGCACGGCATGCAGAACTTTCCCGACCAGGGACTGAACTCCCTGCAGTGGAAGTGTGGCATCTTAACCACTGGACCACCAGAAAAGTCCCTATATTTAAAACTTTATTAAAGAATCCTTAAGGGTCACTAGAAGAGATGATTAAATTCTGTTAGTTACTATGCTTCTCTAGAAGTATTTTAAATTTGGAACCGCTGAAAAATATGACTTGCTACTAAATGCAATTTTGAGAACTCTGTTCTCCAAAGAGAAATGACTACATGTATCATAAGAACATATTTATATCTTACAATATATGTTATAATTTATATTCACTATATCCTTGAGGATGGTATTATGTTGAGAATTTTGCTCAGTTTCAAAAAATACATAATTATAACTTATAATTTACTTTTCTTTATAATAATGCATGGAGGTGGATTATTTTCTTATTTCAAGAGTATACTACCCTTTTGTTAGTTATGATATAATATACATTTTGATAGCTCTTTTAGGTGGTAAAATGGAATATTTTAAATTGTTCCAGATGTAGCTAAATTTTACATTCTTTTTTTTTCCAAATGACTTCATTAATATCAACAAAGGAGTATATCTGGAAAAAAGTGTATCTTGAATCTTTCCTATAAAATATTCAGTGTTTTTTCTTTAAGCTGGAATGTACATTTCAACTCACATATTTCAGAGAAAAACTAAAAAAATAAGTCCCGTTAAGTCCTTTCTCAATATTTTTTCTTGTCCTGTAAGTTCTCTAGGGGTGGGAGAAGAGAGGATGAATTCAATCAATATTTAGGAGGCAAAGTTAGAAAGATCGGTGTTTGGCTGCATATGAAGGATGGAGGGGCGAAGAGAAAGGGTTCAAAGCTATTTCCGGGTTTCAATGGGCGGGGTGAAAAGCACCACCGCCGGGTAAGACACGCACGGAGCCCGGCTTAGGGGCAGCTGGCGTCTGGGGAAGCGGCTGCGCCTGGGGAGGCCACAGTCGTTCCTACGTGGCCTTTTCACTCCCTCTCCTGGTCGCTCACCACCACCGGGCTCTGCTGTTCTCCTGCATTTCCCTGTCAGTGGCTTAACTTCCTTGTCACCAGTAAGTTCTTCCGTTAGGTCCCGACTTCCTTACCAGTCCTAACTAGTGACGGCTGTCTTTAATTCGCCCCGTGTGAACGGCAGGAAGGCAGGTCGAATTCTCCCCCTGCCGCTGCCCAGCGCACGTTTCCATTTGCCCTCTCTGCCTCTGAACTGAATGCTATCACGGTCTCTTCTCCCTGCAGCCACTTCTTCCTTCTAGTTCCCCTTAAAGTCTCCCTTTCCTCTACTTCTCCTACTAATTTCCTTATAGATTTGCCTAAAGGGGGAAAAATAAATCAACTTTCTGCTGTGGACGTCCATCTTCTGTTTATTTTGCGAACAGTCCGTCACTAAGGGCCTTCTCCCCCGTCATCCAGAAGTACTGACTTTTTATTCTTTCAGAAGTCTGTGTGATGCCCCTGTTCATTTGGAGAATATAAACAGTCCTGCAGTTACGTAAAGAACAGGGGACGAGAACTATCGAGGGAGAAGAGCGTGAGTAGCTGACGGATCTGTCTCCTTCTGGTTAGAAAGCGGTGCGTACAGATGGAGAGACAGAGACGTATATGTGTCTGTTACTGAAAGTTAAGGACGGTAAATAGAGAAGAAGTTACGAACCGTCTTTCTCAGTACCCTCTGTATCTCCTACGGCATGGAAGCAGCGCAGCTGGTAATGACACAGATTCACAACCCTCCTTCGCGAGACCGGGCAGTGACCACGGACATGGCCCCGGCGCAGCAGAACCTCTAACTGAGCAGCTCCAGGGACAAGCCCGCCCCCGCCCCCCAGCCGTCTGAAGCGCTACGACTGTAACTAACACAGTTCTGCGAGCTGCACTAAGTGTCTTCGTCCCGTCTGGTCGAACTGCCGCATTCGGGGCTCCACGAACCCGGAGCCCGGAAGCCTGGCCACTCCACGCTGTCGTCTCCGCGCCGAGAACACGACGGCCCGCTCGCTGCTCTGAAACCTCCACTCCCGCGTCGCGCAGGAGGCCTCAGAAACACGGCCCTTCGCTTGCCAGGGAGCCCCCCACTTCCTTCAGAGAGTGTTACATCTTGCTGCTAAACCTCGGTGTCTCCGGCGTCTCAGGGCCGACGAGTGGCTTGGCGCTCTGCCTCTGTCCGCCGCGCCGCGCGTGGCCCCCGCAGTCACTGCGGAACCTGCCGCCGTCTCCTCTTCGGCGCCCTCCTCAGGCGCCAAGGCGCCCCCTGCCCACATGAGGGGTTTCTCTCTTCTGACCGGCCGCCGTCTTACAGCTCTCCCGCGGCCGCCCGCCGCCCCCGGCACAGGGCCCACGCTCCCGGACACCCGTCCCACGCTGCGTACGGCCGCCTGAGGCTGCGCTCGCCTCTCCGCCTTAGGGCCACCCGCCCTCGGCGGCCACAGCCCGCGTTCCAAGGGGCCTCTGTCCTCTTCGTCGACGCGCCCGCAGCTGGTCTGCACTTCACCCCTCTGGAGCCAACCGACCTCCGCGCCTCTGCCTCTCCGCGGACGCTCTGCGACGCTCTCCGGAATCATCCCCTTCCTCGGGCAGCACCTGTAACCGATTGCCATGCGCCGAGCCCTGCCGCACCTGCAGGCGGCGTCTCCCCTCGGGACGCCGGCCCCTTGCGGACGGCCCGGTGGTGACTCCCCTCCCCACTGCCACGCTCATCTCAGACCCTCTGCTCTTGCAACCGCTCGTAGAACCCCGTCCCCCCGAGGCTGATGCCGTCGAGCTGGTCACCTCCGACTTTCTTCCTGGTCACCTGCGCAGCTCCCTCCCTGTGGCCTTCCGTCGCTGGAGGCTGA
Source organism: Kogia breviceps (assembly GCF_026419965.1). Lineage (NCBI taxonomy): Eukaryota > Metazoa > Chordata > Mammalia > Artiodactyla > Physeteridae > Kogia > Kogia breviceps. The sequence goes on from NC_081325.1 coordinate 2,864,477, forward strand.
GCGCCCGCTCCATCGTCCGGCGCGCAGGACACACTCCACTCGCAGACCCGGGGGCGCCTCTGTCACATTCACGCTGCCGCCCACTCTGCTGCGGCCGGCCGACTCCACGACCGCACCCGAGGCTGAGCGCCCCTGAGCGGCTTCCGCTCCGAGCCGGGGCGCAGACCCCGGCGCTGGGCGCACGGTGGGCCCCGCTCCTGCGTTCTCAGCTCACCGGCCGCTCTCTCCTGACTTCCCACTTTCTTTCCATCGCTCTTCCTGTCTTACTTTCTTCTCTGCAAGGCTTGTTACTTCAAGCTTCTCGTGCTTTTACGTAAAACTGCCGCCCTCGACGCCGTTAACTCCCAAGCCCACGGCTTTTCTTCCCTGCGTTTGCCTAGTAGCACCCTGACCGCGCGCTTCTGTGCGCTTCCCGGCCGCTGGTGGCTGTTCCCTCAGCACCCACGTTCCCGTCTGAGCTCTGGCCTTCCCGGAAAGCTTCCCACGTTTCTCTGTCAGCTCTCTTTACTGGTCACGGACGCCACTTCAAACCTCCTCCTTTCTCCACACCCTCCACTTTACGAAGGAATCAGGGCCACCCCCCGAACCCGCCTCAACTCCTCAGCCCTGCTCTGCAAACACGCGCGGTCAACAGCCGCACATCACCCCTCCCCACGCGGTCCCACGCAAAGCCCCCCGCTGGGGGGCGCGCCCCCCGCCCCCTCACACCCAGACGCGCGCTCAAAGCCCTTCGTGCAACACAGACCGCCAGGACCGGCCTCCAGCTCACACCCGCCCCGCCCCGCACCACTGTCCTCCACGCTCTGCAATCGGCCCCCGGAACCCGTCCCAGCACCGCACCTGCCCTTGCTGAGGCGGGGGACACGTTCTGACCCCTTGCTTCACGGCCCCGCACGCTGATGCTCCCTCCCTTCCAGGGTCCCGCGACTCCCTCTCCTCCTCGGGTGCCTCAGCCTCCTCTCCTCCACGGGCACCCACCCCCCACTGCTCCCGTGAATGCTGGTGTCCTCTGCGTTATCTCTGAGGCTTTGTCTTCTTACTTTAGAATAATCACTTCACTTACTTACTTACTTAGCTGCACCCCAGCATGCAGAGCTTCCCTGAGCAGGGATCAAACCCGCGCCCCCTGCAGTGGAAGCAGAGTCTTAGCCACCGGACCACCAGGGAAGTCCTTTCTCTTCTTCTTCTTCTTCTTCTTTTTTTAAAAAAATATTTATTTATTTGGCTGCATCGGGTCTTAGCTGCGGCACTCGGGATCTTTTGTTGCAGCGTGCAGGCTCTTAGTTGCAGTGCGTGGGCTTAGCTGCCCTGCAGCATGTGGAATCTTAGTTCCACAACCAGGCATCGAACCCGAGTCCCTTGCATTGGAAGGCGGATTCTTAACCACTGGACCACCAGGGAAGTCCCAAGTCCTTTCTCTTCTCTTTTTTTTTTCTTTTATAAATAAATAAATAAATTTATTTATTTATGGCTGCATTGGGTCTTCGTTCCTACGCGTGGGCTTTCTCTAGTTGTGGCGAGCGGGGACTACTCTTTGTTGTGGTGTGCGGGCTTCTCACTGTGGTGGCTTCTTTTGTTGCAGAGCACGGGCTCTAGGTGCACAGGCTTCAGTAGTTGCGGCACGTGGGCTCAGTAGTTGTGGCACACAGGCTTAGTTGCTCCACAGCATGTGGGATCTTATTTCCCGGAGCAGGGATCGAACCCGTGCCCCCTGCACTGGCAGGCAGATTCCCAACCATTGCAGCACCAAGGAAGCCCATCTCTTCTTATTCTAGATGCTCTGCCTCACCCTTCTCTCCAAGCTTACTGAAATCAATGTTTAAATAATTTTTCTGTGATTGCTCAAAGAGTTTAAGAAAAAGTAGCTTAAAATGTAATGAGTATTTTATTATGATTTTAAAACATCTATTAAATAACACACTGTTGTAACATTCTCTCTGTCGATTCTCTAATGTACGTTCTTCAATATGCAGTGCAAACCTCATAACTTAATTCCTCGATAATACTTTGGTTAAATAAAACACAAGTAAAACAAACAAAAATTACCTTTATCGCCAAGGTCTCTAAAAAAAGTTGATCCACAACCAGCTCTTTTGATTCCTGTCAGTACGTCCTCAATATCCTTTGAATACACATATTAAAATCTTTCAATTTAACTTATAATAGTTGCTTTTCTATCTTTAAAAAAAAGAAAAAGAAAAAAGACCTTCACCTCCAGTGCTTACCTTATTTGTCAGCCTCTTGACTGAAGTTTTACCTACAGCAAAGAAGAAATATTATTTAGTACCTTGGTAAAATTCAACTTCCATTAAGAAGAAAATCACTTAAAAGACAAAACAAATAACTAAATATTTATAAAAAATAGAAGTCTGGCAATTTCAGCTAATATCTTGAAACAAAAGTTATGAGCCAGAGAGTTCTAAGTGTAAACCCAAACACTGTAGTTCTTTGTAAGACCTATGTTCACTTTCACTCACTCCCTTCCAGAAATATGGAACCTTCTAACCATCTCTGACTCATCGTAGCTGTCTAAGAGAAATAAATTTGTGCCAAACATTATTTCTTTCTTTACATGATTATTAAAATCTGTCTCTTTTTGCTTTCACTGACTAAAAAAATACACATTCATGTTTCAGAAAGCTACCTTTTTAACCCTGAAAAGTTCTTAAGATCACAGCTCTGCAGTCAGATCTAAAAGGCTGGTCAGGGGCTTCCCGGGTGGCGCAGTGGTTAAGAATCCGCCTGCCAATGCAGGGGATACAGGTTCAAGCACTGGTACGGGAAGATCCCACGTGCTGCGGAGCAACTAAGCCCGCGAGCCACAATTACTGAGCCTGCGAGCCACAACTACTGAGCTCGTGTGCCACAACTACTGAAGCCTGGGCACCTAGACGCCATGCTCCCCAACAAGAGAAGCCACCGCAACAAGAAGCCCACGCACCGCAACAAAGAGTAGCCCCCACTCGCCGCAACTAGAGAAAGCCCGCGCGCAGCAACGAAGACCCAATGCAGCCAAAAATAAATAAATAAAACAAACAAACAAACAAAAATAAATAAAAGTAAAGGCTGGCCAAGATGGCTGTTCATTCTAAAGTGATGTTACTCTTAACAGTTTCCTACTGGATAACAGATTAAAATTCTTTCAGGCTTTCCGCCATCTTCTTTAGGCTGACCTCATTTTCCTCTTATCCACTGTAATTCTAAAACAATCACCTTGCTTCTTTTGTTGAGACTTTTTCTGAAGACAGCCTCAAGCCATTTACACATCTAGAACACTGAAAAATATTTTGTTAATTTTATTTCTTATGTAAGCCATATGCATCACAAACTTCCCTTCTTGCTCTCAAAATTATCCATAAAGTTCGTTCAGTGCAATTACATGGTGTGTGAAAATTCAGGTGACAGGTTGAAAAAAAAGAATACTTTTAGATGTGGCTTTTTGCAGTTTGGGATGCTTAAATTTTGATTATAAATCTACTGGGGACAAATTCTATTATTTACTGTTAACAAATTATCAAGACTTTATTTTTGCTTTAATAATTAAAACATTAATTGTGAACACGACTATATAATTTTCTGAAACATCTATGACCATGTTTGTAAGCTTAAGAGTTACTATTCTGGAAAAACTGTTTGTCACTGATAAACTATTACGTGTTACCCAATGACAAATAACTCAATTCTAATGTTAGGTGCTATTATAACATGAGATCATCAAATAGATAGAAGTTACCCGGTTATTTCATGTTGACTACAAGTTCTGCCTGGTACCTGTATATGTATGATTATCAAAAATGGAGAAACCATGTACTAAATAAACGAACTTGTCTTGCAAAAAAAATTTTTTTCAAAATGCAATCAATAATTAGAAAATGATAAAGAAACTACCTTTGCTGATAAAAAGTCTGGGGTACCTCTGTTACAGAAAATTCATTTTTAGGTTTTTAAAAAAAGACAAGGCAGAGCTCCTAAGAGAACACCGTGTCTTTCTTACTTCCTTTCTCCTAAGTCAATAAACATTTCTCTACGAGAGGGGATTGTGGTGTTTCCAACCCAGAACGCTCAGCTGGGGTTTCTCAGTGCCTCTCACCCAGGCTGCCTGCTTTTAGACCACTCGTTTATGGGCTCCCCAAGGAGAGAGACCAAGTATCAGATTTAAGAGGGGTGCGGTCTGGTCGGCTACACAAGGGGCATGACCTCTGTCCACCCGACAACAGTAACAACACAAAGACACATTAAATATACTTAAATATATGTATTCATTGTTTGCCAGTTCTCTCCCCCCCTTTTTAAAAAACTGAGGTAGAGTTGATGTACAATATTAGTCTCAGATATAAAACACAGTGATTAATAATCTTGATAGGTCATACTCCATTTATAGTTATTATAAGATACTGGTTCTATTCCCCGTGCTGTAGCAGGGCTCCCCAAACCCCGGGCTGCGGACCGGCCTCGGCCCCGGGGCCTGTTAGGAACCAGGCCACACGGCAGGACGTGAGCAGCGGGTGAGGGAGCGAAGCTTCATCTGCCGTCCCCCATCGCCCCCCATCGCCCGCATCACCGCCTGAACCATAACCTCACCCCCACCCCGGTCCGCGGAAAAACTGTGTTCCACGAAACCGGTCCCTGGTGCCAAAAGGGCTGCGGACCGCTGCTGTCGAGTGTATCCTTGTAGCTTATTTTACACAGAGTAGTTTGTATCTCTTAATCCCCTATCCCTATATTGCCCCTCCCCTTCTTCTCTTTCCCCACTGGTAACCACTAGCTTTTTCTCTGTATCTGTGAGTCTGTCCCTTTTTTGTTATATTCATTTGTTGTATTGTTTAGATTCCACATACATGTGATAAAATAGTGTTTGTCTTTCTCTGACTTACTTCACTTAGCATAATGCCCTCTGGGTCCATCTATATTGCTGCAAATGGCAAAAATTCATTCTCTCTTATGGCCGAGTACTATGCCACTGTATGTATACACCACATCTTCTTTATCCATTCATCTACTGATGGACACCTGGGTTGCTTCCATGTCCTGGCAACTGTAAATAGTGCTGCTATGAACATCTGGATGCATGTATCTTTTCAAATGTTTTCTCTGGATACATACCCAGGAGTGGAATTGCTGGATCATATATGGTAGTTCTATTTTTATTTTTTGAGGAACCTCTATACTGTCTTGCACAGTGTCTGCATCAATTTACATTCCCACCAAGAGTGCAGGAGGGCTCCCTTTTCTCCACATCCTCGCCAACGTTTGTTATTTGTGCTCTTTTTGAGCATGGCCACTCTGATTGGTGTGAGGTGATACCTCATTGTCGTTTTGGTTTGCATTTCTCTGGTGATTAGTGATGTTGAGAATCTTTTCATGTGCCTGTTGGCCATCTGTATGTCTTCTCTGGAAAAATGTCTATTCAGGTCTCCTGCCCATCTTTTAATTGTGTCTTTTGTTTTCTTGAGATTGAGTTGAATGAGCTGTTTATATATTTTGGATATTAACCCCTAATCAGCCTTATTATTTGTAAACATTTTCACGCACATAAGAAATGCATTCTTATTGTTTTCATAGCTATTTCATATACATTCATGCTGTCATATAAAAATAACAGAATGGGAAAAACTTAACAGCAAAAAAGGCAGATCTAGAGTCCAGGCTGCCTTGCTTCATTGTGCGAGTATGAAAGGATGGAAAATACATTGTAGCTTTTCTCCGTAGGGGAAGGGATAAATCTTCAACACTATGATGGAATTTTGGCTCAAGAAGTAGAGTGTTTTAAAAGGTCTCCACCTACTCTGGAGATTCCACCACGTGGTTTTCACTGTTTACAGAGGATTTCTTAAGTTAAAAACCAGGAACAAGCACATCTTGTTACAGGCAAACAGCCATTTTAATACTTAAAGTAAGTAAAACTGCAACAATACATATTAAGTGTTGTTACAGGTCAAATAAATCTTTGCCTGTAGCCAAAATAAAGTTATTTGATAACCATAACTATAAAAACATTGCTAATAGTATCTAATTCAAATTCATTTTGCTAGAGATAAATGGACTTTTGACACATAAAAATTAGACAATAGAGACATTTACATCATTTCACATCTTGCATAAATATATGGAACAACTTAGCATCAATATTAGAATTGGTATAAGAGCTGATTATACACTTGCTTGAATTCAGTGTCAGCTATGATGGAAGTCAAGGCAGAAAATAGCACATTAGCAAAGCAACTAAGCTCCCGAATATCACTAATAAAAGTGATAACTGGAGGAAAAAAAGGAAGGCAAATTCAGTGGTGCTATTTTCTTTCAACAAAGCATATGGCTTGTTTATTTTGCTGGAATATTTAAATAGTGAGAGCCAGAGATGACCTCTGGTTGGCATTTCTTCTAGAGGAAGACAAATGTGATGTCCTAAAATGCCTAAAACTGGCCTCCTCGCCAACTTTGCTAAGTCGCTTCTCGAAATACATTTACACCATTTTTGAATGGAAAAACGAGAAATGTGACTTTCTTTTTTGCAACCTCAAGCACTGTGAAATAATTAGTAAGCACATTATACATCACAAATTATTTAATTACAGCTTGGAAACTGATATAAAGGGGGAAATAAAAAGCTAAGAAACTAAACAATGGGGAGCGGGGAAGGTGAGGAAAATCTTCTCCAAGTGAGAGCTGCTTAAGTTAAGACCTGACAGATTAGCAGGAATTAGCCCAGAAAAGTGGGGCTGAAAGCATTCAGGGACTAGCAGGTGAATCGGGCCTGAGATGGAAGGGCTGGAACCCTCTGCCAACACAGCAGGCCCTGCGGTGCCCCCCCTCCACCCCCGCCACGAGGAGGAGGAAGAGCGCAATGGTTGTTATGGGGGTATTACTATCTCACGACCTCTACTTTCTCTTTGAGCGGCGATCCGGTCCTTTGCTGGAGTGTGTAGGACAAAGTGTAAGGCCACGACACAGCAGAGATGCTGGTGTACAACTGATTTTCATACAGAGGTGCTGCGTCCTATGACCTTGACAACTCCCTTACTAGTTTAGTAGTCTTATTATTTGTGGATGCTTCGGGATTTTCTACATAATCATGTCTCTGAACAAAGACAACTTCCCTTTCCCTTTTAAATCTGTAGGTCTCATTTCTTTTTCTTGCCTTTTTGCACTGGCCGCTGCTTCCGGTATGGTGAATACAAGCCGTGAGAGCGGACAGCCTTGCCTACTCCCTGATCTCAGAGGCAAAGCGTCTAATCTCTTACTATTAAGAACGATACTAGCAACTGGCTGTAGGTCCACGTGGCCTTTTAGGACCTAGACTTCAAAGTGCCACACTGTCAAATCCATGCATCTCTAGGAGCGGTAGTCACGAAGGTCGTGGAGAGGGGATACAGGCCCCGCCTCTTGATGGGGGCTGACAAAGTTCTGGAAGAGCGTATGGGACCAGAAATACCATTGCAGCCATTTTTGGAAATACAACCTGTTGCAGCAGCATCTTAACAGATTTATCCCCTCGTAGGGAATGGTCTCCCTTTTGTTTTTTGCTTAAGGAAATGTATCCGTTTTTCTCACACCCTTTGTGAAGTCATGGTTCCTCCAGCCCTCCCTGACCTCTCTCATGAAACTACCACATTAGACAGTCTATTACCCCAACTCTACACTAGATTGTGAATGCCATTAATATGTTTTATTTACCACTATATCCCCAAGGCCTAACACAGTGCCTCTTACATGAGGTGTAGCCAATAAAATTTTTAATAAAGGTGTGGATTATAACTCATCATTTCATTATATAATAATTGTTGATACATTTACTTATCAATCTATTTAATAAATATTTGTGCCAGGCGCTGTGCCAGTGAGGGAACATGGTCGAACGAGAGACTGTGATGGTGCTGTTTGTTCATCAGCAGAGGGGCGGCGGGTGGGGCGGGCTCGGGAGGGTGTGCGGGGAGGAGCAGAGCATCTGCAGCGCGTTTTCAGTTGCTGACTTGAGATGCCTCTGGCACTTCCTAGAGGAGAAGCTGGTCAGGTGAGAGGTCTGGTCTGGAGACACACACATGGAAGTCAGTGTTCAGGGAACAGCTAAGTCACTGATGGGGGCAAGGTCCTCGAGGAAGAAGGCGAGGAGGAGAGAAGAGGACTTGAAGACAGAGGCTCAAGAAGAACTCCTAAGGGGGGGCATCAGCTTTGTCCCCATGACTAGACCGGAGACTCTCTGAGGGTGCATGTCACTTTCATTGTTTACATCCTCCAGGATTTTCATCTCGGCGTGAAACTACACACCAGACTGATCTGATCTGGGCTGCTCCGTGCGTCAGGTGCCCCATGTCCCCAAACACCATGGAAACCAGCTGTCCTTACGGGGGATCAAGGTTGTTCCTCGTGCCACGGGATGAAGCTGCGAGCGGAGCTCAGCGCTTCCGTGTGGGCCGCGAGTCGGGCACTGCGGAGTAAACCTTTCAGGCCACTGCTTCTTGGTGCCACATCCCAAGCGTACAAACTGTTGATAAATGACCTCTGAAATACGTACAGTGAACAGTTCTTCCAGTTTCTTATGACAACAATCACAAAAATAAGCCAGAAAACAGAATCCAAGTTTTAATTTTTTTCTCAGGATGTTGAATGAAAAGTTGAATCATTTTAGAATTAAATGTCTTAATTTATCTTGTTTTACTTTTTGTTTGTATACAAGCCCCGTAAAGTAGGCTTACATTGGATGTAATTCCAAAGAATCTCATATTTAGAATGATTTTATAGAGGCTATCAGAAGAGTAATAATGTGCTTGAGGCTTGGATTATGAAAAGAACCATGTTTTAATCATTTCATTTCATTATCTTATTTCATTTGTAACTCATCCTTTTTTTTTAATGATTCCTTTTTATACCATTCAGAGAATAACAATAAGCAAGCTGATTAAAAGCATAGGAATGTCTAAAGAATACAAGGGTAGAGGGAAACTGACCCTCCTGAATATCCTTCCGAGGAGGAGAAATCTGTCTTTAAGAAATAAAAGCATGGCCCGCGGGCTTTAAACCTGTTCTTCTCACACAGGAAGACGCATCCTCTCCAGTCAGGCTGCGGGGTCATGAGCTGGGGGACAGACAAAGTATCTGCCACCCTGCACTCTGCCGACTACGGAAGCGCTCGCCACGCCCCATCTCAGGTACGCGTGCGCAAGGGTGTGTTTACAAGGAGGCCCGGAGAGGAGAAAGTATTTGCCTGTGGATACGGGTCAGCACTCAGACGCTGCAGGGCAGAGTGTGCTCGCGGCCCACTCCTACCCACGCACTGATTTTCTGTTTCACTGCAGGGATGGGAAGGAGACTGCTTAGTGAGTCCTTGGAAGCCTAAGCAGCTAAGTTTTTTGGCAAATGAATTTATCAGCAACCTGTGCTTTTAAAACTTCTGAGATGGCTTCTACAAATCAGTTCACTTTTCTGTTAGAACTGACCTAGATGAAAATGTTTCGGTTTAGACCCACAATGAGTTCTCTGATATTGGAAATGCATATAAAGAGTCATGTTTTTATTATTTTAGCGTCTCCATTTACTTTTTGTAAAGTGTAGTAATTTTATTTATTTTTTTACTGTATTCTTTTTCACACACAGAGTATTTTATTTTTACAAGAGACAAGTAAACCGACACCAAGCACTGTCAATGGATGAGCACAACAAAAGCAACAGTGACTGCAATTACCAAACGGGACACGCACTCACACTACGTCATGATATTGACCTTCAGTCCAGTCATTCTCCACTGTCACAGCTCCTTTACTTTGCAGTGAAAATTGATTTGTATATTTTTTGCCTCTGAGTCCTTGTGGGATTTTTTTTTATTCAAACAGAAAAGTCACAAAAATTATAATCATCCTCATCAGTTCACTCAGTCCCATGTAATTCATTTTTTTAATCTTGATCTTTTGTTAGCACTTTTATGAACTCGTCAGTTTTCCATTAGAGTTCTGAAAATGCTTATTCATTCAGTTCAGCAGGATAGTCAGTGACCAGAAACCTGTACTTGTCAGTCTTTTCCATGAAAATAATTTTAAAATTAATATTTTCAACTGGGAACAGGGACTGGTATTTTTACACGTCTTTATAGCTTTATTGTGATACACTTCATATATCACAAAATCCGCCCATTGAAGCTGTGCGGTTCAATGGTTTTTAGGATATTCAGAGCGGTGCAGCCATCACCACCATCTACTTTCAGGACGTTTTCATCTCCCGCCCAAAGCGCGGAAAACCCATTAGCGTCACTCCTCTTCCGTACTTGTGGGCAACCACGAATCTACTTGCTGTCTCTACGGACCCGCCTCTGACGGACGCCTCACGTAACTGGAACGGCACTGGCTTGTGGCTTCTCCCACCTGCCCTCCCCGCCTGTAAATGCTGGTCACCCCAGAGCTCTTCCTTGCACCCGGCTTTCCCATTTAAACTCGCTCTTGCAACCTCATGAAGTCTCAGCTCTCGTGGAGCCACTGAAGAGTCTTCAACCTACATTTCAGTTCTGTTCTCTCTCCTACTTGTACATCTGACTGCTTACTCAACACCTCCTCTCGGACGCCCGACAGAAACTCCTGTGAACGAGCGAATACCTGCTATGTGCCGAGCGCTATGCAGGGTATTCGGTTTATGTCACTGAGCACGAGGGACACAAATTCCTGCCACGGAGCAGGCGCTCTAGGGGGAGAAACAGATAATAAACAGGAAAGTTCAAAACTAAGGAAATTGTACATACATATGAGAGTAAACGTTAGGGTGCAACAAGTGCTACGGAAAATAAGTGAACAGGTAAGAGGGATGAAAAGGGCAGCAGAGCTGGAGTAAGATGGGCTGGGGTACGAGCACAGCACTGTGCTTGTGACAACAGCCTCTGGAAAGGGGGGCAGGCATTTATCTTGCGGCTCCTGGGGAGCTGGACAGTCTGGTCACCGCTGTTTGCGCTGGCGGGTCAGCAGTCGGTCTGTCCCGCGTTTCCCACCGCAGTGCCTGCAAATGAGGTAAAAGAACCCTGACGCATCCTTCGCTGACATCTGTGTATCCTGCCTTGCTTTGGTTGGCTGGATAAGAATGCAGCTCCGTCTGACTAAACAAATGGAAATAAGGTGTCCTTAACAAAAGTTACTAAGGTAGAAAGACGCAGTATAAATGCTCTCTCTATGCTGCTACAACAGCATTAGTTCTAAGGTAGAACTGTACACATTTAATAGTAACAGAACATTACATTTAAGCATGCAGGCCATTAAGGCAAGAAGGAAAATTATGCTTGACCACAAAATTTTCATTTTCTAATATGATAGTTTTCTAATAATATAAAGCCTCATTATGGTACCCTTAAATACATTTTCAGCGAACTTTTAATTCTGAAGATGATAAGATTAATCCAATAAAATTGCAACGTAGAAGGAATACAATAAACATCATATTCTACTAAGACGAGCTGCATGCTAAAATTACTGTGAGAAAAAGTCCTAAGAAATTTGACTTTCAATAACGTTCCTCCAAGTAAAATTTAAGTGCTTTCCTCATGACAATGACATATTGTTGCTATCTTACATAAAGAGCTTTAGGTGGAAGAGTGGGTTTTTAAGTTGCTCTGTATGACGGAACCGAAGGGTACCAGCCGGAGGACAGACACAGGCGCAAGTCAGAGCAAGAGGGCTCCGAGTAGCAAGTTAAGAGCTACGGGAACCACTAAAGGCGTTTACGGAGAGTAAAAAGACCAGTGTGTTGTTCAGAAGAAGGAGGTCCAGCCTGAAGGAAAGGAGTCCATCGCATTAATCCGGGCAGAAGTGCTGAGGGCCTACCCTGAGCAAAAGACACAGAAGACACAGAGAAGGACGGAGAAGAGACGTGGAGGAGGGAGAATAAGCCGCTCTTGGTGACGGAGCAGAGAGAAAACACGCCCACGGAAACCCCCCCGCAGCCTGAGTGAGCTGGAGGAGCTGCCGCAGGGAAAGGGCGCGACGGGGAGGAGGCGGCCTTCCGTTTCGGGTGCGCTGAGTTCCAGATGCCTGTGCGCGTAAGTGCCTGAGGCACAGCGAGACCAGGGCTTCTAGGCGCCAGCAGGGAGCTTGAGACAGTGTGAAACGACCCTGCAGTGACAAGCACCCCTGGGGGCTGTGTCTAACGGGAGCAGCGCTGAAGGGAGGGAGCATTTCGGCGCGGGTAGGAAGAGGAAGCACGAAGGAAACAGACGGCAGGAACACACCGCTGAGAACAGAACCACGGGCGCCCAGGGAGAGACGCCCACAGCAGCAAGTGCAGCTAGAGGGTCAGTCCAGAGTCAGAAGAACAGCAGCCGCCCGTCTTGGCCTTTTGGGGGCCACTGCTGACGTTCAAGAGAGAATAGTCAGCAGACGGGGGAGGCAGGAAGCCAGACTGCGGTGCACCTGAGAGCAGCACGTGGGCTGCGAGCGCAGGGGCCGCTCGCTGGAAAGCGAGTGGCTGGAGGGGCTGACTGTGCCGGGGTCGTCGAGGCAGTGAAGACACGAGAGGATCCGTAAGCTTCAGAGACTGAGACAGTAGAGGCGGAGAGCACGACGGAAGGAGATGCAGAGGAGGTGGTGGGGGCACGAGTCTTGGCGGGCAGGGAGCAGCCCTGGCAGAAGGCCAGGCCGCGGGCGTAAACGCCTTGGAGAGCCTAGGCCCAGCTGGAGAATGTGAATTTAGTGGCTCCGATCTGCATAATCACGGATTTTCTCCAACAGTTCATAGCAGTCTAGGTTCAACAAAGACAAAGGGGAAAGATACGGGAAAGCAATGATTAAAGAGTGACAAAATGACAAACCGTGTGGCTACAGGGAAGGAAGAAGGTCCAGAAGGAGCTGAGAACTTGTGAAAAATGGGCTAACTGAGAGCAGAAGCTTTTACGAGGTCAAGAATAGGTATGCCGGGTATGAGAAAGTGGGTAAAGTGGAAAGATAATTCAACTGTTGCCAGAGAGAGGGATTCTGTAATTTGGGATTTCAAAACTGGAGCAATTCTAGGTAATGGACATGGGAGGTGAATGATGAGAACGAAGGCCACTAAAATTGAGAACTAAGTACTGTAAGGTTAATGACATTTAGTAGAAATCAGCATCAAAGCTTGGAATTCAATAGAAAAGAACTTAAATAAGGGAAGATGGTGTTTCAGCTAGATAAGCTAATTCTGAAAGGAGCACGTTTTTATGGTTCTCTGAGTGGGCAATAAGCAATTAGGATGACACTGATCTCCCCCAAGCCGAACAAATAATGAGGGAGAACAAACGGGCAGCATCCACCTGAAAGAGGCATGGGGAGGTGGTTCAAATAAGCCCCATCAATTACTGTTAATAAAGTATATTATTTGTAAAAAGTCCAGGAAGATAAGTACCAGGTAAAAATGAGTTTAGGAGCTAATACATTTCAGACTGCTGATTTCTTTCTGTTTACACATGAGGATCACGGGTCACTGGGTTGGCTCCGTTTTTCCTTGTTGTGCTGTTCATCGTGATCCGCAGGAATGCAACCACGATTCTTCTTTTTCTTATCCACGATGAAAAATGAAGATGAAGGACATCATATGCATAAAGGATGTATTATTCAGCCTTCAAAATTACTCATTCTTCATTTAGCTAAATGCCTTCTGATAGAGTTCAGCTGCATTCCAATGAATAATAAAGTGGAAACATTGTAAGAACCTAAATTGGTTGAATCAAGGGTTGCATAAAAACAACAACAATGAAACGAAGAAAAAGCCATGTAAACTTTGAACTTCATTAGAAGAACCTGGGCCTATGGCTAAAACAAAGTAGAGCGAAGTAAACTTAGATTCAATTGAAAGAACATAAAATGGGAGAAAATTCTTTTTGTGTGTGGGGGTGGGCTGTGCTGCACAGCTTGTGGGATCTCAGTTCCCCAATCAGGGATTGAACCTGGGCCATGGCAGTGAAAGCCCGGAATCCTAACCACTAGGTCACCAGGGAACTCCCGGGAAAATTCTTTGATAACACTGAGCACAAGAGTAAACAGCTCACGTTACATGAGGAAGAAAATACAAATGTTTGTGAGAGAACGTCAAAGGAGTGAACCACTGAGTCGGGTAAAGAGAAAACAGACATTAACACATACTGTTTACAAATATACGATATGTTAATATTCTGCTAATCAAGCTTTTACAACCTCCACTTGAAACCCTAAATGAAAAAATTAGAATAAATTACAATACAGGTCACAGCACAGACATTTCTGATAAACAAGGACTGTCTGGCTATTAAGTATTTCTAAAAAATTCTTTCATTATCCTTTGTTTTCCTTCATAATAGCATCCTCTCTGTTTTGTACCTTTCAGATAAAAATTTTTAGAAAAAGCAATCTATACCTGTCATTTTCAGTTCTAATTCTTTCTTTAACTGCCCACCACTCTCTTGACACTGATCTACCAAAGGTCCTGGTGACCCATGCTGATGACCAAATCCAACAGCCTCTCCCCAATTCCCATCCTACTGGATCTTTCTGGAAACCCACACTACTGACCAAACACTTCCTGCTCCCATGACACTGCATTCTCATCCGTGGCCAATGGTCTTATTTTAAAAAAATCTCTGTAACTGGCTCTTCTTGCTTCACTCACCTTCTAAATGTAGATTTCTTTAAGACGTATTTTTAACTTTTTCTTTTTAATGCAAATAATAAATATTTGTTGCTGATGAATTAGAAAATTACAAGACAAAAAGAAAATACAAAAACTGATAATTCCAAAAGTAAGAGTGAACTATTAGCAACATGGCAAATATCCTTGCAGACTGTATTTTACTTATACATATATATAAACAAGGAAGAAATGGGATCTCACTCTTTACATGCTTTTAAAAAGTTGCCTAACTGACAGCCTTGAAGGGAAAAAAGACAGTTCGACAATAATAGATTTCAATACTCTACTTTCAACAATGGACAGAACCACCACAGAGAAGATCATTAAAGAACTAGAGAATGAGAACAACACTGTAAACCAACATGCTGAAACTTATGGAACACAGTAAAAAATAGGAAATGTGAATGTATCCAAACAAGTATGGAGTGTGAATCAGTAATCAAAAACTTCCCAACAAAGAAAAGCCCAGGGCCAATGGTCTCACTAGTGAATCCTACCAAACATTTAAAGAATTAACACCAATCCTCCTCAAACTCTTCCAAAATCTGAAGAGGAGGTAACGTGTGTGAACTCATTCTAAGAGACCGGCACTACTCTGATACCAAAGTTAGACACAAACAAGGAAAGAAAACTACTACAGGCTACTATCTCTTATTAATAGTGGTGTAAAATTTCTCAAAAAAATACTAGAAAACAGAATCCAACAGCCCATTGAAAGCATTATACACCATGAGCAAATGGGATTTATCACTGGAATGCAAGGGTGGTTCAAGATATGAAAATCAATCCATGCAACAGGCCACATTAATAGAATGAAAGAAAAACCCCACAAGATAATCTCAATGGATGCAAGAGAAGCATCTGACAGGGTTTCCCTGGTGGCGCAGTGGTTGACAGTCTGCCTGCCAATGCAGGGGACACGGGTTCGAGCCCTGGTCTGGGAAGTTCCCACATGCCGCGTAGCAATTGGGACCGCGAGCCACAATTACTGAGCCTGCACGTCTGGAGCTCAACAAGAGAGGCCACGATAGTGAGAGGCCCGTGCACCACGATGAAGAGTGGCCTCCGCTTGCCGCAACTAGAGAAAGCCTCTCACAGAAACGAAGACCCAATACAGCCATAAATAATAAAATAAATAAAAATGTTAAGTGGAAAAACAGTATAAAAATTGGTCTAAAAAAAAAAAAAGAAGCATCTGACAAAATCTAACACCCTTTCATGGTAAAAACACCCAATAAACTAGGAATAGAAGAGATCTTCCTTAACATTATAAAGGGCACACATATGTAATATGAGAGCTAACATCATACTCAATGATGAAGACTGAAAACTTTAACAGAAACATTAGGAACAAGAAAAGGATGCTGCTTTCGCCACTTCTATTTAACATGTGACTAGAACTTCTAGCCAGAGTAATTAGGCAGGAAAAAGAAATAAAAAGCTTCCAAATAGGAAAGGAACAAGTCCAGTTAAATCTGCTCACAGAAAACATGATCTCATTATGCAGGAAATCTTAAGAAATTCACACAAAAATGTTAGAGCTAATGAATGAATTTATTAAAGTTATAGCATACAAAATCAACACACATAAATCAGCTGTATTTCTATATACTAGCAATGAGTAATCCCAAAATGAAATTAAAAAAACAATTCCATTTGCAATAGCATCACAAAGAATTAAATATTGGGGAATAAATTTAACCAAAGAGGTATAAAACTTGCACAGTGAAAACTATAAAACTTGATGGAAGAATTAAAGATTTAGATACATGGAAAGACATCTTGTGTTAATGGAGTGGAAGACCTAAATTGTTAGGATGACAATACTACAAAAAGCAATCTTTCTATTCATTGCAATCCCTATCACAATTCCAATGGTGCTTTTTGAAGAAACAGAAAAGGCCATCCTAAAATTCATATGGAATTTCAAGAGACCTTGAATAGCCAAAAGAATCTTGAAAAAGAAGAACGAAGTTGGAGGATTCAGACTTCCTGATTTCAAACCCTAATACAAAGCTACAGTAATCAGGCCTGTGTGGTACTAGCAAAGGATACACATACAGAACAACAAAACAGAATTGAGAGTTTGGAAATAAACCTATACATTTATACTCAGTTGGATACTGACAAGGAAGCCAGGACAATTCAATGGGGGAAACAACACTCTTTTCAACAAGTGAATAATTAGATCATTAGATAGGTAATTAGATAATAGATAAAAATAATTAAATAAATAATAAACAGAGAGCCACATGCAAAAGAATGAAGTTGCACACTTTCACTTTACACCATTTACAAAAATTAACTTAAAATGGATCCGTGTCTTGGCTGTTGTATATAGTGCTGCTATGAACATTGGAGTGCATGTAGCTTTTCGAATTAGAGTTTTCTCCAGATGTATGCCCAGTAGTGGAATTGCTGGATCATGTGGTAACTCTATTTTCAGTTTTCTGAGGAACCTCCCTACTGTTCTCCACAGTGGCTGCACCAATTTACATTCCCACCAACAGGGCAAGAGGGTTCCCTTTTCTCCACACCCTCTCCAGCATTTATTGTCTGTAGATTTTTTGATGATGGCCATTCTGACTGGTGTGAGGTGATACCTCATTGTAGTTTTGATTTGCGTTTCTCTAATGATGTTGAGCATCTTTTCATGTGTTTGTTGGCAATCTGTATATCTTTTTTGGAGAAATGTCTATTTAGATCTTCTGCCCATTTTTTGATTGGGTTGTTTGTTTTTTTGATATCAAGCTGCATGAGCTGCTTGTATATTTTGGAGATTAATTCCTTGTCGGTCATCTTGTTTGCAAATATTTTATCTCATTCCGTAGGTTGCCTTTTTGTT
Organism: Kogia breviceps; assembly: GCF_026419965.1. Taxonomy (NCBI): domain Eukaryota; kingdom Metazoa; phylum Chordata; class Mammalia; order Artiodactyla; family Physeteridae; genus Kogia; species Kogia breviceps. The sequence goes on from NC_081325.1 coordinate 2,881,923, forward strand.
TTGTTTATGGTTTCCTTTGCTGTGCAAAAGCTATTAAGTTTAATTACGTCCCATTTGTTTATTTTTGTTTTTATTTCCATTACTCTAGGAGACAAATCCAAAAAGATATTGCTGTGATTTATGTCAAAGAGTGTTCTGCCTACATTTTCCTCTAGGAATTTCATAGTATCAACCCCACATTTAGGTTTTTTGAGTTTATTTTTGTATTCATCCTGCTTGGTATCCATTTTGAGTTTATTTTTGTATTAAACCTGCTTGGTATTTTGTGAGTTTCTTGAATCTGTAGTTTGGTCTTTGTTAATAATTTTGGAAAATTCTCAGCTGTTAATACTACCAATCTTTCTTCTGTTCTTCCTTCTCTTTCTGGTATTGCCATTATGGGTATGTTACACTTTTTGAATTATCCTACAGTTTCTGAATATTGTTTTTTCCAGTCTTTTTTCTTTTCAATTTGGGAAGTTTTGACTGACATATCTTCAAGATCACCAATTATTTCCTGGGCCCAGAGGATTATTCTGATGAGACCATCAAAGGCATTCTTCATCTCTGTTACAGAGTTTTTTATTTCTAACATTTCCTTTTGACTCTAAGAGTCTCCCTATCTCAGTTTACATTACCCATCTGTTATTATATGTTGTGAACTCTTTCTTTTAGAGTCCTCAGTATATTAATTATGGTTATTCAGAATTCTTGGTCTGACAATTCCAAAATATCTGCTATATTTGAATCAGGTTCTGATGTTTGCTTTTGCCTCTTCAGATGACGCTTTTTGCCGTTTAGTACGCCACTTGATTTTACCGTTGAGAGCCAGATATGATGTGCTAGGTAAACATTACTACAGTAAATAGGCCTTTGGTGTGAGGTTCTGTTTACTTGGCTAGCATTAGGCTGTGTTCACTGTTTGCTCTAGTTGTAGATGTCAGCAGCTAAAACTTCCTAATGTCCTGGTTTGTCTCCTCTGCTGTGTTTTTGTCTCCCTAGAGCCTTCTTAAGTAAGGTCTGAGAGGCATAGTTCTTTCAGCTGTGTCTGCGTGCTATATAGGAGCCCTACTGATGGTGTGTGGTGACCTGTGGGGAGATCCTATGATGGGTCTCAGTCTGTTAGTGAGCCCGTGTCCCTAGGCTATGATCTTCACAAGTGCTTTCAGTTTTCTGTTTTTCCCCCTTAAGTGAGCCAGGAAAGGTAACCGGGGCTGGAGTTGGGTTCTTCCATTTCCCCAGGTTGGTTAGGCTGTGGGTTAGACTTGGGTAACATAGTTTCCTTTTTGTGCAGGCCTTTGTTAAGGAGAACAGAATGCTCTGGGAAATTCAAAATGGTTACTTTTCTCCTCCCCTTGCCGGGGAAGCAGGAGAAGATTTTTCTCAGACCTTCACTGTGAGGACTGGTGGGGCCCTCAGGGTGGATTTTCACAAATTTTTATCTCTGAAGGTAGCCCATGCTCAGGCTCTAGCAACTCCTGAAACACTCCTGCCAGACGGTGGCTCCAGTGGGTGGCTTCTCTCTGTGTCTACCTTCTCCAGTTTTCGCTCTGTGTGCCCTGTGGTCTCAATTCTCTCATGTATCTGAGAAGAGCTGTTGATTTTCAATCTTCCAGCTTCTTTTGTGCTGTGAGAACAGGAGTGACAATATCCAAGCTCTTTACATGTTGAAGAAGCTAAACTACTTTTTTAAAAAAAATAAGTTTATTTATTTATTTGTTTTTATTTTTGGCTGGGTCTTTGTTGGGTCTTTGTTGCTGCGTGCGGGCTTTCTCTAGTTGCTGAGAGTGGGGACTACTCTTCGTCGTGGCTTCTCTTGTTGCAGAGCACGGGCTCTAGGCACGTGGGCTCAGTAGTTGTGGCTCGTGGGCTCTAGCACGCAGGCTCAGTAGTTGCAGTGCATCGGTTTATTAGCTGCTCCACGGCATGTGGGATCTTCCTAGGCCAGGGATCGAACCCATATCCCCTGCATTGGCAGGCAGATTCATAACCACTGCATCATCAGGGAAGCCCTAAACTATTTTTTAAAAGAAAATTTTTTGTATCTCTCCAATTATTTACTTAGACTAATTTTCTAGGACGGAACTTATTGCATCAAAATAAGTAAATATTTTCAAGATTTCTGATATATACTGTTAAGCTTCCCTCCAAAACAGTGTGAAAGCTAATAAAGGGAGACGTTACTGCAAGGGAGTCAGGAGGCCAGGAGAGAAGGGCTCGTGCACACACCTCCAGTGCTCAATGCGACCCCCAGGGAGACACACTCTGCACCTCCAGCAAGAGGGAGAAACATGTGCTCCTTGCCGGGCAATGAAAAGCCACTACTTCAAACTCCCACTTCCCTCCAGTGCACTTTTCATTTATAACAGCCCCTCCCAATTTCCCCTTCTCTTCTATGAAAGAGTTTTCTCTCCTTTGCTTTAAGGGACTTGCACATGGTTTGTCACTGATGCACGTTGTGAACTGCAGTTCTTTGCTCCTCCCAAATAAACCATTTTGCTGGTAAAATAACTGGTTGTTTTAGCGTTTCAGATTAACAGAAGCCGTACCAAAATAATCTAAATATATTTTTACCACAGTATTTTCCTTCTCATAAACCTTCACCGATCCCTCACTGGTTCAAGATGACGTCCCCTTATCTCGACCAAATACACATTTCTCTGGTGGTTGCAGAGGGTCACTGAAATCCTCAGTACACTTGGCCCTTTACTGTTTTTCACTACCCCCCATGCCATGCTTTGGTGCTAGTGATTGGTGAACTTACTGTCCCTAGAACACATCATGATCATTCGTTTTGGCTCAAGCCACCCCTCAGTGTCAATGACGTCTTCCCACATTCAATCTATACTTCTTCCGGCTCACCTTGCCCTGCCCCATCCCACCTGTTCCATATGCAGCTATCCACAGGGCAAGACTGTCGGCACACTTCGCAAGGTGTCAGGAAGCCAAGAACTTTTCAAAGAACACTTCTGCAATATAGGGCACAAAGGACGAGGCTATATCTACTCTCTGCAAAGTGAAAGGGACTGATTTAGATAAATAAAACGAAGAATTTCTGATAATTTGGGATAACTGGGAGTAGACAGTTTATGAAATAAAATTATTTAATTATAGTTTTTGGATTTTTGCTTCTCATTCTATTTTTTCAGGGTTTTTTTAAACCAGTGGCATCATGACTCCATTGTATGACCCTCCTTTTTTTTAGTTCTGAGCAAAACTTTAATATTGAGAAAACTAGGTTTTTCAAGTAATCAAAGACCTGGTGATAAAGATAACACGAAGCACAGGAAATTATTTTGATAAAACACAAAATTGTTACTTTCTAGGCAGATTACTTAAAAATGGAAACCTTTCACAATAGCTTATATCAAGAGCAGACCATTAGTCCAATGAAGCTTTCTCTTTTTAGCAGATGAAAGAAAATTAAGTTTTAGTTTTATATAAGTACAGTATAGGTATTAAAGCTTATTTTTAAAACTGTTATAATAATAATTCAATTTTTAGCCAATGTGACCACACAAGATTCCTGTTCTCTCTCCTTCTTTGTCTGTCTCCCTCTCTCTCTCCTCAACCAATTTTTTTTTTTGGGGGGTATTTCAAGCATTGCTCCTTATAGTATTTCAACTTTTTGCACTGATTAAAATACAATCTGAGACAGAGTAAAACTGTGTTCAACAATTTCCAGAAATACATATAGTATCCATACATATGAAAAGACCCACCTCAATAAAACAAAATAATATTTAATATTTCAAACATTCAGAAGCATATGAATGCATTAGAAAAGGTCTTTAAAAGTTACATAATAAACCTGTAGTTAACTCAGGAGAGGGATCTAGGTTTGAGTAAGGTCGAAGGTGAATTTTTAATTTCTGTTGATTTTTTTTCAAAGATCAAATATATATATATTTTTAGACAGTAAATATGGTCTATTTTTGCTTCTTTCCAATAGAATATATTTGATCACATTTTTTTATACAGCAGGTTCTTATTAGTCATCCATTTTATCCACATCAGTGTATACATGTCAATCCCAATTGTCCAGTTCATCCCACCACCACCCCACCCCCTGTGTGACCCTCTTAATTGCTCTAACCTAGTTTCCTTTTTTTGCCCAATTTAAAACATCAACACCACCAAAATGTAACATCTTCGATGAATCAGTTACCCTATTAAGAACTTATTTAGTGACATTTAAAAACTTACCTATTTTTCCTCTCTTCAGAAAAACCCAAGTACAAAGCAACTATTTCTTTTTCTTTTTCTTTTTTTTTTTTTTTTTTTTTTTCGGTATGCAGGCCTCTCACTGTTGTGGCCTCTCCTGTTGTGGAGCACAGGCTGCGGACGTGCAGGCTCAGCGGCCATGGCTCACGGGCCTAGCCGCCCCATGGCACGTGGGATCTTCCCGGACCGGGGCACAAACCTGTGTCCCCTGCATCGGCAGGCGGACCCTCAACCACTGCACCACCAGGGAAGCCCCAAAGCAACTATTTCTTAAACAAATAAATAAATACAAGTTTAGTGTCACAAGGGTTGAAAGTCTAAATAATTAAGTAAACGCATAGTACAAAGAATGATGGTAATTAAAATGAAGAAAAGCTGTTACCAATTCTAAAAAACAGAGGTTTTTCAGCCCTAATATTTGATTTTTTTTAACTTAAAAAACAAAAACACAACTTACGTTCGATTTGGTCAAACATTACTGAGAAGAGGAAGTCCCGTGGTGTCATGTAATACTCTCCCCCGTGTTCCAGTGAGGAAAACTGCATGAAGCGCTGTTTACGAGGAGATGGTTTCCCTTTCATCTCTCCAGAGTCCACACTTTTCTAAAGAAAAAGAAATTGCAATTTCAGATTTTTTTCAGTATCATTCCCCAACTTAGCTCGTTCTACAATCATCTTTAAAGAGTAATTTTAGTGTTTAGGTATAAGTCATTTACTGAACAGATATTTACTGACTGCCCAGGCACTGAAGACAGAGCAGTGATGAGGCTGACCTGACGAACCTGCATTCCCAAACAGGAGGATGACAACTGATGAATAAATGTATAAAATAATGTAAGACACTAAGAAGTGCCATGAAGAGATATAAAGCAGGAGAAGAAAGTGATTACTAACATTTTGGGGCTTCCCTGGTGGCGCAGTGGTTGAGAGTCCGCCTGCCAATGCAGGGGACATGGGTTCGAGCCCTGGTCCGGGAAGATCCCACATGCCGCGGAGCAACTAAGCCCTCGAGCCACAACTACTGAGCCCGTGTGCCACAACTACTGAAGCCCGCATGCCTAGAGCCCGTGTTCCGCAACAAGAGAAGCCACCGCAGTGAGAAGCCCGCTCACGGCAACAAAGAGTAGCCCCCGCTCGCCACAACTAGAGAAAAGCCCGCGCGCAGCAATGAAGACCCAATGCAGCCAAAAATAAATAAATAAATAAACTTTTTTAAAAAGTAATATTTCAATGGGATGGACAAGGAGAGCCTTTCCGAACAGGCGACATGCAACGAGACTAAGTGAGGCACGCCTTGTGGGCTTGGGCTCTGGAGGGCGAGCATTCCAAGGAGGAGGTAAAGAAAGAATACAGACCAGGGGATGGTAAGAAGCGTGGTGGGCTCAAGGGTGGTACGGCGGAAGAGAAGCTCAGGGAGACAGGACGGCAGCAGATCATCCATTCTGATCAGTGGCCCTGATTTTAGGAACATATTGACATCATGGGTGCACAGTGCTAAGAGAACAAGAACGGCCAAGACATTGTTACTGTCGGAGTCTGTACCTTAGACAATGGGACCTGGGCCTTGACCCAAATGCTGATAGAGACGATCCTGAAATATTTATCGCTAACCTTTCACAGAGCACTTACTGTGTGCTAGGCATGGTACTAGCTAAGTACCCTCCATGGACTATTTAGCTAATCCTCACAATAACTGAACAGTAGATACTACAGTAGATAGGAAAACCGTGAAGTAAATGGCAGAGCCAGGATAAAAAACCAGGTGTGTCTGACTCAAAAGTGTTTCAAGCTCTTAACTACCACAACTATCCTCCTACCCATGGCTAGGCACCGTGCCCTACACAGACTGGAAGAAGACGACATACCAGTCAGCACACATGCCAAGGTCAAAATAGGAACCTTGACTCAGAACGTGTCATCTGTGAAAGCCAAGAGCACACTGGCACTAGGGATCACTGTCCTGAAGGTAACGCGCTAACTCAGACCACGACATCCTTCCTGGACACATCGCTTCCTTTCCATGCGGACACACAAGTCACGTTCAGTAAGTGCTGAGTGGAACTGAAATGGGGAAATACAACAATTCCAGTTGCTTAAACCTCCAAATTCAAAGCCGTCAACAGCTCCTTTTAGCTGATCCCAGTCCTCTAACCAGTATTAATTCTCTCTCCCCAGTTTGACAACCGGCTTCCTTGAGCGCCTACCAGAATACTGGCCGAATACAGAACACTCAATAATACTGCACTGATGGTGCCCTGTCTTCTCCAGATCTTGCCTGCTCATGTCTTTCCTTTTCTTTCCCCTTAAATTACTACTATAAAAATAACTCAAGGGGCATGTCTTAATTATATGAGTCCATACTCTTATCTCAGTCATCAGAAAATTGAATTTTATTAATATTTTCTGAACATTTTATACATGAAGTAGATACATTATCATTTGATATATTATCAAATAGTGCGTATTTGTAGGAAAACAGTGGTAAACAAGAAAAACAGTAATTCCTACTAGAATGTACTAAGTGCCTTGGCAGTGAATTTACAGAAAGTATACAGATGGGATAGGGAAGGGAGAGGGGTAAGAGTCTTCTCAGTAAACGTCACAGCACTGGCAAAGTCCTAGATACAAGAGTAATACAGTGTATTGAAGAGCTAAAAAAGTTAAACACAGATATATACATTATTACCTTAAAGAATATTTATGTTTATTATACTAATGTTAATATATAGTCTATTAGATTTTTTTTTTTTTTTCTGGTACGCGGGCCTCTCACTGTTGTGGCCTCTCCCGTTGCGGAGCACAGGCTCCGGACGCGCAGGCTCAGCGGCCATGGCTCACGGGCCCAGCTGCTCCACGGCATGTGGGATCTTCCCGGACCGGGTTACGAACCCATGTCCCCTGCATTAGCAGGCGGACTCTTAACCACTGCACCACCAGGGAAGCCCAAAACAATTTTCTTTAAGTCCCCTTTGTCATACAGTAGTTGAATTTTAAAGGACCACAAACTGATGTGTATTATATATTTATGCTTACTTCACAGAATCTGGAAGATCAGTTTGGCATTCTGCATCTTTTGTTTATCTATAAAGTTTATTCTTGCCATACCTCACAAGTACGACCACTATGATCAAAGCTCCGATGGATGGATTTAACATCAAGAATGAACTATGTCTCTCTGCCCTCAACCCTTCCATCCCCTCCCCTGGTGCTCTCCTGCTCACGTGAGCATATGCTCTCTCTGCCCACATCCTCCTGTCTCTCCCCTCCTTCCCACGCACGTTTCAGGTGGCTTTTTTCTGTCGCTGCTGTTTGCGTATTTCTTGAACTGACCACATGGTTTCAGGCACTCATTCTTCTCTCTCGTTTCTCCTGTCTCTCTCTCACAGATACATGTACATGTGGCGTATCTGTGGTCAGTTGTGCTTGGTACCCTGAGTCTGGGCGAAGGCGCCGGCTTTTTGAGTTCGGTGAAGTGCAGTCAGAGGATCAGTTTGGACGAAGAGGATGCGGAGGAATAATGAAGGTCAAGGCACTAAAATTCTGTCTGAGACACAACACAAGGGCAGATGGCCAGCTTAGTGCCGTTAACGTTAGCACTGCTCCGTATCAGGCGGTGAAAAAGTTCACAAATTCATCTTCAAACATTTAAGAACCTGTTATGTGCCACTGTTCTGCAGATACACAGATGGACACTGTGAGGTCTCGGCCTTTAAGGAGCTCACAAAAGGGAGTGCTGGAGAGCAAAACAATTCAGAGCACTGGCTCCAAGGTCAAACTACCCAGGATGCAAATTCCAGTTCTGTCACTCACTCGGTATGTGACCTTGGACCAGTTATCAGCTGACTCACGAACAGTGAGGAAACAGGAATCAAGCTGCCTGGACTTAAATCCCAGCTCTGCCACTTGGCCAAGTTCCTACTGTGACTTCTCCCTAACTAATCTGTAAAATGAAGAACACAGTAGTATCTATTTAAAGGGTCTTTTATAAACCGTGTGTTCAATGAGATAATACACATACTCTGTGCTCTGGAAGGTCAGCCATTACTATCATGATCATCTTAAACAAATGCTCTAACAGCAATCTGTAAAAAATGGTAGGAGAAGGCAGAGAGAGGACCAAGTAACTGCCTTGTTAATTGGAAGACTTAGCAAAGGCATCCCAGGCCAGGAGAAATGGGACCCGGGCTGCAAACGGTGAGGAGTTGCCAAGACCGGGAGCAAGAGTAGATCAAAGCACGCTCCAGCCAGTCCTGAGGTCTGGGCAGCAGGTCCAGGGGGCAGAGGGTCTCTGGGGGACGCGACAAAAATGGACAGAAGGGGAGAAGGGCAGACACAGTGCACCAGGAAGACCGTCTTGGGTGTGGGCATTTAAATTCACACAAGAGCCAGCGCAGATGGAAGACACCGGAATGTACACGGCTGATGCTGCAGGATATCTCATACGAAGATTCAGCACTTAGTCTATACATCCATCCAATACACTTGGCTTTTCAGTCTCAAAATCCCAGCATATTAGAAACATTACATTGCAAATGCCAGAGTCAAGTATACTAATGGCAGAAGGGAGCTCTTACAGCCTGAGAGTGAGACAGGAGAGAAAAATTAAACAAGCCAGACCTGGCCACGACAGTCTGGATCAATCAGTGTTATGACGACCAATAAATAACCACTAGTTCTATTTATGTGATGATGATCTTCAGTCACTTTGAAATTGCTAATTATGTAGGGAACATTTTGTCCAAAATGTAGGAAAATGTGTAATGTAGCTTAACTGTTTTTAATGTAAACCTTGCATTAAAAAAAGATGTTTTATTACTTACAAGGGTGATTTAGTTGTCTGGAAGATTCTCTTACAGGGCGTAACTCACACCCCACTGATGCTGTATAAACGCAGCATTACTCTAATCTATAGTATATATCCAAAGCACTTTGTAGAATGTATGTTATATAAAAGTACCAGGGCCATGTTTACATAAACCGAAAATGATCAGAACTGTGAGTAAAAGCACAGTGTCCTTCAGAAAAATACAAGTAGACATGGTTCGGGCTCATCATAAATACTATCACATGTCAAATGAAAGTAGAGCACAGGATACAAATCTTTTCATCTTTCCAACACTGTTAACACTTTAAAAAAACTTTGTTTACTACTAGTGTATTCTTAGTCATGATGAGCTCTCACTTACAGGAAAAGCATCTATACAAATAGCAACTGAGTATGCTGACACCTAGGCTTCAGGATGTCAAGAGAAATCTGAATGTCATCTCCCAGGGCTAAATCAATTCCTTTCAAAGATAAGAGGTATCATAAGGCAAACCATAATTGTAAGTAATTTATATAGGATATAAACGTTGCTATTCACGTCTAAAAATCTGTTAAGTTCCAGGGGCCGTTTCAAGGGTATGGTGAGAATACCAGCACTGGAGGAACTCGGAACCTCCAGCTTTTATGTTTTTTTAATTTTTAAATTTATTTATTTATTTATTTAGGCCGCATCGGGTCTTCGTTGTGGCATGTGGGATTTTGTTTAAATTGCAGAATGCGGACTCTTGGTTGCGGCACACGTGTGGGATCTTGTTCCCCGACCAGGAACTGAACCCGGGCCCCAGCACTGGGAGCGCGGAGCCTTACCCACTGGACCACCAGAGAAGTCCGGGAACCTCCAGCTATTACAGGCTCTGCTACAAAATACAAGTTTTCTTTTCCCCTTTGGATTTTTGGTTTTCACTCTCAATCTATATGGTAATCCACTTGCAAATAAAATTTGGGAAGGTCCTTTCTCTATGCTAAAAAAATAAAAGTATCATGTACCTTCCTGAGTTAACTCTTAATAAAATCAAAGGGTCATTAAAAAAAAAACAAAACCAAAAAAACACAAAAACCATAAATTGATGAGAAAGCAGTAAGTAAAACTTCTTAAAATCTCTGTCCCCAAACCTGACAAAGAACCAGAATGAAAAACAGAAAGTAAGGACAGCCATGCTGATGCTAGCTCCTAACCTCCCACTCTAAACTTGTTCTAGAAAGATCTTCTATTGAAAGGTACTGATAACGCTGACCCACCTGCACGACAATACTAGGAATGAAAACTAGTTTCCTCCCACAGAGTGTGATGGAACGAGAGGAGGAGATTGTGGACTCCCTTGCGGATGGGGCAGCCGGGCCTGGGCGTGTGCACTGCACGCCTCCGGGGGCCCCTCACACTGGGACCGTCAGACAGCTGTGCAGCAGATGGCAGGAAGGCGCACTGTGGAAGGTGACCTCCTCCAACCTGCAGGGCTAACGCCGTCACTGAGAGCTCCCAGGTGCAGGCCAGCGAGGACCGCGGGGAGTGCCCCCGGAAAGCCCCGTCACGTGCTGCCGCCGCTAGAGGCCCAGCACGTGCCTCTTTCCACGCCGGCGCCCTGTCCAAGGGGGACTGGCGTCAGCAGAGGGTGCCGGGCACGGCTGCGCAGAGGAAAACACTGCATCCACAATCACGCTGAGCAAAAAGCCAGCAACTGTGTCCGAGGGCGTTTCTCTAAAGGGGCAGGCACCCCACACAGGGGGACGGGGTGAATCGCAAAGGCCACCGCTGGGGATGCGCTAACCCCCAGCGCGGCAGGAAGGCAGGACGCCCAGAGGAGAGCCAGGACACAGCCTCGCTCCTCCTCCAGCCCCGCAGGCAGCAGACTGACCGACGGTCCATGGAAACTACGAACAGCCCGCTCTGCAGCTCATGTCCTGACGTGAAGGTGAAGAGTGCTCAGCTCAAGACGGAAAGGGGTCAAGCTTACACATTCACACTGTCCTTGGCAAATAACCTATCTGGCTAGACCATCTGTTTAAAAGCTGATGTTGGGCCTCTCCAGATTCTCTGGGAAAATGAAGAGCAATGGGGAACAACAATGAAAATCAAATTCTGCAAGAAAGCAGAAAAAAATCACAGAAAACAAGACGTGATCGATGCACTTGAAACGTCCGAGAACAAAGGTAAGAGGCAAGGTGACACAGGCATCGGAAAGGGAGCCAGCCCAGCGGCACAAGGGGAGCGGAGACGAGAGATGCCGGTACGAAACGAGAAGCTTTAAGAAACAGGAAAGACTAGAACCAACATTGCAGAAAATACACAAACCACTGACGGGAAAAAAAATCACACAGAAGGCAGAAGAAAAGCACAGAGGAAAGCATTTAGGGACAAGAATATCCACATGTGTGACAGACACCAAGGGTTCAACATGAAAACTGCTGTACTTCAGGAAGACAGAGAACAAATCAGCAACCATTTCAAAAACAGAGTGGGAAGACCTCACTGAAGCCCTCAAAGACCTGAATTTACTACCCTACCTGCCACTGCCCTGTGTGCATATACTCAGGTTTGAATAACCCTAGAAGACCTCGGGGGAGACTGGTCCGTTTTAGTTCTTTCAGAAAACCTACATAAGGCAGACGTTAGAAAATCTAAGTAAGGTTAGAACTCTGGTGCCCTTATTGCTGGATTCAACCTCTTAAAAGCTGTTCTCAGAGAAGATAATACAAAAAAAATGACACAGTAAATGATTAAGCAAGATGCAGGTCTAAGATAATTCTTAAGAGACACACATCACCCTCGTATACTGAGTGAGGAAATGAAAGCAGCGCGAGGGGGTAACATACCCCAGCTACTCAACCCGAAAGGCTGGGGAGAATTTTTCTTGCCCCTCTTCACTCCAACTTATTTATTGCCGTGCAGGAGGGCTATTCCAGGAGGAATGGGCTAAACGCTACCAATGTTAATGTTTCTCTGAACGAGCTACCCTAAGTTACCTGAACTCCACCCTGTCGGCCTCAGGAAGAAGAGGAGCCTACGGAATGTGCTTGTGGAGCCCGAAGCCCTGCTGACGGCCCGCTGGGGGCTCTGCCCCTAAACCTACCGGGACTGGTGCAAAGTGATGGGAGCGAGGACCCTCCCAGTACCGCTCGACTTGCTTCGCAAACCTGCATCTACAGCTAAATGCTGGGAAAGGAGGGCAGAATAAAAGCTGGGGTTGCAGCTATCCTCAACGTGTGGGAACCGTCCACATGGTTCTGGTTAAATGTAAAATGCTCCATGGCTTTCAAGGATTACTTGTAATGCAGTAAAAAATGTGACAAAGGAATTAAGAGCAATGAGTGATATGAACTGGATAAAAGAGATCTTTGAAAGCTGATGACTTCTGTTAAAACATTTCACTAGTGTGTTGCCTTTAAAGCAACAGGTGCTTCACCATTCTGTCTCTACTTTTTATCCATGAAGTGACAAATTGGAAAAAGTGTTCTGTTCTTTGTTGAACATTCTTTGGTCTCTACATTTCTCATGAAAAAAGTGGGAAAAGATAAGGCGTTCCTTGCAATGCTTTCAGTATGTCCAACATATACATTGCATCAGGCAAAATGTAGTAAAACCTATTCATTTGGGGTTTTTATTTTGGAATTTGCAGTAACCTGGATAAAATGTAATTGTCTTGTTGTCTTTGAACTTTCTGTGGTGTAACTGAAGAATATCTTTTCTTCTTAAAGAAAACTTTACAACTGGAAATTTTCAGTCATTAGACAGAACATTTCCATTTCACTCTGAATCAGGGAGTTTTTACTGTACATGAAACAAAATACTACCAGAGTAAATTAGAACTATTCACTGCATAAGCTATGCTTCACGATAAATTCTACAAAATGACAGAGTATTAGTGAGGGAGACAAAAGTCATTCCTGGGAAAACTGGGAGCTCTGGAAACTATTCTCTGTGGCTTCTGGATATAATTTCATCTAGTGATGCCCTAGCCTAGACTTCCTTCCAGAGACGGGAAGAAAGCTAGTGTGGCTTTTCTTAGATGAGCACAGTAAAACGAAATGACATATGCCTCTCTCTGTATATATGAATTTAAAAATAGCCCCTAGGACCACAGTAATCTGTCTGAAGAGGGGTGGCCACTGTTAGGGATGCTGATGAGTAAAGAAAGAAGTGTCTTCTCTTCTGGTAACAGCTTTCTCTCTCCAGATGAGATCTCTGAGCAGAATGCTCACTTCGCTTCCTCCGTAACTACTTTTCAGGAGGTACATCATAACTACATACATTTGTGTTTATGTCCTAACCAGAACATTAAAATTAGGTTTCAAGTGATTAAAAAAAAGACTAGAGCCCTAACGTAAAATCTCAATACCTTTTTAAAGCTTCATCAGTATCACTCACTGCAATCACAACTAAGTAAAGCTTTTCCTGAGAAATGACGGAGTTGCTTTCGCCTACTGCCCTACTCGCAAGGGGAATACTACTCTGTGAACTCCTCCTACAACCATTCAACATCAACTTATTTAATAAATATTACATGTCTCCTAGAACCAAGCACTGTATAAAGTGACACATGGACAGACACCCCCTTTCTGGGGGGGGGGAGGCATAACATAAGTGGGTGAATGCTAGACAGAAGTATGAAAGGATCACTAAGCATTTAGCAAACGTGACAGTCCCACAACGATACATTCCAATCTCTGATAGTTACTTTTCCAATGTTACTTATCAACCACGATATTCTGACTTCTTTCTTTTCAAAATGAGAGATATGTACACATACCCCAATGTTCACAGAAGCACTATTCACAACAGTCAAGACATGGGTGCAACCCAAGCGTCCATCGACAGATGAATGGATAAAGAAGATGTGGTACATATACACAATGGAATATTATTCAGCCATAAAAAAGAATGAAATAATGCCATTTTCAGCAACATGGATGGACCTAGAGATTATCATACTAGGTGAAGTAAGCCAGACAGAGACAGACAAATATCATGACACCATTTATATGTGGAATCGTAAAAAAATGACACAAATGAACTTGTTTACAAAACAGAAACAGGGACTTCCCTGGTGGTGCAGTGGTTAGGAATCCACCTGTCAATGTGGGGGACACGGATTTGAGCCCTGGTCCGGGAAGATCCCATATGCCGCAGAGCAACTAAGCCCGTATGCCACAACTGCTGAGCCCGCGTGCCACAACTACTGAAGCCTGTGCACCTAGAGCCCGTGCTCCGCAACAAGAGAAGTCACTGTAATGAGAAGCCCGCGCACTGCAAGGAAGAGTAGCCCCCGCTCGCCGCAACTAGAGAAAGCCCGTGTGCAGCAACGAAGACCCAATGCAGCCATAAAAAAAAAAAAAAGAAAAAACAACAACAACAACAAAACAGACTCACAGACATAGAAAACGAACTTATGGTTACAAAAGTGGAAAGAGGGCAGGGATAAATTAGGAGTATGGGATTAACAGATACACACCATTATATATAAAATAATTAAACAAGGGTTTACTGTATAGCACAGGGAACTAAAAAAACAAAGAGACAGAGATGCACCAAACTAATATTTTTCATTATTATATAATTAAATTTAAATAGAAGACTCCTAACAGGTCTGGTATCAGCAAATTTATCTCGGTTATGATCTCTCTTCTTCAGGCAACTGAGAAGTACAGCAGAGCATAAAAGGAGCCTTTTGTGATATATTGTGATATAAGCTATGCTGTAATTTCAGGACCCTTACAAACCCATGCAAAAAACGTCTCCGCAAACAAGTATGCCTGGGGAAAGTGCTGCTATCAAAGGGCTGAGTCATAAACAGAGGCTACCATGAGGGTTAAAAACATTTAGGATATTATATCCTACAACACACACAGTGTGGAGAGGAGAGGGGATGGATTAAAGGATCCCTTCTCGCCTTTCTCCTATCCCTCCACAGGCGACAGCTGCAGTCTGTAGCTGTATGTATTTTATAGTTTAGGATTCCAGAAGGAAAGTGATTCATCCATACAGTATTTTGCCCTGCGTTCCCCCCATGCTCCCACATTCTTCATGATCCGCTCAGGCCTCCATACCCCCAGCCCCCAGCAAAAGACTGTCCCCGCGACATGCTTCCTTGGCTTACAGGAAGCACACAACGAGGACGGCTTTTTGAAGCTTGTGGCTGAATGCTGATGGCAGTTTGCCTACCACCAAGTCCCTTAAGCCCTACACCCTAACTCTACACAAAATTTGGTCAAAGACTGGAATTCGTTAAAAAACAACAAGAACAAAAAAACCCAAACAGCGACATGTTGCTTGCATACAAATTTTATCCCAAAAATAGAACAAATTTTTTGAAAACCTTCAGATAAATGGAAAAATAATGAAAGCTTGAAGGAAGGGGCAGCTATGCAATTTCCTATTAAAAACAAAAATTACATTTCTATTTTAAAATTCCACTGATATTATTATTTTTATGATCGGTCTTGTAGGAAACAAATACGGTACTAATTTTAAATGTCAACCTTAGTTTTGGTCTTTGCTAACATAATTTTCCTAAAACCGACTGGGTTTGCTGGTGCGTCCTTAGCTTCAGTTTTCACCTTGCTACCTCTGATGAGCTTTAATAAACCTCTGCTGTACATCTTTCCAGAAGACAGATTAAATAACCACTTACCGCTTCTGATGGTAATTAAACCTCATGGAGCTAAGCATGGGAGAGTTAGCTGCTTCTGGCCCTTTCATTTGTCAGGCCTCTGGTACTCCCTCCTCTAAGAGCCCTCCCCCAGCGCCCACTCTGGGTTAGGGTGTCCTAGAGTGAGTGTACAGACTCAGTAAACGCTTATCAAAGCCCTGGTGACTCTGCACTGCATCTGTCTGCCCCCGGCATGCCTTCCTTTGGTTAATATGTTAAATGGTTAAAAAAGTTTGCCAGGAATGAGTGAATCTTTATGAATGGGAACCAATTCCAAACTTGAAGTGTGATATTAAAAAAATAACAATTTAAAAATAGATTTCAGTCCTTGAACCAATGTGCGAAAGGGTTTTGTGCTTACGTATTTTAAACCCTATTAATAATTTATTAAAATATCTTTAGGTAGCTAGGTATGTACAAGTGCACCCAAGTGTGCACACAATTATTTCCTCTTATTACAACCATAAATTACTGCATACTGTTAATTACTTTAGATTTTTAAAATGCCTTCATAACAGGAGCACAGAGGCAAAGCTGTGGACAGGGGGTGGCAGTGTTAACTGTACCAAAAGGATATTGCTTATTTTGCACCTATTGCACAAGCTATGGAATCTCAGAACCAGATGCTCTGAAACTGCGCTGCACCAGCTGCTGTGCACTTTCTGTCCGTAAATCTGAATGATCTAATGGATTTCAGGCCTTGTATCATGTTTGGTTTGGGTTGTAATGGATTTTTTCAGCTTCCACTTGGAGTTCGTGGACATAACAATACAATATGTCTAAGATAAAGTTTTGATTAAAATGTATTTGTAGCAAATGAGCAGGGGATGAGCTGAACATTTTACCAAGCATTGACAAAACACATAAAGATACTACTTTTACAAAAAAGGTACTAAGATGCATGTCACTTCTCTTGATGTTTATAAATTAAATCACCAGTAAATAAAGTAATACATAGATTACATGATACAAAAAGGAAAGTAATACACATATATGATTACACATTTTGGCAAATTAATTTATTGTACAATAAAGCTCTGCTTTGTATCTGTAAAACATGAACATAGAACAAATCATTTAAGACCTGGCAAGGACTTGCCAAAGTCTCCCTTTTTGCTTTTACCTGATTCTTTGGACATATTTCATGCTCGTAAGACATCCATGCTCTCATTTAGTAATTTCTGAAGATACTTTAACAGTGAAGATTTTAAAAGATTCTATAATAGAATCTGCTATATAATGGCTGAAAAACCAAACAGACTGTGTTTGCTTGTTTGTTTGCTTTAAGGTAGCGCCTAAAATAACTAAACAACAGCTAAATAAACAAGCTGAAGAGAATCTCCACTTTCCCACTTCTACTGCCAGCACTGCTAGTGTTCAGCCTCTTTTCCCTTCAGCTTCACCACCCTTCTCTGCCTTTAACGACAGGTGGCATCCAATGAGGATAAACGAGTTTCCACATCTAGCCTTAAGCAGGATAAAACCGTGCCAGTGAATCATATACTAAGTGAGCAGAATTGTTAGCATTTGCCCAGGCAAGAGTGAGGCCTGTACCAAATATGAAGTTTTTGGGTGCATGTTTCAGAAAAATCCTTATCTTGACCCCTGAGAATTTTAGAATCTTATATGAGAAACAAAACCAGTGAAAACTTATAGTTTATGATAAGTTGTTATATACATATTTAAGCGTTGGCATGGACAGAACAAGCACTTGGGTAATCTTTCCCTTTTAACATTTATTTGGTGGTGAATTTACTCCTGTGCTCTTTATAATCAAGAGAATAATCCTAGTTAAATCTTAACTAGGATTAGGGAAGAAAGTAGTAAAAATGAAGGAACAGATATTTGTAGGCTAAAACAGAGCCTGAAGTTCTGAAATGATTCAGGCAACCCTAATCTCCAAACTTGAATTGCTAGTGAAGTCCCAAAGAGTTACTCTGAATATTTAAAGACTTGGATGAATTTTGTCACTTTGTTTAGTATAAAATTAGTTTCTAAATATTCATGGCTTTGTTTAGATACTCTTAACTTATAATAAAAACTTATACAGTTATATTATTACCAATATTAAAAATGTTACTATGGTGGGCTTCCCTGGTGGCGCAGTGGTTGAGAATCCGCCTGCCGATGCAGGAGACACGGGTTCGTGCCCTGGTCCGGGAAGATCCCACATGCCGCGGAGCAACTAAGCCCGTGAGCCATGGCCGCTAGGCCTGCGCGTCCGGAGCCTGTGCTCCGCAATGGGAGAGGCCACAACAGTGAGAGGCCCGCATACTGCAAAAAAAAAAAAAAAAAAACTCCCCCCCCCAAAAAAAAAAACAAAACAAAACAAAAAAAATGTTACTATGAATCATAGTTTAGGCTCTGAGTTCTTGAATGACCCACCTCACTCGCATGCTAGAGGGTAAAGAGAATAAACCTGAAGACACTTTCTTGGATAATGGATCTTTATGATTTAAAGGAGAGGGATATGGTAATAGACCAAGGCATCTGTGACATTTTAAAGGTGTAAACAGGATAAGCTAGTACAACAGGGCTAACAGAAGGCACGCTGGGCTAGAAAAGAGAATGTACAGTCAGACAGAAGTGAAGTACTGGTAAAAGGGAAGAGTAAATACCATAAAGTAAAGGTAAATATTGTAAATTGTCTGATCTGAGGGTAATACCCAAAACCAAAGAGTAACGCAGTGACAGGATCAAAACAGTTTACTTGAAAATAATTTTAGATATAACACCTGAAACATTTTGTAATGTAAAGAAGGACAAATATTAAGAACCTAGAAGGGACAAGAATATAACCTAAAAATTTAGAGCAGAGCCTCATAACCCCACACTACAATGCTTCCTGGTGCTTGTGACTCCTGGAAACTATAGGTGAAAACACTGTATGAGCTTTTTGAGAGAGAATACATAACTTTTATCATATTCTCAACCTATTCAAAGAATAAATGACAGGAGACTTCCCTGGCGGTCCAGTGGTTAGGAATCTGCCTTCCAATGCAGAGGACGTGGGTTCGATCCCTGGTCGGGGAAGTAAGATCTCACATGCTGTGGGGCAACTAAGCCCACGCACTGCAAACTATAGAGCCCTCACACTCTGGAACCCGTGCGCCACAACTAGAGAGAAGCCCACACGCTGCAATGAAGAGCCTGCACGCCACAACAAAAAGATCCCACATGCCACAACTAAGACACAATGCAGCCAAAAATAAAATAAAATAAATATAAAAAAAGAATAAATGACAAAGATGAATTAGCAAACGTAATAATATGGTAAAATACAATAACAATTAGTTTAAAAAAAAGCTCCAATTCTAAGCACTGCTCATGTTAGAACAGCATAGAGTTAATTAACCCTAAATAACTGAGATGATCCATTCTCAACACATGGCTGTAGAGGACTCTTAAAATTGAACAGAAAAAGTTTCCTCCAGCAGGACTAAATATAAAAGGAGAAAATAATTAATTCCAAGTCCTTTAAAAATGTCTTACATTTTCCACCAGCTAAAGCATATTAATTTTTCATTAATATTAATAAAAAAGACACAACTGCTATATAGCCAGAATAAAGCAAAGTACTAAAGGACATCATCGTTGTATAAAAAATTAGAATAAAAGCCTGGTCTTAATAAAGTCTTATATGTGTATCTGCACAATTCTGATTTTCACATCACTTTCTCTTTTTGCTGATATGGGCTAAAGCCATGTAGGCTGCCTTCCCCAAACCAGGCACTGCCCTCTATAAGCAAGCATAATAAGTACTCACAGCCTCTAACAAAGAAACAACTAAAGAGCAACACAGACGAAAAGAGCCTGGAGAGCGAGGAGACAGGGGCAAGAGGTGGTCTCCAAGAGGGCAGCGACAGCTCACTGTCACTAGAACGACCTCTGTGGAACCACACTTCTTTCTTTCTTTTTAAAAAATTTATTTATTTAATTTATTTTTTGGCTGCATTGGTGCAGCCAATGGTGCATTCAGTGCTGTGCGTAGGCTTTCTCTAGTTGCAGCGAGCAGGGGCTACTCTTCGTTGCAGTGCGCGGGCTTCTCATTGCGGTGGCTTCTCTTGTTGCAGAGCACGGGCTCTAGGCACGTGGGCTTCAGTAGTTGCAGCACACGTGCTCAGCAGTTGTGGCTCGTGGGCTCTAGAGTGCAGGCTCAGTAGTTGTGGCGCACAGGCTTAGTTGCTCCACGGCGTGTGGGATCTTCCCGGACCAGGACTCACATCTGTGTCCTCTGCATTGGCAGGCGGATTCTTTTTTTTTTTTTTAACATCTTTATTGGAGTATAACTGCTTTACAATGGTGTGTTAGTTTCTGCTTTATAACGAAGTGAATCAGTTATACATATACATATATCCCCATATCTCTTCCCTCTTGGGTCTCCCTCCCACCCTCCCTATCTCACCCATCTAGGTGGTCACAAAGCACCGAGCTAATCTCCCTGTGCTATGTCATAGGCTGCTTCTCACTAGCTATCTATTTTACGTTTGGTAGTGTGTATATGTCCCTGCCACTCTCTCACTTTGTCACAGCTCACCCTTCCCCATCCCCATATCCTCAAGTCCACGCTCTAGTAGGTCTGTGTCTTTATTCCCGTCTTGGCAGGCAGATTCTTAACCACTGCACCACCAGGGAAGTCCCCACACTTATTTCTTAACTTCATAGCCATTGGCTTCATTTCTATAACAGGAGAGAACGAGAGTTGTTAACACCTTAACACTGCCTGCAAAGTTTTAAATAAGATTTAATAAAAACATCACTCAAGATACAACACCCAAAACTTTAACAATGACCAGTCTCTTCAAGTCATGAAGAGGCAAAATGGTTCTTATGTGTTTCTTTTTGCCACTTTTCCTAAATTTTCTATAATATACACATATCTCAACAAGAAAAAAGCCAACATAAATAAGTAATCTTTAAGAATTAAGAAAGAGCCAACAGCTGGAACTCCCTTCCTAATATATTTCAAGAAATTTCAATAACCATAAAAAACAGCATTTCTTTCGTGTTTTAAGGAGCAATCTTTTCATGACTGTAATTGAAGACGGATTTAATCACTGCCTAATGGCAGTACTAATAAAATACAAAGTTCTAATTTAAAAACAAAACACTTGCAGTATTAAATAAAGTCAAGCTTCAATTACAAATAAAATATGGTTAGTATTAAGTTTTTAAGAAAGGAAAGTGTGCCTGGCTCACAGGATAACCCTCACTGTCGTCTTTCTACCGCAGCAGCTCCTGGTTAAACCGCAATGTTCCCTTATCACCACTCCCTCCCGCTGCACACTAAAGTAGCTCACTTGGGGAGTCAGAGAGTGAGACCTACGAGAGGAGCTGAGCCTTTCACATCATACTTCAGCGCAAGCGGGACTGTCACTGGAGGAGCATTAGGAGGTGTTCAGCTGTTCACTGTCTCTCCTCGGCAGCTGCCAAAGCCACGCACTCAGAGCAGGATGTACCACAAGAGCAGGCTCCTGACCCTGACTTCGGCCCTGGAGCAAATGCAAGCATTCCAGAACTCCCCACCAATGTGGGTCTGAACAGAGGCAGAAGCCCTACTAGGGATCTGCTTCTGATCTGAGCTGGCTCTTAATTGGTCAACTGTGACCAAATTTAAACTAAAAAAGATTTTGTCTTTAAAACACCTAATAATGTGATTTAATCTCTTGGTACTTATATACTGCACACACTCAAAAACATAGAAACTAACCCATTTATAATTTCTTATTATGTATAATCTTCTAATTGTGCATATTAGCAAATGAGAAAAGTGACCGATATTCCCAAATAGCACATAGACTAGGCCAATCATATTTTGCTTTGGAATATCTACTGATAAAACAATTTGTGGAAAAAACACTGTGCTTTCCTATTTAAGGTTCATTTTGTCTAATTTTAAAAATGGTTTGCACGTCTAGGGCACACAGCAGCCAAGGGATGAGGACAGAGGAGGGAGCCGCTGGACTGTGCTTGTGTAGCAAGAAACACTGAAGCTGCACAACTGCTAGCATAGGCACAGCAATCATACAATACACATGCGGATAAACGCAAGATTTTATAAGGCTGCCTTTCTTAATGGAGGGTAATCACAACTTTTATTATGCATACCACACATTCATGAAACTTTCACAGATGTCAGTGAAACGTTTCTATATAGACCAGGCTGTGCTTAAATATAGGATCCATTAAATATTATTTCTATATTGAAATTGTTTATAATCTGAAACATTTAACAATCTTTTTTTATGGAGAGCATATTAAGAGAAGATATCTGCTATGGCTTACTTTACCAAATATTTACCACTTTTTAAACTGTAAATTTTAAGTTCATATACTGCTACTATCGATGGCTTAGGATATGTTTATGCACTGTTATAATTCATAAAACTCCAAAACTCACAGTAACAAAAGCATTCATTTGAATGCATTATCTACCAGAACATATGCTTTATAGAATAAGAGTAAATAGTAATTTTTTACTCAGGTTCAGCTAAATAAATATAATTGCAAAAGGACAGATTAAAAAATGCTTCTGCTTTTACGTTACAATTTGTTTTTCTTCCCTTCTTGGCCCCTCTCCCCAAAAAGCACCTCCAAAGATTTGCAGTAAGATACAGAAAAAGTGTCCTATCACACAAGGAAGGAAAGTAAGACAACCTCTCATTCATGCAGGACAAATAGCTATGCCAAAAGCACAAATTACATCTAATTAGAGGGTATAACTTTGTCATCTTTTTTTTCATAATCTGGCCATTTACACACTTTGATTTTTGACTTCCATTTGGGTTTATTAACATCAAAGCTTTGTCATCACTTATGTGTTTCTAGAGACATTTTTGCCTGAGGCAATAAAGTATAAAAACGTCTTTGCATTCTTGCTGTACTGCTGCAAGAAAGCTTTAGTCTTCATTAGGCTTACAATGTTTCACGGTTATTAAACTTCTGTATGTTGCTATAAAGTTCATTGCCCTTGGCATACCAATTTTAAATGTACTATCATTAAACCCAATGCACTGCACACAAATACACTCCAACCAAGCAAACTCCAATATATATTGTTTTACTCCTGCTAATGTCTTACTAACGCCCTTTCCTCCCCTTTTCACAAAAATAATGACCACAAATATACTCAGACAACTCGAAATAAAAGAAGCAATGCCAACTTAATTTTATGAATTGTTTAGGGCTCTTATAGCAAATTAAAATAGTTCCATCTCATTAAATCCATTATTTGAGCTTTTAAAATACTCATTGATATGCAACAGAAAAAGAGAGTCCTGCATCTAATGACACTTGCAAAATCGCTTTCCCAGTTAACATATTTCTGTTTGACTATTTAAACATGATGATCCACGTTCCTTGCTTTTATTTATTTAAAATTTGTGACCACCATTTTTTTAGTCAGGTTGTACTCACAAAATATGAGTTCAAAATGCGAATGTAAATAATATCCAAGAAACACATATTTTATGTTCTCTTACTATTTTAGAATTTTAAAATTTAATGCCACAATGCAATATATTCTTCTCATTAAACTCATAATACCAAAGCTTCTTTTATTTTAGACATTTAAATTAATTAATTATTAATTAATCTTTGGCTGCATTGGGTCTTCGTTGCTGTGAGCGGGCTTTCTCTAGTTGCGGTGAGCAGGGGCTTCTCTTCATTGCGGTGTGCGGGCTTCTCATTGCGGTGGCTTCTCTTGTTGCAGAGCACGGGCTCTAGGTGCGTGGGCTTCAGTAGTTGCAGCACGTGGGCTCAGTAGTTGTGCACTCAGTAGTTGTGGCTCGCGGGTTCTAGAGCACAGGCTCAGTAGTTGTGGCGCATGGGCTTAGTTACTCCGCGGCGTGTGGGATCTTCCCGGACCAGGGCTCGAACCCATGTCCGCTGCATTGGCAGGCCTATTCTTAACCACTGCGCCACCAGGGAAGCCCAAGGCTTCTTAAAAATAATTCGTTAGGTAATATTTTTTAGCTACATTGGAAAAACTCACCAAAAGCAAGCCATCAGAAGTCTGTGGCCAGTGGTCCTATATTCATCCTAACTAGTGTCTCGAAGCTCTCATTCTTCATGAACGCGTTAACCCGTCGTCCCCTCCCTCTCTGGGTTTTCTCTCCGGCAGCAGTCATTACTGTTCTGACCCTTCTGACCCTCCCCCTCGTTTCCCTGATTCTACCTCCTAGTTTTCCAGAGCAGCTCACCATCAGGGTCTCCTGTCTACAGCCAGCTGCTAGGGTTAACCATGTCCTCTGCTGTCACTCCTGTCAGGATGAAGGAGGAAAACTTGTTAGTCTCAAAGCCCAACCTTCTACCTGGGGTCTGACTCCCGGTAACCTCCTTCCTCAAAGACTTCCACCTATAATCACCCCCACAGAGCTGGACCAATTTTTGCCTCCTTATTATATCATTCTCCCAGCCAGTATCTCTTTTAATACCCTTTACAGCAACACTTCTAGAAAGAACCATCTCTATTCGCTTTCTTTGCTTCCTCACTTCAGTCTCTCCTCAACACATTCCAATTAAATTTGCCCCCAGTATTTCACTGAAATGCCTTTTGTCAAGGTTACCATCAACTCCCCTACTGCCACACTCAAAGCTCAACTGTCTGTCCTCACCCTCTCAGTAGCAACAGACTTAAGTGAGTTACAGATTCGAAGCAATCCCTATCAAAATCTCAATGACATTTTTTATGGAAATAGAAAAAAAATCCTAAAATTCATATGGAACCACAAAAGACCCTGAAGAGTCAAAGCAATCTTGAGTGAGAAGAACAAATCCGGAGGCATCACACCTCCTGATTTCAAAATCTATTACAAACCTACAGTAATAAAACCAGAAGTAGCAGGTGCTGAAAAGTGTGGTACTGGCATAAAAACAGATAATACGGACCAATGGGACAGAAAAAGAGACCAGAAGTAAATTCATGCATTTACAGTCAACTGATCTTCAATAAAGGTGCCTAGAACACGCAATGGGTAAAGGACAGTCTCTTCAAAACATGGTGTTGGGAAAACTGGACAGCCACATGTAGTAGAATGAACTGGACCCTCATCTCACACCTTACACAAAAATTAACTCAAAATGGGTTAAAGACTTCAATGTAAGAACCAAAACAGTAAAACTATGAGAGAAAATATAGGGAAAGCTTCTTGACATTGGTCTGGTCAATGATCTTTTTTGGATGTGACACCAAAAGGGAACAAAAGCAAAAATTCTCAAGACTACATCAAACTAAAAAGCTTCTGCACAGCAAAGGAAACAACAGAGTGAAAGACAACCTATGGAATGGGAGAAAATATTTACAAACCATACATCTGATAAGAGATTAATATCCAAAATGTATAGGGAACTCAAGTCGATGGCAAAAAAACAAAACAAAAAAACCCTGATTAAAAAATGAGTAGGGCTTCCCTGGTGGCGCAGTGGTTGAGAGTCCGCCTGCCGATGCAGGGGACGCAGGTTCGTGCCCCGGTCTGGGAAGATCCCACATGCCGCAGAGCGGCTGGGCCCGTGAGCCGTGGCCGCTGAGCCTGCGCGTCCGGAGCCTGTGCCCCGCAACGGGAGAGGCCACAGCAGCAAAAAAAAAAAAAAAAAAAAAAAAATGAGTAAAGGATCTGATTAGCATTTTTAAAAAGAAGACATACAAAAGACCAACAGATATATGAAATAGTGCTGACAATCATGAATCATCAGGGAAATGCAAATCAGAACCACAATGAGGTATCACCTCCCACCTGTCAGAGTGGCTATTATCAAAGAGACAAGAGATAAGTGCTGGTGAGGATGTGGAGAAACAGCAACCCTCGTGCACTGTTGGTGGGAGTGGAAATTGGTGAAGCCACTGTGGAAAATCCCTCAAAAAATTAACACTACAACTACCATATGATCCAGCAGTCCTGCTTCTGGGTATGTATCTAAAGGAAGTGAGATCGCTGTCTCTTAAGAGACATCTGCACTCCCAGGGCCACTGCAGCTTTATTCACAAGAGCCAAGCTATGGAAAGAACCTGTTTGCATCAGCAGATAATGGATAAAGACAACATCGAGACACACCCTTACCCACAAGATGGAACACTATTCAGCCTTGAAAAAGGAAATCCTGCCATTTGTAACAACATGGATGGACCTGGAGGACATTGTGCTCAGTGAAATGAGCCAGATACAGACAGACAGATACTACGTGGCTCACTCATCTGTGAAATCTGCAGAGTCAAGCTCACAGAAGAATGAAGTGGAGTGGTGGTTGCCAGAGGCTGGGGCATGGGGAGATGCTGATCAAAGGGTAGAAGAGTCAGTTATGCAGGATGAATAAGTCCTGGAGATCGAATGGACAGCACGGAGACTACACATATACACCATGCACACAATACTATATCACATGCTTGAGGGCTACTAGGAGGGTAGATCTCAAGTGTGCTCACCGACCACCCGCCCACCACACACACCCCACAATGGTAACTTCATGAGGTGATGGATGCTAATTAGCTTGACTGTGTTGACGAGCTCTGTTACACAAAGAAAACATCAAGTTGTACACCTTGAATATATACAGTACACCTCTATAAAACTGAAGGATAAACAAAACAAACCCCCCTTCCAGGAGTGCTGCTGAACACCTGGGAATGGGAGGGACCGCATTCTCCAGCCGCCTCTCTTGGGCATCACTCCATCCGATGCCGCCTCTGCTTAAACCACAGGAGCCGCGTGTAACTCTGCCCAAGCCCTGAGAATATACCAGACTTCAGACTCGGTAGGAGGTGGGGAGATCAACAGGTTGTAAGAGAACACACCCTTTCCAGTCCTGCGCCCCTCTCTCCCTTCCGTTTCTACGCCCGGACTTGCCTGCGCGCTCCAAATTCTCCTGCCCTCAGGCAAGCAGCCCGCCCTCTCCCCCGTGGAGGCTGAGTGGAGCCTCAGCCACACTCACGTCCTTAGGGGGCTTACTCTTCACGGGAAACACTGGCCATGCAAACCCAAACCGTTCTCCCCCAAGAGGAATGCAGCCGGTTGTTAACAGACAGACCTTGGTGTATTTAAATCTTTAGTCAGTGTAACCAATATTACACAAAGTGTGTGTCATGCATTTAACTACAATATCAAAATATAGTGTCTATTAATACAGTTGGTTTTAGCCATGTGTCAGGATTATTTTCCAGATTTAAAAATAATTTAATTGGCTTGAGGTTTACAAGTTGAAGCATCTCAATGATTGGAATGAAAATGCAATTTATTTTATTCTAAAATTTATTCTGATATTTTAATGTGATAGCTCAGGACAAAAGCTTGCTGCATAGTGACAGATATAAACATTAACAATATGAATTAAAAATTAAATATCATACACAGTAATAGGTGAAATGGACCCACCTTTAAACTTTTGAGACGAAGGTATACCAATTATTGTTTCATTATAGATTTCATCAATTTATTTAC
This sequence comes from Kogia breviceps, assembly GCF_026419965.1. Classification (NCBI taxonomy): domain Eukaryota; kingdom Metazoa; phylum Chordata; class Mammalia; order Artiodactyla; family Physeteridae; genus Kogia; species Kogia breviceps. The sequence continues at coordinate 2,909,026 of NC_081325.1, forward strand.
ACATTCAATAAATACTTAGCACACCTACTGTGCACAAGACTCTTTTCTAGGCTCTTGGGATATAGCAGAAAAGAACAAGGTTTCTTACTTACTTAGGTTTCCTACTGGGAAAATGGCATATGTCTCTATGACTCTAAGTGTGTAATTGAGTATACATAGGACATTTAGTAACTGAGCTGATTCTGAACATTTCTAGAAACTGCCTGCCTATTCTACAAACACTAATCAAACCAAAGTTAGACAAGGTCACTTCATTACACAGTGCAGTTCATTTATTTACTCTTTGGATAAACATTTATTATGTGCCATTGTGTGACTGTGAATGTTTCAGGCACCAAGAATATAGAGATGAAAAAGATAAGAGGCTATTCTTCCGGGGGAGACAAAATAAACAAGTAGATAAAATAATTGCAGGGAGTGATAAGTTCTACAAAAAAAAAGAAAAATGAATTAAATGTTAAGAAACGCTTCCAAGGATTTATAAATACAAATATAATAAACATATCAAAGGGAACCTGATACTTATGAATCTACAGAATAAAAAATTTGGATTTATTTAGAATAAAAAACATTTATACAGTATTATAGACTAGGTTATACAAAACTATTTCACCTTAAACATGGTGGACAAATTTTTCATTAAAAAGCAAACCAAAAAATCCTATTACGAAGTCAGGGAAACATATATTCAATATCACATATAATTTGAAAATTAAGGTAAGGCCAAAAATTATAAAAATTTAGAGAATAAATGAAATACACATTCAACAAATAAGAACAAATAAAATATTATCACTGCTGTCACCTGCAAACTGTAATGCATTTAACTTTGGCTTTATGGTTTTCTCTTTACTTCCCCCCCCTCAGTTTTAGGCCTTATTTACAAGGATTTATAATATCAAAATGATTCAGAAAAGCTTTACTTTTAAGTCTGATCTTACATGCCATTGAGGATTTACTTAGTAATGTGGAGATGTTTGTTTTCATCAGTTTTTGCATTACCAATATATTATTTCTAGCTTGCAATAACAAAATACAGTAATAGCAAAAAACCTTTTACATAGTATTGAAATTCCTGCAGGAAGAAAATTATTTTGCCATTGCAACTTGAAAACTCTAGAGCTCCTGTTTCTCCATGAAATAACTTTCTATATTTTTAAAATATATCAAGGTTTATTAAGAATGCAGCTATCTTTTTAAAGCAGAATGGACTGGAATAATAGAATCTATCATTTCTTATCTGATTTTACTATGCCAGAATCAAATATAATAACACTTAAAGAGAGTAATACTAAAATCTAGAACAGTTTTCAAATATACTGAAGTGTTTTAGAGGAAGCAGCTTACATACAAGGAACTGACAGGCTGACGTGCTCTAAAGCAAGTCACGCCCTAAAGGATATCTGTAGGAGCAATATGTTGTTGCCCAGATGTAATCACCTGTTCAGGACTCCCGTAGGGATCCCCCGCTTCAGGCCACTTGGCTGTCACCAAATTCACCAAAGACCTACACAGTACCTGCTTCCGCTGACCCGAAGAAACCTGAAGAAGATTTTCACTTTTGCGAAAAAAGGCAAAAATCGAAAAAGTGCTCAGCCTTTGTTTTTCAGCGAGCCGTGAAAGGGGCGGCGCACAGCCGAGGCAGCGAGAGCAGCCCTGTGGACGACACTCAGCGTCTCAGCGTCAGGTACCAGCGCTCTGAACTGTGTCTGTGAGCGTCTGTGCTTCTCTCCATTTATTTTGTGCTCCCCTTAGCGAGACGTGTCCTAACTGCTCCTTCACTTTATGCCATTTCGGCTTACAAAAGGTTTCACAGGAACCCTCTACTTTTGGATAGTGGGGGAGAACCTGTATATTTTCTGAAACAATACAATTACATTTTACACAAGACTCCTGCAACTTAGACTCTGCAAATTTATCTTCTAAACTTCTTTCAAATTCATCCACTAATTTAGCCATCACCAACTCTCTCCTGAATTATTTCAACAGCTCCTGACCTCACTTTCAATCCATTCCCTTCACTAAAGTCTCCAGACTCTTTCCAAAGGTCCAAGTCAAATCTGCAATATAGTAATATGTGCAATTCTTGATTTATGCTTTAAATAACATGATATGGTGGCATGTTTAATAAGCACTGTAATTTCAAAGAAGTGATACTTTGAGATATCTGTAACAACTGTATCAGAACAGGAGAAGATCTGAGGTTGAGGTTGTTATACTGTCGTTTACTGTTAATACTTCTGTAGCTAGTTGCCTACATTCACAACTGAAGAAAATGTTAAGTTATAGGTCAATGAAAACAAAAACGTAATCTTTTTCTATTTAAATTCAAAGACTCCCTGAATTCTATGCCTGTATTCTTGGGGCACCATGAAGGTTAAGAAGCCCTTTGATGGCTCCCTGCTGTCCTCAGGATAAAAATTTCTTCATGACCTGATTCCCTGCCACCCCTACCCGTTCTGAACCTCATCTCGTACAGCTCTCAGCCTCCTGAGTCCAACTCCTCCCTCCAGACCTTTGCGACACTGTTCCCTTGCTGCAGTATTCCTCTCCTTCTCTTTGCCCAGCAAACTCCATTCACCCAACAGGCGTCAGTTTACAGGTCATTGCTCAGGAACCCAAGCATGTGGGAGGGGCTCTTCCAGGCGCCCCCAGAGCACGCAGCACTTACCAGTCCGATCGCCCTGTATTAAAATTGCCCCCGCACTACACTAAGCGCTTGAACCGTGTCTTGAACTCCCCACCCCTTGCATACCGCCTGGCACAGAGGTAGCACTTCAATAATTGTGGAAAGAAGAAAGAAAGAAAGAAGGGAAATGCCAACATATCTGCTGTTTCATGAGCTTGAATTCTACCCTTAAGTCCTGACTGACCCTCACAAATGCAAGCACCGGTCACAATGGAAATGTGAGAAGTGTATGAGTCAGTGAGTATAAATTCACTATTTTTATTGGAAAAATCACTTACTGTGATGACTGAAAATGAAGGACATTATCACTATTATTAAGTCCATGTCAGGAAGACTGTACCACCTTGCAATGCTAAGTAAAATAACTATATAATACATAAAAGTGTATCAAGAGCACATCTATCTCAGTAGTTCTCGACCACGCACACATGACTCCAAAGCAGCGGTGGTGCTGACGGCGGGGGCGGTGGCGGGATTGACAGGCCCCCTCTTAGGGAAATGTTACCCCAGTCAGTGAGGTGGAGGGGGTTTTCAAACTACAGGCCCCTCAATTCCTGCTGTATTCAGCCACTGCTGCTGAGAGGAAGGTGAGGTCATCTTCAAGTCCACTGGGGTGGCAAAAGGACAAAACCCACTGTTTTAATAAAAGTGGTCCAACAGCAGATCAAGCAAATGCTGTGTCAACAGACCTTGTAAACCTATTGATAATACAATGGTTTCTGTGTTACTTTAGCTGCGCTGAAAGTACAGAAGGTTGCAGAGAGGGAAGGGAGCTGGGGAGAATTCAAAACGTCACCACACTGGTGTAAAGTTTTAGTGCCCTGTCAGGAACTGAAAACACAAACAGGCTAGCAGTGGGCCACAAAGACACAGTGACACAGATGGACTGACCCCGGAAGCTACAAATTGCTGAGGGGGTAAAACTGAAGCCTTTTCTGAGCACACGGAGTGAACCCCTTTGATAGGTGTGCCTGAGTAGCGCTAGGTCAGTGTGTGACTACAGATGGCTCTGCATGACAAAATTTAAAAATGTGGATTTTATCCTAGGAGCAAGAGGCACTAATGGTTTCTGAAGAAGTGTACGTTATGTGGTTAAAGTGATACTCTTGAGAAGATTAACTAAACAGGATGAATTAAGTGGTTGAGAACAGAGGCAGAGAAACCAAAGATGGATAATAAACTGAATTGCTTGACACAAGATGAACAAAAATACTATAAAACACCGTTAGATTGATCCCTCCACCTGTAATCAGAAATGGTATGAGGATGGGGGGAGAGAGTTATTGCCCGTTTTAACTTTGTGGCATCTTAATTTAATACAAGTAAAAATACTGTATGTCAATACTTTAATTCACAAAGCCTGCTTTCCTCTCTTTTGTTGTATCTGACCCTTGAGTTTTTCAGAACTCAAGGCACTTAGAAAGGCATAATGTAAATCTAACCAACAGAAAAAGAATACTGCTTTTAATTTTCAAAAATATTTCACACAAACTTAAAAGAATTAAAATGTGCTTTAAATATTTAAGAAGTAGTACTCTTTTTCAAATGTTCAAATGTTTTGCGTGACAATTTGATACTGAACCAGGGAACATGACCTTTACTTTCATACATGGTAGTTTAAAAAGAAACGTCTTTTGCGTGGTACTCAGAGTCCGCGGAAGCATGAAGGTTTACGACATGTGAAACTGTTCCTGACAGTTGATCATCAAACCTGGCAAACATCGATCAGCCGACTGCCTCTTATATTATTAAAAAGGTCACCTGTCAGGACAGCTGGACCACGGGGCGCAGCTGCGGGCCCGGGCGCACGGGACACGCCCCCACCGCCCCGCAGGTCCGCGGCGCAGGCTGCCGGGGGCCGCCCCAGCCCCCCAATCCTCACCCGCACCCTCCACCCGCCGGGCGTCCGAGGACTGAGGGGCGCGGCGGGGCTGCCGGACGGGGCCCGTCCCGTACCTGGGCTACCACGGTGAGGCCGCCCTGGGACGCTGCCATATTCACGCGGCCGTGGTACCACGCTGCTCCTGCTCCCGCCAGGGCCACGCCGACCACTGCCGCCGCCACGGGCCCGGAGCTTGGCCAGGCCCGCCGGCCTGCAGCCAGCAGGCGCCGCAGCCTTCCGCCCCAGGCCACCAGCCGCGCGCCGCCCGCCGCCGCCGCCATTTTTGCGGAAGCGCCCAGTCGCCGCGTCCGCGTCGCTTCCCACAGCGGCCCGAGAACTCGCGCGCGGCCGCGGTGTCGCGAGACCCGGGCGGTCTCCGCCCCGCCCCCGAGCCCGCTCGCCGTGCTGCGGGGGAAGGGGCGGGGCCTCGGGGCGGGGCGGGGCGGGGCCTGGTGGGGGCGGGGCGCAGGGGCGGGGCGCAGGGGCCGGGAGAGAGTGGGCACGCCGCCGACGGTGGCACGAGGATCAACGTGCCGTGTGAGGGCGGGCGTGTCCCGTGGGGCCAGGGCAGGGCGGGGGTCGAGGGCCTGGGGCCGGGGTCCCGCAAGGCGGCTGGCTGGCTGGCTGGCGCCGGGCGGCGGTCGCGGTGAGCCGGGAGCCGTTTTCCCGGGGGGCATGATCAAGGCGATGCGACCGGGTCCCTGGTGTTGGGCGCTGACGGACACGCCCTGCGGGTCCTGGGAACCGGGTCGGCTAGGCATCCTACGGGCTGCGTTCCGAATTACTTACGTGAGTCAGAAAGCTGCTCAAGCTCTGCAGGCTTCCGCACAGGCCTCGAGGACACAACCTGGTTTAAAAAAATTGTACTCTGTTGTCTCACTGTGGCAGCTAAGCAAACTTTTTTTTAAATGTATTTTTCAATTGTGGTGAAATATACATAATACTATCATCTTAACCATTTTTTAGAACACAGTTCGTTGGCATCAAGTACATTCACGTTGTTGTGCAACTATCACCACCATCACCTCCAGGACGTTTTTTGTCTTGCAAAACTGGCGAACTTAAAAAAAAAAAAAAGCGTCTTTGGTGTCTTTTAAATCCTTCCTGTCCTTACATTCTCGTCTGCTCTTTGGTTTTTGCTAAATCATGTTCTTTGCCAGCCGTCTAACTTTGACGAAGTAGTATTTTTTTAAAATAAAATTTTCTGTTTTTTAAAAACTTATTCTATTTATTTTAAAAAATTTTGGCTGCATTGGGTCCTCGTTGCTGTGCACGGGCTTTCTCTAGTTGCAGCGAGCGGGGGCTACTCTTCGTTGCAGTGCGTGGGCTTCTCACTGCGGTGGCTTCTCTTGTTGCGGAGCACGGGCTCTTGGCGCGCGGGCTTCAGTAGTTGTGGCACCTGGGCTCAGTAGTTGTGGCTCGTGGGCTCTAGGGCACAGGCTCAGTAGTTGTGGTGCATGGGCTTAGTTGCTCTATGGCATGTGAGATCTTCCAGGACCAGGGATTGAACCTGTGAAGTCGTTTTTAATGAACTCGCAGAGTCAGTCTCTTTACTTCAGGCAATCACTATTTGCTGAGTGTTGGTTTTAAACTCTTCTAATAAAGTGTTTGATGGTGTCTATTATCCCACCTGGCCCCGAGTCAGATGCAGCAGCACACCTTCCCATGTCTCTAGCATCAGGGACCCAGGTGTTTTCCCCAGCGCAGGCTTGGGCAGCACCGCAGTCCTGGCCGTTCCACTGATGATAAGAAATGATTTCGCTGAGGCAGATGGCTTGGCTTTGTTTTGTAGTCTCTGATCCTCCATTCACTGGTCTTTACTTTGCAGAGTAAATTTACATAGTAAACTTGGTTCCGCCTCTGAAATGTCCCTAAGCCATCAGCAACTTTACTGGGGCTTCAGTAAGTTACAGCCCATGTCAAAGGTGCCAAGAGACCTCATCACATAATCACTGCCATCTTGAAGTGATGCAAAACAAACTAAAAACAAAGAACAAGTGCCACACTACATCTACTTTGACCGCTTAATCCCTTGGATCCTCTTGTCATGATCCGCCCTTCGTTCTTGCTCCCTTTCCTTAGCCAGCTTGTCTAAACGGATCTGCAGTTGGAGCTTCCTCACTTTTCCCAGCTGCTGGAACCACTTTCTGTGTCCTTCCCAGGCAGGAAGTAGAGGGACTCAGTGCACAGCTGTCTGATCCAGACCACAGGGTTTGCATCCTGCCTCTACCGGGATGATCACCGTGATTAGGGGCAAATTACTTAAACTCTCCGAGTCTGAATTTTCTCAACTGTAAACAATGTCTCAGGGTTGGGGGTTGGGGGACTACATGACATGTCCCACAGGAAGCGACTAGTCAAGTGCCCTGTAGACTCACCGCAGATGTCAGCTTACCCTCTTCAAGATTTGGCTCACTGCTGCCTTCTGATCACACGTGAGCTTGAGCGAATGCCAGTAAGTCCAGAGGGCTGGCCTGTCCTACCTGAGAGCTTCCTGCTCTTTCCTACGTTTTCCACCTCTGCTGACTCTGGTAGCTCTCAGCATATGTGCTGCTTTTCTGGGTTATTGACATCTAGCTTGTTTCTGTCCCTGGGGATTATAGGGTTTCAAGGGCATGTTTGTACATCCTGGATGTCTTACCTTAAAGCTTATTCTTTTTTTTTTTTTTTTGGCATGCGGGATCTTGGTTCCCCAACCAGGGATCGAACCCATGCTCCCTGCATTAGGAGCACAGAGTCTTAGCCACTGGACCACCTGGAAAGTCCCAAAGCTTATTCTTAATTTCCAGGAACCACAGTTACAAAATGTAGTTGTGTGGTTGTGTGTATGCATGCCGCCTAATTTACAGTTCCTCTACGCATTTAATCAAAGCTGGCATCTATCACGTAGTCATGGTTCCAAGCCCCAAATAGGGGCATATTCCTATTAGAGCATTTGGTGTCTTTAAAAGCATTGTATTTCTCCCACAGTTTGACATCCTCATGGGAGAGGATATCTCCTTTTTCTGAGCACAATGCCCCACACATATTAGACATGCAGTGAAGGAGTGAATATGTCACCAAGTGAGGAAGCACTTGGTGTGCTGATTTGCATTCTTTGGGCATCAAACATACAGAAATATGACTATTGTGTAATTTATTTTCCAAGACAAAAGCCTCGTTTTTAATTATTTTCTTTTGCTGAAAATCTTTGAACCTACTTGAAAAACTGTGCTTTGTAATTATTATTATTATTATTTTTTGTGTTATGTGCCCAGGCCTCTAGAACTCTCATTAAGACTTAATGCATTCCAACTTTTCTTTTGCAGAGGAAACACATTCTTATAATAGAGCCAAATCTCTAGCCGACTAACCATTCTAAGTATGAAATCTTCCCCGGCAGCTGCTGACATTTGTCTGAACACATTGAATGTATTGGTCTTTTTAGGCTCCGGCTTTGTTCATTTCTTCCTCACCAGCTGTAGAGAAAGTCCCTGGCTGGGATGTATTTTCAACCATGTAGTTTATAAACCAATCCCCAAATAAGGAACGGCTCCTAAAGCTATCAGATTTATGCTGTTTTAAATGGTGATTGGAAAAAGACAGATATAAACACCGATCGTTTCAGAGTATCATTCTTAATTCATGTGCTCTGTGCTCCTTTTCTGTAGGAGGGACAAAAGTTATATGGAAGAAAAACTGCTCTCTCTCACTGGAGAGACCAAGCCTGAATTTCAAAACAATGCAGGATGGCATTGAACTATTGTACTGAACAGAGGAGGGAGAGTGTGGTGAGCTTGAATAGAGAGGAAGGCATCTAGGGAAGCGGGGAGACTTGATCTAGCACTTGGGAAGCCAGAAGGGTTTGTACAGGCAGAATCCTCCAAGACTGGAGGAACACCAGGGTTGATAGCCTGGGCGCGAGGTAGATATGGTGGGTGTTTCCATGGCTTGGAGCAGAGAGGCTGGTTCAGGACTGCCCTGGAGTAGCTTGAGGGCCACTAGGGGGTCATGCAATAATCTCCACCAATATATGCACGGATTGTCAGCTCGCTTGACCCCTCTACACGTTTGTCTTTGGGGTACTCACGCCTCCTTTCTGGCATCCCCACCCACCTCGTGCCTGGTCTTCTTTGCAGCTCAGACCCTCTCTGCCTGGTCTTCTACCTGTCCAGATTTTATCCTGGCCTTTCTCACCCACTGTCCCATGGGCTTCTCTAAATTATCTTCCTTCCTGCCTACAACCTGACTTTGATTTTCTCTGGGTTGCTGGTCTTGAACAAAAGAGATCACCTAGCTTTTCTTATTGAAGGCATTTATTCTAGTGTATCTCCATTTAAAAAGATGAAGTTATTAACTCAAATGCATCTTTAATCCTAGCATGTGTGGGGAAGATAAAAAAAAATGCTATCCTGATTCTGAAAGATTGTTTACTGTTATATTACAGAATAATGGGGGTTAAGATTGATTATCTTAGGTGGAGGAGAAAAAACTATGGAGGGTCTCAACAGATAAATTAAAGATGTTGGACTCAGTCCTGTAGTAACAAACAGTATTTGAATGGACATTATAAAGAACTATTGCTTGGAATAGACAGAGGTTAATCTATATTTATGGTGGATGATTGTGTAGCAGAGGGTATGAATCATCCTCAGAGGCCCTAGATGAGTCAAAAGAATTGCTAATTATGTCTTTTTTGTGCAGCTTGGGGCCATGGGTAAAAATATCTGGGTATCGTGATTGATACCAGCATGTGTAGAAATAGGTCAAGATGAAATCTTCCTGACAGTGAAAAAGCAGTGCCAAGAGTTGCATTTTCAACGTCTTTCAGATCCTCCTCTGCTTCTCTTTCCCTCCCCATCACCCAGCTCACGCTCTCGTCACTGCAGGCTTTGATGATCGCCGGCGTCTCGTACCACGGACCGTTGCTTCTACTTTTTTTCTCCTCTGAAGCAGTCCATAGATCTATGTCAGATCAATCTTCCTAAAACATTTCTTTCACCATACTTCCATTAGCTGTGCGACTTAACCTTCCTAAACCTCCGTCTCCTGGTTGGAAAATGAGGAGATTGCTTTCAGTTTATTTTTCCAGTTCTAAAATTCTCACCCTGTGCCACTCCGGAGTGGCTTTTTTTTTTCGTTTGGCCAATAATACTGAGTGTGGAATCCACGCACAGAGTGCCACCCCTTAGAGATGCAGACAGAGCCCCCCGCCACGGTGCCCTGTCACGGGCAGGGGTCTCCACACATTGGATCGTGCCCCTACGCTTAGAACGTGTGAAAGGGTGTTACCCCCATTTGTGTATGTTTTTTCCCAAATCTACACATTTACAACGAAATGTTAAAAATCGCATAATAAAAACTTCAATGGTGAGATAAAAGATGAAATATATTTATCAAATTTAAATTTTATTATTTAAGGTGCAATTAATGTTTTGCTCACTCTAAAACTGTTGATATTATTTTAGTGAGATCGATGTGATTAAATTGGCTTCATTAACTTAGAAAATCTTTTTTAAAAATAATTTTTAGGTCTTCCCTGGTGGCGCAGTGGTTGAGAGTCCGCCTGCCGATGCAGGGGGTACGGGTTCGTGCCCCGGTCCGGGAAGATCCCACGTGCCGCGGAGCGGCTGGGCCCGTGAGCCGTGGCCGCTGGGCCTGCGCGTCCGGAGCCTGCGCTCCGCAACGGGAGAGGCCACAACAGTGAGAGGCCCGCGTACTGCAAAATAATAATAATAATAATAATTTTTAAAAATTTATTTTATTTATTTTTTGGCTGCGTTGGGTCTTTGTTGCTGCACGCAGGCTTTCTCTAGTTGCAGCGAGTGGGGACTACTCTTCGTTGTGGTGCACGGGCTTCTCATCGCGGTGGCTTCTCTCGTTGTGGAGCACAGGCTCTAGGCATGCAGGCTTCAGTAGTTGTGGCACGCAGGCTCAGTAGTTGTGGCTCGTGGGCTCTAGAGCGCAGGCTCAGTAGTTGTGGTGCACGGGCTTAGTTGCTCCGTGGCATGTGGGATCTTCCCGGACCAGGGCTCAAACCTGTGTCCCCTGCATTGGCAGGTGGATTCTTAACCACTGCGCTACCAGGGAACTCCCTGTTTTGTATTTCTTAATAATGTTTGTAATCCAATTATCACAAAAAACTTCACTGAGAAAAAAATGCTAGGAAGTTAGGGGACACCAAGGAGTGGAGAGAAGAAGAGTAAGTGAAAAGTCTCGTTGTACAAGCGTGTGTCACACTTCCACATCCCTGGGAGAGCTGTCTGTGTGTGATGAAGTGCACTAACGAAGCGTCATAGCACAACATTTGAAGTTGCAAGCAGGATCATCTCCAGAGAGCACATTTATGAAACAGACTGTGCATGTCCGGGATATTTGATTGTTTTCAAATCACTTATAATGTCTCCAAAGTTCTGTATATTCCACCAAGAAAGAAAATCAACACTTTTTTTTCCTCTGCCCTTTTTCAACTGTAAACCATACATCTCAAGCAAATCGAAGATGGTGACTGAAGAAGAGTTAAGGAAGATGGCACGTCTGTCCAGATGAGCAAGGGAAGACAGGGACAGGAATGAAAAACCTAGTGAGATGTTCTTTGATCGCAAGATTTCACCAGAAATTTCCAAGTCCATGATATGTGTTTATGTGATCAAGACACCCAGAATACCATAAATGTCTTCAACTGTGTAAAAAACTAAGGCGTTAAGTTAGTGCCAAAGCTTTGCTACTTTCATTGATTCACAGTAAAAAAAAAGTTTCAGTTTCATTATGCTTTCCCTTCTCCCAAGGATAGATCTGTTCTTTTTCTGTCTTCAGGCTACCACGCTATGTGACCACGTGGCCTAAGGTGACTTCTCCAGTGGAGGCCGGCAGGGTGCAGGACGGTCATCTGACAGCAGAATCTCAGGTCCCTCCAGAAGCTTCTCTCTCTGTCTTGGTTTCCCGAGTTTCTTTTGTGCTCCAGGGACTCAGAAAAACACACGGAGATGGTCACCATTCAGTGGTTCCCCCGAGATGATGCTAATCCCAAGGTGCTGAGACTTGTTGCGGATCTGGCAGGGAGGGTGGGGTCTGGGGGATAGGTGACCCTCCAGTAAATCACCGTGAGACAGCAGACTGCTGGCTGGGCATGTCGGGGACCTGCTTGGTAGGCAGGGAGGTGACGCCGGTGACCTTGAGGGATTCGGTCTGGCTATGTCCTCCTGGCCGTGACCACAGTGACCCCTGCCAGTTGTGAGGCCTTCAGCTGCAACCTTTGGGTGCTGGGGGGACGTAGGGCCAGGACGCTGTTGACAGAGGCTAAGAGGAGCTGGGCGGAAGCCGGGTGGCTCTCGAGAGCCAGCAGCCCTGGCCACGCCAGGGGGACAGCTTCAGAATTGGAGCCAATAACCCGAGTCTGTGGAGAGGAGTGCAGAGCAGCATCCCGTTTGGGGGTGGGCTTCAGGACGGGGACGTTGGTTTGTAAAAGAGCTGGCACAGGGGGAGGATGGGGCTGCTTCTGGGCTCCTTGGGGGGAAGGGGTGACCGTGGAGGCCTGTCTTCAGGGAGACAGCCACGGGGTGGAGGGCAGGCCTGCCGGTTCCCCCGGGCCCTCTGACCTTGCACACCAGCTCAAGTGGCTGATTTGCCGTTACTCTTTGGGGGGGTCCCCTGGGCCTCCTGGGGTGCCTGAGATGTTTTGCAGGGCTGGGCTGGCAGGGCCACTTGCCTTCAGTAGGGGGGCTGGGGTGGGAGACCCGTCCAGAGCCAGAGGGGCAAAGGAAGCAGAGGCAGCAGGAAACAGAGGGTGCGAATGCCGAGCCCGGCGGGGAAGGCTCGGAGGCTGCCGTGTTTGTCCTGACTGCTGGGGTGACGTCGAGGATGGCGGGCTCTCGGCAGGGCTGCTGGCCGCTGGCGTCTCCGTGGGCCGGCGGCTGCCCTCAGCTGCTTACACGCCGTCCCGCGTGCATGAGCTGTGAGCCCACGGCCGGGGGCCTGGACCCTGACACTTACGTATAGAGCCCCACCTGGCACCGAGCCAGCCCGGTCTGCGCCCCCGTGCGCAGAGAGCCAGCCCAGCGCCGCCGGGGGACGGGAAGGGCAGCTTCGAGCGCGGAGCCGAGCGGGAGCCCGGGGGACACGGAGCCGCGTTCGCAGGGGCTGTGGGACTTCCCACCTTTTTGCCGGACTGAAAGCAAACGACGCGCGGGAGCTCTGACATCTCGCTCGTGCGTCACCCGTGGTGTACACCCTCTCCTTTGGGAACAGCAGGTCTGGCGCATCTCGGAGCAAGTCCAGCCTCCCAGCTCGGCGATCCCAGCGCTGGGAAAGACAGCCTCATAGATGGGCCCGACCCCGGTGCTTCCCTCCGCGGGGGGCGCGCAGGCGGCCGCGGGGAGACGGCGCCGGGCCACCGGGTCCGGCCGCGCTACATCAGGGGAGCCGGTTGGCGTCCGCTCTGAGCTGAGGTGTTGGGAGCCGGCGAGCCATGCTTTCTTGCTAAAAAAAATAAAAATAAATCACTCTTTGAATGTTTCTTTAAATACTTCATATACTTGTTGGTAAAGAAGTGGATGTGAACACATTAAGAAATATGGAGACTTCTACTTTTTTTTTTTTTTTTGCGGTACGCGGGCCTCTCGCTGTTGCGGCCTCTCCGGTTGCGGAGCACAGGCTCCGGACGCGCAGGCGCAGCGGCCACGGCTCACGGGCCCAGCCGCTCTGCGGCACGTGGGATCCTCCCGGACCGGGGCACGAACCCGCGTCCCCCGCATCGGCAGGCGGACTCTCAACCAGACTCTCAACCCCTGCGCCCCCAGGGAAGACCGAGACTTTTACTTTTATCTGTCCTATTTTTCAGTTAGAATATAGACTAGTTTGTGACAGGTTTTCTAGGTTTTTGGTAGCTTTCCCAATAACATATAATAAATATTTCTTGGTTGATTGATTAATAAAGATGTTAGTATACGTGTTGATTTAAAAATGTTAAATTGAAAATGGAATCAGATGGGATAAATGGAACAGAAGTTAGGAAAAGGGGTATTATAATATTAAATGATTAAAGATCAGACAAATTGTAGGTATATTTATATGGTGCACATGTATTTTGTGACATATATGCTTTTCTATATTTCAGTTCAAATGATCTCAGCGTGTACTGCAATCTTTTTGTAAGAAACATTTTGTTTCTCACTCAGATGTAGATATTGAGAAGCATAATAAAGTATTCAGGCAGAAATGTAGTGTTTACAAATTTCATTAAATATCTTTTTAGGAAGTAAAAGGAGAAAAGTAGTGAGATAGTACGTGGGACATTTTTTATTAATGTAAGAATTGTTTAAGTATATTTTCCCCTGGTGCAAATATCCAGAGCACAACGGCTGCAGAGAAACAGATGCTGAAACGCTGCATTGTGATTTTTTTTTCAAAAAAGATGACAGCAATGATGAGTTTCATAGTGAGTGAAGAAGAGGTCTGACAATAGCTGTATCTACCTGCCAATGTCAGGCGGAACAGCAGCTACGCTCAGCTAGAGTAACGGCCGCCAGGACACAAAGGAGGTGCTGCAGACACTTCCTTCATTCCTTGGACGGCCGTGATGTCCCCTGGGGTAGGCACTGAAAAATCGCCAAGGCTCTGGGTCCCTGTTAACGGTAACTCCTTAAAGAGCTGCCTGCAGCATCAGAAAGATACGCGATGTCTGAAAGCATGGTTTTCATGGGTGAATTGCCAGAAGACAAATATATATGACTATGTAGTGTGTGTGTGTGTGTGCGCCCGTGTGTGTTACATTTGCGTATTTGTAAACAAATGTTTGTTTGAATTTGTGTGAAGTATCTTTTTGTAGATGATAATATAATGCATCCAGAGGGTGTCACATTCAGGAATGAAGAATTACTTATCCATATATAATACAGTATATAAAGTAGTAAACTGTATAGTATAGATCTGAAGCATTCTTGGTAAAATAAAAAAGGTGCCCTTTGTTAAAATTTCACAGTGCTTCTTTCTTTGTGAAGCCTTATCAAAGTTCTGAGTCCTTTTTCCAGCATGTGTGAGATTCTTCAAAAATACTTTCCTCAGAGATCAAAATTCTAAATTTCAGATTGGGTTAAATACATTTTATAATTCATCCTGCAGCTGTCGGAGCTATAATGGGGTAAAATGAGAATTGCTTTTTAGGGCGTATTTCTCAACAGAGCAGTTTTGAAAATGAAACCAAATCTTCACGCTCCACTTGACATTGGAATTTAAAGTTATTTTTACAGGCTCCACTGCAGTCACTATGTGAAACATTTAAAAAGTTATTAGAATATAGTAAGTTAATAGTTAAAACAATTGTCTTCCAGCATCTTATTCGGTAAATAAAAAACAGCAATACAAATTATATCTTGCTATCACCTTTAAGGGGTTTTTGTATTTATGCTTTAACCAAATAACACATTTTCTTGTGTTAAATGTTTCCTCCCTTTTAATTATAGCCAGATTCGCTGCCTCGGCAGGTAGAGCTTTTATTAACTTGAAAGTATGTTTGTTTTAAGTAAGGGCTGTGTGACAGACCCTTCCAGGGAAACCACATTTTCTCTGAAATGCAGTGTGGTGTCTAAATATAGCCCCAAGTCCCTAGAACATTGAGGGACTGGAACATTTTCAGGTATCCCTACTGGGGACAGATCTGCTTTCGATTTTACAAAGTAGTGACTGTATGAAATCACTGAAGCTGGACCAAAAAAAAAAAAAAGGCTTCCAATTCATGGTAAATCCCAGGGAAGACAGACAAGCCACAGAGCAGGAGTGAGAAGACCAGGGTCCAGCCTCCTTTTTGTCTTTGATTTGGAAGGCCTCTGACCTTGGGCCCCCCCGTGAAGTGGGGCACCACGTTTTTGTCTTATTCTCCGTCCTCCTTCCGTGACCTCCCACCCCCCGCAAGCGCCTGTCCCCGAGGGCTTGGCCCCCTGATGGCCAGCTAATCCGGGTAAGGGATCTGTGAAGGGCCCCGTTCAGAGAAGGGGGCTTGCTGACCCTAATCCCCATGACTCTGAGAAATCAGGCTCAAACTACAGCTTAAGGATGGAAGGATTTAGCTTCTTTTACAGTGGAGACTGTTAAATATCACCCCCGTAGTAATTCCGGAAGGCTTATAAAATGAGAGAATTTCTCCTGTGTCTGAGACAGCTTAACTCTTGACATTAACCTGGGAGGCCATGAAGATGTCGTGGCGAAGAGTAAATTCTGAGTGACCCTACTGGGCTTAGATGTGTGACTTCAGTGTCAAGCGCTTTAGATACAAGACACCATTTGAGGTCTGATCACTACTCTTGTGAACTTCCAAAGAGACTGTGGGTCCCAGTTTGAGAGCAACAAGTAGGAAACCCTGGTTTCGTATATTTAGATGAAGAGTAATGAAACAACAAAAACAAAATAACTGAAACCTAACAAAAGGAATGGCTTGCCCAAAGTTCTGGCACAACATAAGGATGGCATCAAGAATAAAAAATTCAGGTTTTCTAGTCTCAGTGGAGCACTCTTCACAACAATATACTACTTCTCAAATTTAAATTATGACAAATGAACTTATTTACAAAACAGAAACACTCACAGACATAGAAAACAAACTTATGGTTACCAAAGTGGGAAGGGGCTGCGAGAGTGGATAAATTAGGAGTTTGAGATTAACATACACTCTACTATATATAAAATAGATAATCAACAAGGACCTACTGTAGAGCACAGGGAACTCTATTCAGTATCTTTTTTTTTTTTTTTTTTTTTTTTGCGGTACGCGGGCCTCTCACTGTTGTGGCCTCTCCCGTTGCGGAGCACAGGCTCCGGACGCGCAGGCTCAGCGGCCACGGCTCACGGGCCCAGCCGCTCCGCCACATGTGGGATCCTCCCGGACCGGGGCACGAACCCGCGTCCCCCGCATCGGCAGGCGGATTCTCAACCACGGTGCCACCAGGGAAGACCTATTCAATATCTTTTGATAACCTACATGGGAAAAGAATCTGAAAAAGAATACATATATATGTATAGCTGAATCACTTTGCTGTATACCTGAAACTAACACAACATTGTAAATCAACTATATGTCAACAAGAAAATAAAATAAAATTATGATTAATTAGTCAATTGATGAGCTTTTCACGAATGATTTAAATATCCCCCCCAATATAATACTGGCTGAAGACCAGCCGATTATCAGTTTTCTAATAAGCACAAATATTGACTGGCATCAGTGTGGACAATTCTGAATAGTTGAGATCAGTGCTTTTCGACTGTAATGTGTAAACAAATGACTGGGATGTCTTGTTAAAATGCAGGTCAAATTCTGCAGGAATGAGGTGGAGCTTGCATTTCCAACAAGCTCCCTAGAGATTCTGATGCAGCCTGACCAGCAGGGTTAAGACTGAGCACGGAAGACCTTACCACCCTCGGAAAGTTTCCTGCCTTCAGAGAACTCCCACTTACGGCAGTAGATGAGACAAATGAACAGAAGTAAGACAACAATAAATATAACTGGAATTCATCTGATTTTTAAAAAATGTATATTATTTCTTTCTGAATGATAGATTTTCCCCAATTCTCTGAACGTCCCTCCTGGCCAGCTCCTTTTTTTTACTTTTTATAGAGTGTCTAGAAAATCACTCTGTACATAGTAGCTGTTAAGAAATGCCAACTACCTGTCATCACAGGTCATTGCAAATACCAGATGGAAATTCCAAGAGGAACCGGATCATTCAGTCTCGTGATAAAATTCCTTTCAGTAATGGATTATCCGAATGGCTGGATGGTGGGTTTCTTTGCAACTTTGCATCAACTCCCCCCAAACTCGCCCCTTCACAGGCAGAGCAGGGGCAGGCCGCCTCTTCCCTGCCTGGGGACATTCTGCAGATCGCGAGGCCGGTAGGCAGAGTGTGTGTAGATGGATGGCTATTCGCTGTCTCCTGGTTAGACTGGAGCTTCAGGGTGAGGAAGCAGGAGATGAAAGCCATGAAAAAGCCTGGGATTCTCTCAAAAATAGTCCAGAGCTGTGCTGTCCCGTGCAGGAGACACTGGCCACTTGCGGCCGTTTAATTAGCATTAAATGAAACATGTAAATGCAGTTCTGCGGTTGCTCTGGGTACATTTCAGGCGCACACATGGTTAGTGCCTACTGAGTGGGACAGCAGTGCAGATATAGGACATTTTCATCATCCCAGAAAGTTCTGTGGGACACAAGTGGCAAAAAGGGAATGAAAAGCTTGATTCGTGTGGTGGCTGGAAGTTATCAAAGAAACATTCAGCTAGACAGAGATTGCTCAATGATAGCATTTCAGCTGGAGAGCAGGGTAGTGGAATGGGGCAGGTTTAGTTTGGGGGGAAGGGAGAAGGATAAAATTAGTTGCTCACTTCATAACCAATTATTTTGACTTTTTACATTTTTTTCCTGAGCAGTGGGTACACACTACAGAACCCATCCACTTAGAAAACATTTTCTTTCCCTGACCACATAGTGCTTTCTGCAGTGCTGTCGTGTATTGCTTTACACGTAGTTTATGCTGTGTAAACTGCTCTTGGCTTTGGGGGTCCCCCACGCCCAATCGTAAGCCCACGTTCTTGTGTAACTCCGATTAACTTGTGAAAGCTCTTTATGCTGGTGGATCAGAGGTTCTGCCTTAATGTCTTACGACATTTTCTGATAATTCTCTTTCCATTCACTTCATTCATTCATTTAACGAGTGTTTATTAAATAACTCCTAGGTGCCAGGCATCTGTTAATTCTTCTTCTTTCTTCTCTTCTCCAAAGACAGCTTCTTTCTTCTGGTTGAGATTTTCAACAGTAATAAAATGAAATTTCCCAGCCAGAAGTTAATATTACAAAATCTGTTCTAAGTGGAGCAAACCACACTCTTTAGCAATCTGGGCAAATGGATTAACTTTCATCTTAGGAGGAGAAATTTTTAGCACTCTTTTCACAACAATATACTACTTCTCTAGCCAGCTGGGGGGCTAGAGAAAGCCTGAGTGCAGCAACGAAGAAATTTTCTTTTCTTTTCTCTAGCCCCCGGCGAGCGGGGGCTGGTCTTTGTTGTGGTGCGCGGGCTTCTCATTGCGGTGGCTTCTCCTGTTGCAGAGCACGGGCTCTAGGTGCACGGGTTTCAGTAGTTGTGGCGCACGGGCTCAGTAGTTGTGGCTCGTGGGCTCTAGAGCGCAGGCTCAGTAGTTGTGGCTGCTCCGCGGCATGTGGGATCTTCCTGGATGAGGGCTCGAACCCGTGTCCCCTGCATTGGCAGGTGGATTCTTAACCACTGGGTTACCAGGGAAGTCTTGCAGTAGTCTTTTTGTAATAGATTAAAGATTAGATTATGGTCTGTCACTTGGTAATCTTAAAGCCAAGATGAATCCAATTTCTAGGCTCACCAGCAAAGGTCATTTTCACGTGTATTTTTTTTTAAACATCTTTATTGGAGTATAACTGCTTTACAATGGTGTGTTAGTTTCTGCTTTACAACAAAGTGAATCAGCTATACATATACACATGTTCCCATATCTCTTCCCTCTTGCATCTCCCTCCCTCCCACCCTCCCTATCCCACCCCCCTAGGGGGTCACAAAGCACTGAGCTGATCTCCCTGTGCTATGCGGCTGCTTCCCACTAGCTAGCTATTTTACATTTGGTAGTGTGTCTATGTCCCTGCCACTCTCTCATTTTGTCCCAGCTTACCACTTCCCACTCCCCGTATCCTCAAGTCCATTCTCTACGTCTGTGTCTTTATTCCTATCCTGCCACTAGGTTCATCAGTACCGTTTTTTTTAGATTCCATATATGTCTGTTAGCATACAATATTTGTTTTTCTCTTTCTGACTTACTTCACTCTGTATGACAGACTCCAGGTCCATCCACCTCACTACAAATAACTCAATTTTGTTCTTTTTTATGGCTGAGTAATATTCCATTGTATATATGTGCCACATCTTTTTATCCATTCATCTGTCGATGGACATTTAATATTTGCTTTTAAAATTTTGAGCCATATACGTTTGTAAAATTGTAGTAATTTGTTGGTACACTGAAACTTTTTATCATTATGAAGTGATGTATCCTTAACAAGGCTTGTGGTCAGAGAGCTCTTCTGTCTGTAATGAATACAGCTACTCCACCTATCTTTTGTTTATTAGTTTCCTGGAAGTCTTTTTCAGTATTCAAGGGTAAACTAACATGTCCATATGTTTTGATTTTTGTGAACGGCATTTGGCTGGGTTTTGCCTGTCTTTTATCTGGCAAGTTTAGTCTACTAAGTTTTATTGTACTTATGGACATATTTCAATTTGTTTCAATAATCTTGGTGCTATTTATTTGTCTAGATTTTCCTATGCTGTTTTTCTTCTTTCTTTCCTTTTAAATATTAATTTAAATTTTTAAAATTTAAAACTTTTAATAAGTTTATTTATTTATTTATTTATTTTCGGCTGTGTTGGGTCTTCGTTGCTACACGTCCTCTTTCTCTAGTTGTGGCGAGCGGGGGCTACTCTTTGTTGTGGTGCATGGGCTTCTCACTACGGTGGCTTCTCTCGTTGCAGAGCACGGACTCTAGGTGCGTGGGCTTCAGTAGTTGCAGCACACGGGCTCAGCAGTTGTGGCTCGCAGGCTCTAGAGCACAGGCTCAGTAGTTGTGGCCCACGGGCTTAGTTGCTCCACGGCATGTGGGAATCGTCCAGGATCAGGGCTCGAACCTGTGTCCCCTGCATTGGTAGGCGGATTCGTAACCACTGCACCACCAGGGGAGGCCTTAAGTATTAATTTTTAAAAAAGATTTGTCATTTAATTTACTTTTTCTCTGTCTACTGGCTGGAAATTACACATTCTATTTACACATTTGAAATCTTACTATGCATACTTTATCAACATTTAAAGTTAATATTTTATCCCCTTGTGAAAAATTCAGGTCCTCAGAACACTTTAGCTTTGATCATTTTCTCCTAGTTTCCATGTTATGTTCATCATCCTATCCTTTTCTTTACAAACCAGAACATTATTATTGATTCAAAAAGCAAATATTTACTTAGATTTTCCTGCATTTTAAAGAAGTTATTTGCACACACTTCCTTCCTGCGCCTCAGTCTCTCCTGAGACAATTTTCATTTTCCCTGAATACATCTTTCAGAAGTTCCTCTAGTGTATGTAATTTATTACTGGTTAGCACTTATTTTTTAATTTATCAGAACATGTCTTAATTTTGAACTTTTTCTTGAAATTTAATTTTTCTGGGCATACAATTCAATACATTTGAAGATATTTTGCTGCTTTCCCACTTCGGTTATTGCTTCTGAGGCGTCCACTCACAATCCAATTGTGGGTTCTTGGTGATGTGTCATTATGTTCTGAAGATACTCATTATCTGTTGTGAACAGTAGTTTACTAAAATGTGTGTAGCTGTGGATTAAAATTTTTTTTTCTTGTTCAATACATGTTGTACTTCTAATACCTGTGAATTCATGTCTTTCTTTAGTTCTGGAAATTTCTCAGTCATTATCTTTCCAACTACTGTCTCTTCTCCATTCTGACTAGTTTCTCCTTCTGTGAGACTTTTACTTTCCATTCTCCTATATCTATTAGTGTCTTCTTTCAGATTTTCTACTTTCCTGTCCCTCTATGCTGCCTCCAAGTAGTTTTTTCAGATCAATCTTCCAGTTCATGATTTTCTCTTCAGTTATATTTTCTGCTATTTAATCCATCGAGGTGTAAACATTTCAACCATTATTATTTATTCATTAAATTTAAAACAATTGTGGTCAAATACATTTCAATAAAATTTACCACCTTCACCATTTTTAAGTGTACAGTTCAGTGGTATTAAACACAGTCACAGTGTTGTACAGCCAACACCACCACCTGATACCAAAACCAGACAAAGACATAATCAAAAAAGAAAAACTACAGACCAATATACCTTATGAACATTAATGCAAAAATCCTCAACAAAATACCAGCAAACAGAATTCAGCAGCATATTAAAAGAATTACACATCAAGGTCAAGTAGGATTTATTCGTGAAATGCAAGGATGGTTCAACATATGAAAGCTAATCAATGTAGTCTGCCACATCAACAGAATGAAAGGGAAAAAAAACACATTATGATCTCGATGCGAAAAAAATCATATGACAAAATTCAACACTAAAGAAACTAGGAATAGAAGGAAACTATCTCAACATAATTAAAGCCATATATGAAAATCCCATAGCAAACCTCATACTCAACAGTAAAAGATGGAAAGTGTTTCCTGTAAGATTAGGAACAAGGCAAGGATGTCACCTCACCCTTTCTACTCAGCAAAGTACTGGAAGTTCTAGCCAGAACAATTAGGTAAGAAAAAGAAAGAAAATGCATCCAAATGAGAAAGGAAGAAGTAAAACTAAGTCCATTTGCAGATGATATTATCTTATATGTAGAAAACCCTAAAGATTTTACAGAAACCTGTTAGAACTGACAAATGAATTCAGTCCCAAGATATAAAGTCAACACACAAAAATCAGTTGCATTTCTGTGCATTAACAGTGAACAGGAACACCTAAAGAATAAAATACTTGGGAATTAACCTAAGCAAAGAGGTGAAAGGCTATCTCCATGGGAGGCCTCTGCCTTTATGATGTAAAGGGAAGAGTGAGCATAGAGAATTATACACAAAACTCTGCTCCGTAAACTCTCCAGTGACACTTGTCATCCAGCTCGCATTTATTGGGGGAGAGACCTGGGCATACAGTCTGCCATACGCCCAGGGAGGGGGAGGAAGGAGGACCGGAGACTAGTTAGCCTTAGTGATGACGAACCATACCTCAGTCCCGTAAACCCGGCACTGAAGCCAAAGTGGTGTTTCAGGCAAAATTAATTTGTTCCGCAGTGAGTTGTCCTTTCAGACTCTCCAGCCTGTGATTCCACCGGACTGGGAGGCCCCAGCACATTCTCAAGTGCGCTAAGACTTGAGAGCCACGCGATGTCACAAATCCTACTTTGAGTTTCCAAAAACTCAATTGGCTAATTTTGATGAGGTGTATGGAATATGAGATAGCTCCTAATGTTATTTACTCAAGAGCAAATGCTTGAATTATTTAAATTTAATGAAATAGATTATAGTGGATATCACTTTGGGTAGAGAAAGCACAGAGTAGTATATGTAAATATAAAGGAAGATATTGGGAAAAATACAGGTCAGACAGGACTGAGAAAGGTAAATGATTTTTGGAAAAAATTATAAGGCACACATGCTGTCACTGACACTGCTCCTTTGAAGCAATTGAATAGTCCAGATTCCTCTCTGATAAGTATTGATAATGGTACTTGGGTGAAATGATTATTTCTAGAAAGTTTAGGATGTGTAACAGTAGTGGAATTAGTTCTTGTTAATTCTTATTAGAATTATTAATTTTGTTACTTCTTTTATTGACAGTTTCCTTTGTAACATGTGTTATAATATGAAATTTTATATATATGTAAATCATATATATGTATATATATATTTGTCTCTAGGCTCTAAAATATATTTTACTCCAAACTCCAGTAAGATTTATTAGGGTCTCTGTATCTAAGTCTAATGCGAATTACAGAGCTTTGGATAATTGCTATTAAGTAGAAGAAACAATTTAAGTAGGAAAGAAATCTATTAGGTCACAACACTATTAAGGACACAAGTATAGAATTACTAGTGTTTAAATCTATTTTCAGTATTTCAAAATTATATGTTGCATGAAAATGCTAAACTCGGAAAAGATTATTGAGTCTCTAGTTTCTCCGTGTGAGCAGCTGCCAAAGGCTAATGATTATAATTAATATGATTATTGTTAATAATAATAATCAATAGTAAAGTCTATCTTAAAATGTGATGCTTTAAAAAATAATATTGGAGAGAACAAGTGTGTGTAATTTTTTCCTCAATAAAGTTTAAGACTGTAAAACTACATCACAATGATCGTTTCCTATAAAACACATTGTATTTTAACTGGGATTATTTCCTGTGGTCAAGAGATTTAAAGAAAATACTTCTGAAAAACACATGAAACTCCTTGGGAGAAGAGATGCCATCTGAATAGAGGAAAAGGTATTATTATTCTAATATTTGTACTAATGACAAGGGAAAAAGACCCATTTGACCTTTGTATGTAATGACAGGAATGTTTGAATTCTCTGGAAGTTAATTTTACTGTTGAATGACTATTTAATTGAGCAGAAAATTAAAAACACTCTTTTTTCATGATAAATTTTGTTATGGGATTCTGCAGATTTCTTATATACTAACAACAAGAAAAGTTTTTTCTTAGAACTTAAGTGTGGTTAGTAACGGCCACAGGGCTGGCAGGACACTCCGGGTGTGAGGCCGTTCACTCTTCGCAGCAGCCGGAAGGGTAAGTCACCAAACCGGGTGCAAAGGGACCGAGGATCCGAGCTTGGGGGAGTCCGATTTCCAGTCATCCTCCCCGACTCTGGGGCTATGCTCCCCCGCAGCGAGGAAGTCGTGGAGCCACCCTGCGGATTTACTGCTCTTTTTAGAGCTGACCCTCCTGCAACTGAGTAATTTTCAGTGGGGTCATAGCTGACTCGCTACAATAAAAACAAGGCAAAATATTGGATACAGAAATCTAGAGTTAAGAAAAGAAAAAGGTGACATTTCTTGTTCAATTGTTAAAGGCATTATGTAATTTTAGATTTGGGAGAAACATTTGAAATGTTTTATTAACTCTCTAATTTTACAAAGGAAGTAAATGAACCCAGAGACTGGACGGTTTGGGGGCTGATCTTGCAATAACTCAGGCCTACCGACTCCTAGTTAGCGACTTTCCTCTAGATAAAGATTTTACTTTTTTTTTTTGCGGTACGCGGGCCTCTCACTGTCGTGGCCTCTCCCGTTGCGGAGCACAGGCTCCGGACGCGCAGGCGCAGCGGCCACGGCTCACGGGCCCAGCCGCTCCGCGGCACGTGGGATCCTCCCGGACCGGGGCACGAACCCGCGTCCCTTGCATCGGCAGGCGGACTCCCGACCACTGCGCCACCAGGGAAGCCCTGGAGTTGACTTTTTAAAAGACCAGTCGTCCGAGTCAAGTCCAAGAGCTGCCACTTATAACCTGACTGCTCTTCTCTCGAGTTGAGTTAAAACTTTGCCTTCTTTGTAGCTAACACATATACATGGAATCTAAGAAAAAAAAATGTCATGAAGAGCCTGAGGGTAGGACGGGAATAAAACACAGACCTACTAGAGCATGGACTTGAGGATATGGGGAGGGGGAAGGGTAAGCTGTGACGACGTGAGAGAGTGGCAGGGACATATACACGCTACCAAATGTAAATTAGATAGCTAGTGGGAAGCAGCCTATGACATAGCACAGGGAGAGCAGCTCGGTGCTTTGTGACCACCTAGAGGGGTGGGATAGGGAGGGTGGGAGGGAGGGAGACGCAAGAGGGAGGAGATATGGGAACATACGTATACGTATAGCTGATTCACTTTGTTGTAAAGCAGAAACTAACACACCATTGTAAAGCAGTTATACTCCAATAAAGATGTTTAAAAAAACCCCCAAAACAAAACCAAAACTTTTCCTTCCTTTCTCCCGGGATTGTCTGTGGCTCCAGTGAGATGTCAGGGGAGCCTTTGTAGTAAAGAGACGCATTGTTATTGTGTGTTTCTGTCATCAAAACCGATAGCGTATCTGGGCTTGAGCCCCTGGCACAGAGATTCCGATTTCAGTTGTCCTGGGGGTGCTCTGGGCACCACATTTTCAGAAGTTTCCAGGAGGTTCTAACAGTGAGACTCACACTTCATTTCCCACCAGTGTTTCTCCAAATGCGGTCCTCAGACCAATAGCATCACCTGGAAACTTGTTAGAGGGGCACATTCTCTGGCCCCAGCCAGACCTGCTCCCTGGGGCTCTGGAGAGTCTGCCGCCCTCTCAAAGGGGCGGGAAGGGGGTGGACGCTGCCCGGCCTCCACTCCTTCCCCCCCTGCTCCCCTGTGGCTGGAGGAGGGGAGCTTTTCCCTCGCAGGCCTGCCCAGTCCCACCTTCTAGCAGGCCAAATTCGGACATCGGAATGGGGTTTATCTGTGTGACACCCAGTTTCCCAGTCAAAAGGGGAGAAGGCCGCTGCCACCACGGCACTGACGGGCTGAGGACAGAGCACCCCACGGTTAATGCTCCCAAACAGCTCTGGCCCTGCTGGGCCCTCCAAACATAAGGACAGCACTGTTACGTCTCTGAGGACAAGGAGTACAAGATTTACTCAGGTCAGGTTTTCTTTTCCACAATAAGGAAGGTTCTGTGAATGCAGTGTTCGACAGGGGGGCCCTGTTTCTTCGATGTGCAGCAATAAGGCCAGGGGGGGCTTCGGGGTGTCCCAGAAGGGTGGGCGCCTCTCCCAGCACAGGGGCCGCCGGCCCCTGGGGCTCTGGAGATGCACAGGGGGTCTGCTAAGGAGACTTTGGGAGGCAAGGCCCCTGATTACACGGCACATGAAGCTCCGATGTCCTTGCTTAGCAGGACGCGTGTTCATCTGAGCAGTAATTAGGAAGGTGAACGTTTTGGAAAACTTACCTGTGCTTTGGGCCGTAGTCTGAGGTGGACGAGCCATCCTGACGTGCAGTGTCGGCTCCGTCCACAAGGGGGCGCCTATATTCTTTGGTTTTATTTTCCACTGGAAACCACCATTTATATTTTCACCCCGGCACAGGATAAACAGAAGAGTGACTTAGTTTTTGCTGTTTGCACAGCTGATGGCGTGTCCCTTTTGACAGTTCTGTTACATTCCAAACAGTTGCGATTTTTTCCCATCGGGACTTTGGGATGTTAGTTTAGGACATCAGGAAATATGCATCCCTATAAACAAACAGTATCCCTATAAAATATGAGCTCTGCGCTATTTGGATTATCTGTGAAAATATCTCCTTCATTAGTGCCCATGAACAAGATCTGTCAGTAAAATGATAGTCTCCAAATTGTGCTGCTGCATATTGGAAAGAATATTGTCATAACAGAGAAAGCAAGTTGATTCATTTAAGATAGTGAAACAATGGAATGATACATTTCCTCATGATCAGACAGTTACAGCTCTGGAGACGGTCCATTAATAGGGTCAGATGTGAGTCACATGACACTTTTCAGATGGCAACCAGGTATAAGGAAGGGGCTGCAGGTGAGGACACGGGTGGACAAACACACACTCCTTGAGGTGGCCAGAAAGCTGGAAATTCAAAATTGTGGCTTTCGAACTCAGTGTGAAATTGCAACACAGATAGAGAACTAAGCAGCTCAGAGAGGGAGGAAACAAGTTAAACTTGATGACACCGGACAAAAGCATGTGGACAGCAGTGCCTGAGGCCCAGGGGTCTCTGTCCAGTGGTCCAACACACGGTACCTGGTGAAGATGCTGTTTTTAGAGCAGATTCATGCCATTTTCTGCTTTCCTGGGAAGTGTTTCCCTCTCTCCCTCTTGGCTTCCCTGCCTCACCTTTTACTCCTAAATTAATATGACACAGGAAGGGGTTCAGGTTGGCTTTTTGTTTTGTACAGTTTTCTGCAAAGAGAAGAGACTTTAAAAGCTCTGCGACTCATGGTTTGCACCCCCCCTTGCTCTGAAGATGAGGAGCTGGGGAAAACTTTCTACGTTCCTCTGCATGTCCCGCACTTTCCCTGCAAGTGCTGGATGGGGACCAGGGCTCTGGGCCCCCGTTCCCAGCTGGTTAGGAGGAGGCCGGGGTCCTGGGCTGAGCTCTGAGGATGTGCTGACGAGATCGTGGGTGAGGGGAGAGCTGCGTGGCTCTGGGTGTCTGCAGCGGGACCCAGTCCATCATTATCTGGGGCTAATTGGAGTTGAGAGGGTAGGACCTCTAATGAGCTGCTTCGCTCCCTAATGGCTGGGTGCCTGGGAATGAGCGCGGCCGCTCTTCCACATGAGTGAGCCCCGGCCCCCGGCCACCAGCGAGCCCCTCTGGGAAGTTCTCAGCAACCGTCTGATGGCAGCCCCGCTGATGGCGACAATGACCTCGGGCCTTTGCAATGAGGCCGTGGGCACCAGTTAGAGACGAGCCTCATGGAGTGACGGTGGCCTTTCAGCGACGAGTGCCCCAGCGCCAGTGACTGGGGGCCCAGGGGTGCATTTCCAGCCCCCGAGAGAGCCCAGACAGACAGACGGACTCTAGCCTGTCTGCCCCCTGGTGCACTGACAGACCCCCGAGCTCTGCCCGCGGAGCCCTGCCCCCTCCCCCAAAGGCATCGCTGCATCCCCGGAAGCACAGAGTCTGTGTCGGGGGCCTACTCCTCCATTTCCCTGCAACATTTCGTCAGGCGCAGTGGAGACAGGAGACGGAGATCCCGCTTAAAGGACCTGCCCAGCTCAGCATCACGGGTTTAACGCCACAAGGGGACCGGACGGGGGCTCCCAGGCCTGGCAGTGAGGGCCACTGTCCTTTAAGGGACTGTTAGAGAGACCAGCCCCACCTGCTCCCATCGTCCTTGCCGACCCCAGCGTGACCTAGACTCGGGGAAGGGAGGAAGCAGGCCTCGCGCTCGGGGCCCCTCCAGGGCAGGGTCAGCTCGCCAAAGCCTCCTAAACCTGGCATCCTGGGCGACTCACTTGCCCACCCAGGCCCCTCCCGGGAAGAGACCTTCAGTTCTAGTGACTCTTTCTCGAAGTGAATTCACTCATTTATCTTTACTG
Organism: Kogia breviceps; assembly: GCF_026419965.1. Classification (NCBI taxonomy): domain Eukaryota; kingdom Metazoa; phylum Chordata; class Mammalia; order Artiodactyla; family Physeteridae; genus Kogia; species Kogia breviceps. Next base: position 2,937,233 of record NC_081325.1, read on the forward strand.
CACTTAACACCTTGATAAATTTGCTGTAACATGGACACATACTACTTCCTCTGTGTAGAAAGACAGGAGTTGCATGAATTGCAAACTGTTTTTAAATACAGCAACTAAGAAAAAAAAATGAGGACGGTAGTTTTACTGGGTGGATTTGGAGATAAGCTGGGGGTTTTTTGTTATAGGAATTTTTCTTGAGCAAACTATTGACTCAAATCCAGACATTTTGTGTGTGGGGGGGGAATGAAACATGTGAAGCTTTGAATTTATTTTAGTGTTTTTGAATTAGCATGTGTGTGACAGGTGTTGATCTATCATCTTAGAAAAGCCAGGAGGAGAGCGAATGACAAATACTCTTCGTGTACTACTAAGTTTTAAAGAGAGTGTTTGCTGTCATCTTTAGAGTGGTTGGTTTCAGCCGTAACACACAGACACAAAAATTGCCCGTAAAATGTAATTTCACTAGAAGATGATTCCCGTTCAGTGGGAAGGAGGAGCCAGTGCTGCATTCAGCTCACAAGTGATCAATTTAACTTCTACTATTTGTGCCTGAAAACAGTTGCAGGTGCAAAAAGGGAGGGGACCTTTTAAGAACTGGCCTTCGGTGTGCTGGGTGCAGACGCCCAGTCCAGCTGGGTCCTGCAATGGTCCTTCTCTGCTTTGGCTGAGTCATTTTGGTGACTTGCAGCTTTAAGGGAGGGGAGGTACAGAGAACAACAGACTTCACCTGATTTACAGCAAGAGTTTTCTATTGACTGGTTTTATTCTTTTCACTGCAGAATTTAGAGAAAGCAAGCAGTTCACAAAGCACCTATTTCTGGTTTGAAAGCAACTTGTGGTTTCCCCACTTGTTAAACATTTGCTGTATTTTAAGACACTTTGCCTAAGAGTTGATAAAGTACTTGTAAAGCAATGGTTGTTGGGGGAAATTCCCCGAGGAACTAATTTCTTGTTGTTGTTATTCTCCAAACAGAATGGGAGTTCGCCTGAGGGGGCAGTGATTTCCTGCCGAGATTTCTAAATCAGAAGCGGATTCAGGATATGAAGTTGCTTGTGTGCGTGTGTGTGTGTGTGTGTGTGTGTGTGTGTGATCTCTGGGTGAAGAAGCAAATTCCTCACTTTGAAAGCTCAAACAAATGCTTTCCTCTGGAGAAAGAGAAAAAAACAAATCCAATGGGCTGGGTAAAATATCCTTGACTCCATAGAATGGAACTCGACCCACAATTAAGTGGCCCTGACGCGAGGTGACGGTCAGGTGCGGCCCTTGGCCCACAGAAAAACCCCAGCACGTGAGCAGAATGGTGGCCATGGGCAGTCATCAGGCCGAGAAAGCAAGATGCAGGTCCTCGGGAAAATAAAGAGCCAGCGGTTTCTGCACACCCATCAGGAGGTTTGAATAACAGAGCGCATACATTTTAAAATGTAGCGCATTTTTGCTGCTCAATAAATGTATAATAGTAATCATCATCACATTTTTACTAGACAGTGTGCACTTAGGAGCAAGCTTGGTGGTCTCCTTGGGTGTCTGCCAAGGTCTAATGGAGCCTTGAGGGTTGTTCAGACCCCTCATTTAGGGTTTTCTCTCCTTTCTGCAGGGTCTAAGGAACACCAGCAAACGTCCCTACAGTGGAAGGGAAAGGCAGGGGGAGCACGTATTTCACCTGAGGGTCAATCTGCCCCAAAAGGTGAAGAGGAGATAATCACTCACAAAGGACGAGGAAGACGTTAGCATCAGCCTCCTGCTCAAAAATTGCTTTCTGATCCGGTGTCAACGTTTGCTGACCTATCGCGCCAGAGGGTATGTTTACTTAGCAAGGATGGCAAGGCTGGAGCTTGGCAGGAAAACATCGCCTTCAAAGTCAGTGCTGTAACATCAAGGCCGACGCGTATAAAATACCTTGAGCGGACGAGGAACGTTTTGGAAAGCAGCCGCAGGTTCTATCTTATAGAACGCAAAAGCGTCTCCTCTATGTGAAAGTGTAGTCAGGCAGCCTGCCGACCAGCGCGGTGGTGTTGGGAGAGGGGAACTGAAGGCCTGGAAGGTAACAGGTTCTCCTGAGGAGGAGCAGCCCCTTCTAGGGACTTGGACGTGTGGGTGACAAAGCCTGACTTGCAGGGCTCAGCCCCGGTGGTGTTGGGAGCATGTCCTACTGCATGGGACGTGCAGAGAAAATCCAAGACACAGTGTAAGGTCGGAAATTAAGGACAATGAAAAGGGGACGAGGAAATCGGTAGAAATGAGACTTATTGATGGCATTCAGATTACGAAGAACTGCTATCCGAAGAGGACAGTGACTATCTCTGCTGAGGACGGAACGGAAGGAACAAGTCAACTAGGAAAGAAATCTAAACTTGAGGGAGTGGAGGGATGGAGTGTGATGCCAGCGGGGGGAAAACGGGAGATCAATCGCACGTCGTACCTGGAACAACCCTGACATATTGAACATAAATGAACAACGAATCGCCTTAGAGAGATAAACACAGAACGTGAACCACACACAGCTCTGCACGTTAGAGAGCGAATGCGTTTTGCGTCTGGCCTGCAGATGGAAATTCCCGGAAGGAACGCGAGGCATGACATCCACGTGCGGGGCTGGGTCTCACTTCCAGGTGTGTTGTCTGCACCCACCCCCCAACGCAGGTGTGTGTAATGTATGTTTATACGCTTGTTTATTTACTTACTTATTGCAAGGTGTACGGCCAGCATCTCCCAGAGGAGAACTGTGTGGGATGCTCTTGGGTGATCTCATCTCCGGAAAGGCGGCCAGGTACTGAGAGCGGCCGGGTTCATGGGGAGGGCATAGTTAGTGGAGGTTTTCAGGGGGTGACAGCGGGGCCTGGGGAGGCCGTCGCCCCTACCTCTGTTCTCCCTCTACTCTTGTTTCCATCACCAGTTTGCACCTGACAGCGTGATGGCGAGGCCCCTGAGGGCGGGGACGTGCAGCCTTGAATTCCCAGCACGTCGCGTGGGGCCGTGCACTTAGCAGGACCTCAACCCATGTTGATCGGCTAGAGCTGAATATTACGAACAGGTTAGCCAAGCCTCCTGGGGAGAAGGGTGACACCACGAACGGTGCTAACGGGTCAGGTGCTTTGGGCCGCGCGACCCCGGGCGCACCTCTCACCTCTGAGCATCGTGTCCTGCGGTCCTGCGAGGACGGGTTCTGACTTCAGGTCAACGGATATTGCCTAGCATCGTCCATAGAGGGAAAAACTGTTGGCAGCCCAAACACTAATCAATAGGAGAAATCGTTGAATTACAGTGCATCGATTCTACAGAAAATGAAGTGGCTGTGAAAAAAGAACGAGGTAGGGCTTCCCTGGTGGCGCAGTGGTTGAGAGTCCGCCTGCCGATGCGGGGGACGCGGGTTCGAGCCCCGGTCCGGGAGGATCCCACATGCCGCGGAGCGGCTGGGCCCGTGAGCCGTGGCCGATGCGCCTGCGCCCGTGAGCCGTGCCGCTGCGCCTGCGCGTCCGGAGCCTGTGCTCCGCAACGGGAGAGGCCACAGCAGTGAGAGGCTCGCGTACCGCAAAAAAAAACCCCCAAAGAACAAAAAAAGTTACCTGTGTGGGCTTCCCTGGTGGCGCAGTGGTTGAGAGTCCGCCTGCCGATGCAGGGGACACGGTTTCGTGCCCCGGTCCGGGAGGATCCCACGTGCCGGGGAGCGGCTGGGCCCGTGAGCCACGCCTGCTGGGCCTGCGCTCTAGAGCCCGTGAGACATAGCGACTGAAGCCCGTGTGCCTGGAGCCCCTGCTCCGCAGCAGGAGAGGCCACCGCGGTGGGAGGCCCGCGCGCCGCGGCGAGGAGTGGCTCCCCCTCGCGGCAAATGGAGAAAAGCCCACGCACAGCAACGAAGACCCAATGCAGCCAGTAAATAAATCATTTTTAAAAAAACCAAAAAACGAGGTAAGTCTGCAGGTTCTGAAGAGGAGGATGTCCATGGCACAGCATTGATTTTTAAAAAGCAAAAGCTGCATATCATCTGTGTAATTTGTTCCCATTTAAAGGCAACCTTAAACATATAGGTCGGTACTTAGAAAAGGCCTCGAAGGATACACATCAAGGACTAGAGTGCCCATGAGAGGAGGGGAGGGATTTTTACATTACGCGGGCCTCTCACTGTTGCGGCCCCTCCCGTTGCGGAGCACAGGCTCCGGACGCGCAGGCGCAGCGGCCACGGCTCACGGGCTCAGCTGGCTCCGCGGCACGTGGGATCCTCCCGGACCGGGGCATGAACCCGCGTCCTCTGCCTCGGCAGGCGGACTCTCAACCACTGCGCCACCAGGGAAGCCGGGGAGGGATTTTTAAATTTAAAAATTTTTACTTCGTATGCTTTTGGATTGTCTGGATGTTTTACAGCAAGCCTGTATTACTTCTGCAGTAATATTTATATTAGGTATATACACCTAGAAAAGGAGGGTCCCTCTCCTTCATGAGAACGGTTGTGTTTTAGTAGCCAAGAATAAATATATAACTAAGTATACGTATGAAATCTTTACCATTTATTAATTTATTAACTATTTATTGATTGATTTATCCTTAGCTATCCACCCAGAGTCCCTTGGCTATGCTTTAAAAATGTGGATGTTTTGAGGGCTTCTCTGGTGGTGCAGTGGCTAAGAATCCACCTGCCAATGAGGGGGACACGGGTTCGAGCCCTGGTCCGGGAAGATACCACATGCCAGGGAGCAGCTAAGGCCGTGTACCAAAACTGAGCCTGTGCTCTAGAGCCCGAGAGCCACAACTGCTAAAGCCCTCGAGCCTTAGAGCCGGTGCTCTGCAACAAGAGAAGCCACTGCAATTAGAAGCCCACGAAACCCAACGAAGACCCAATGCAGCCAAAAGTAAATAAATAAGTAAATTTTAAAAAATATGGATGTTTTGGTCCCACTCCAGACATACTGAATTGGAATCTCTATGGGTTGATCTCAGGAATGTACATTTTAAACAAAGATCCCAGGTAACTTCTAGGTAAAGTTCTGGAACCCCTGGTACACAGACCTGGTTCAGTAGCATCATCTTTATTTGGTGGCCACTTAGAGGAAGCTGTCTGCTGTGGGAAGGAAGGTCTTTTAATAAATTATTGAACTTGGTTTAAGAAAAATTAATTCATTAACCTCAATAGAGGTAATATATTTCAGTAACTGGTTTTGCAAAACTAAAGAAAAATTTTCTGATTATGTTGACTACTGTAGCTATAATAATGCTATAGCTTCAGAGTTTGGGGCTAGTAGTACCTTTTTGTCTAAGGATCTTAACATATTTTATAGACATTGTTCTTTGTTAGCAGATAGATGTATTATAAATTTATAACTGAATTCTGAAAGGCTGGTCCCTGACACTAATGAAATTAAAATTGATAATCTTTTTCCTTTTTTGTGATTAACTTCAGAAATGACTTCAGTAAGACTCTCTCTGATTAAAAAAAAAAATCCTCTGTTTTAGACGTGGGAAAATGTAGTTGTGAAAACACTGTTTCTGAAATTGTAGGACTGTTTTTTTGTATCGCAGTTTGCATGGCCAACACCCTTCTTTGCTTTTTGCTTTGGGCATGTCTGAAAAAAGCAAGTCAAAAGTTTAAGTAAAAATCTAGACCAGCATTCTCACCAGATGGGGAGGGAAATCCTAGCAGTTCGTCTGAGATGAGTCCCAGGCAACTATATTTTTTTGTCACCCGACACAGAATCCTCACGCGTCATCAGCAGGACCCAGACCAATGCCTAGGGTTTCCTTTGATGGTAACAATACCCTACAGAGCACAAACCAGTCCCTCCCGTGTAACAAAAAAATAGGAATTTTTTTGTGTGCCTTAATAAAAAATAGGAATAGTGAAGCATTATTTTGCCATGATAGGTTTGTACTTTTCCCATGCTTTTTAGTGGTCAGCATCAAATCTTAGTCTGATATTTAAACGCTTATTATTTTAAAGTGTCTGAAATCAAGGTTTCATCAATAATTTAAGGTAAACTGAAATCACCGCCTTACTGTTCTTTATCACTCTTAGCGGGTATTTGGACGAGATCATCACAAACTTTCCTTCCAATTACGTGATTCCATTTTACTGCTCTGAGAAGTGAGTACCTGCGAGCATGAAATAGATTTAAATTTCTACACCTGGATGAGTACAATAAGGTACTCATCAAGGTACAATAAGAATTCATGTCTATAATGGTAGAGCCTGTGCAGTGGTATTTAAGAAACTTTTCCATGATACTAAGCAATCTTCTACTACACTAAAAAAATAATGCTTTATGTATATCAGTTTGTGGCTGAATTAGTCTATTTAACTGATTCCTTATTATTGGACATTTAAGTTATTTCTGTTTTTTCTTCCCTTTTCCTGGTATCATTTTCTCCCTCAGTGGGCGTGATCGTTAATTTTATGTGCCAGAAATCTGGTCAAACGTTATTCGGGGTGTTTCCATGAAGGTGCTTCTGGATGAGGCTGACATTTATATCAGTAGCCCGAGTAAAGCCGATTGCCCTCCAAGATGAGTGTGGGCCTCGTTCAATCCGTTGAAGGCCTGACTAGAACAACAGGCTGACAGCCCGCTCCTGAGTAAGAGAGAATGTTCCCACCTGACGGCCTTCAGACTAGGACGTGGGCTCTTCCTGGTTCTACGGCAGCTTCGAGAGCCTTTGGACAGCCCTGCAGATTTTGGACTTGCCAGCCTTCCTATCGCAGGGGCCAGTTCCCTACAATAAATCTCCCTCTGTGTATGTCTATTTTTTTTTTTTTTTTTTTTTTTTTTGCGGTATGCGGGCCTCTCACTGCTGTGGCCTCTCCCATTGCGGAGCACAGGCTCCGGACGCGCAGGCTCAGCGGCCATGGCTCACGGGCTTAGTTGCTCCGCGGCACGTGGGATCTTCCCGGACCGGGGCACGAACCCGTGTCTCCTGCATCGGCAGGCGGATTCTCAACCACTGCGCCACCAGGGAAGCCCCAGTGTGTGTATGTCTTTAAATATATAATGCAATACTATTACATGTAATCAATCTCTCTTTCTCTCTCTCTCTCTCTCTATGAAGACACATATATCATATTGATTATATTTCTTTAGAGAATCCTCATGAATACAATGGGGAATGAAAAATCCACAGTTTTCAGTGTATTTTTAGCCTTTATTTTTTCCTCAATGACAAAGATATTGGCTTGTGAGCAGAAAATGTATTACACGTAAATTAGAGTCACTGGGCGTGAGGATGCTACAGCTATGATCTAGAAAACTTCCTCTCCGTCCACATTTGAGGTGAAGTGGATTTTGAAAGGAGCGCGTGATATTTAATGTAGGTTCTGTTAAAGAATAAGTGAAAATTGAATAAATCACTTGAAATATGTTACTTAAAAAAATCAATACCATAAGTTATGTTTCATGATAAACTAACAGCACTGTGGTGGACATCTCATACATGTGATCATATCGAAAGATTTAAGACTACAATCAATAACAGTAACTTCCACTCAGAACATGTGTGTTTCAGCTAGTTTCAAAGCAGACATATTTTCTTCATCTTACTCTTTGAAAATCACTAAAAACTCGAATATGATTTTGAAGGGACATGTCAGCAATGTCTGGAAACTAGAAGTTAAGAAAATGTAGCAAGTTTATTTTCTCTGTAGCCTTGGTTTTTGAGGAACTTGATTGGAATTTGTGGCAGGACCCATGCTGGACCCAGGGTTTCTTAACTTTGGCACTGGTGGAATTTGGGCGAGATAACCCTTCATCGTGGGGTCCTGTCCTGTCCACTGCAGATGCACCTCACCTGTAGATGCCAGCAGCACCCCTCCGCCTGCAGTGCTGGCCACCAAACAGGTCTCCAGCTGTCGCCTAGCGTCGCCCGGGGCAGAATGGCTGCAGCGTAGACACGTGTGACGTGAGCAAGGCTGGTTATGTGAATAAGTAAGGGACCACAGCCTCAAGGAAGCTCAAACAGGAGACTGCCCAGTGAAAACGTAGAAATAAAGGTTAATGAATCACAGAACCTTTGGAGCCTGCAGTGTTGGCTCCTGGCACGTGATGTGTGGTTAGTAGGAAGTGGCTTTTGCCAGTTCATTCTTGAACTTTTCTGGTTCCTCTCTACCTTGGTTCCGCCAGGATCAAAGCAATGGCCTTTGTTTTTACCCAGAATGAGAACACCGTCCAGTGACAGAGCTTTTATACCTGTGTAGTAACAACACCGTGTTTGATGAATGATGGTTCAGCTACGTGGAAAGCTCCCGAACCACCAAGCGTTGTGTCCAGCTGGCCTTGGGAGGGAAGACAGGGGTTTAGCAAGGACCTTGCTTCCCGAGAGCCCTGCTTCTGGTGGGGTTCGAAATGAGCTGAGACACCTGCGGCTTTAAGTAGATGAGGAAGTAGGAGAAGATAAAGGAGCGCAAAGTTGGGTGCCTGCGGGGGGTGGGGGGTGTCAGTGTCAGTGTCCACCTGGAGAGGCTGCAGACCCCAGTTATCCAATCAACAGTCCTGCAGGCTTGCTCTCAGGTATTTGTAGGTGGTGTTAACATCTGCATCAGATGGCTTTAAGTAGATGAGATTATCCTAGGTGATCGGGTGGGCCTGATCCAATCAATTTCACCTTAGAAGCAGAAGTAAGGTTTCCCTGAAGTAGTAGAAATTCCTCCTGCCCCAGAGTTTCCAGCCTGGAGGCCTGCCCTGCAGTTTGAATTTGCAAAGCCAGCCTCCACAATGCCTTGAGATCAACCTCCCGGGCCCTCTCCTCCCCTCCCCCTCCCTTCCGCTCCTCTCCCCTCCCCCTCCCTCCCCCTCCCCTCCCCTCTCCCTCCCCCTCCCCTCCCCATCCCCTCCCACTCTCTCTCTTTCTCTGTTTCCCTGGAAGCCTAATGAACACGCTGATTTACAATAAGAGAACCACCACCATTGTTATTGTCAAGGGACATATTGAGGACAGAACCCTATCTCATTTATTTTGTTTCCTTCTGGACTCTGGCCCACAGGCTCTCAGTAAATGATGAATTGAATGAAATTATTATTAGCAATTACACAAACAGCTCTGGAGTATATAAAACAATATTTTGAATGTCTCTGCTAGGAAGTTGGTAATTCTTATGAGAAAGGGCATCATTTAGCTTTCAAAATTCAAAAACAAATTTTTTCATTATGTAAGTAACATCAAGCACACGATTGAAAGCCTGTGAACTAGAACACAAACACTCGGCAAGTTCACGATTGTAACAAGCAGGGCCTGGCATTCCGTTTGTCCGCCAGCCTTCCCTCCCGAGCCCCTACCCCATTCAAACGTGGGTGTGTATGGTGGGATCATACTGTATTAAAAGGTTTTTTGTTTTTTTGCTTTTCCCTTTGTTATTCCTTAGTCTTCATAAATATCATTTCCTCTTTATTTTTCCTTTGTTGAAAATAGCTTTACCGTTTATGTAAAATTAATTTCTGCTCATTAAGACGTACTTTTATTGAGCCTCTTTTAGGTATCAGGCATTTTACATGGTCTCTCTGTTTTTATTCTCAAAACAAGTACGGGGCAAATATTATTCTCATCCTCACTGTACAGATGAGGAATTTGGTCTTAGGACCATTAAAGAGCTTGTCTCATCTGCCAGGTGGCAGGGTTCTGAACTGTCCTCTTTCTACTTTGCTATAGTGTCTTGTTTTGCTTATTTTACTTTATCTTTCCTTCTGTGGATTACAGGGGTTTATGAACTGTGGGGGGGCATCCCTTTGCATATTGTTCTGTGGAAAAGAGTATGTCAGAGATTCAGGATCTGATTCCATAGTTTGTCATATAGTGTAAGTGGTTTTCTACAACTTAGCAAAGGGGAGCACACCTTTCTTTAGGTGCGTGAATATTGATGTTTTACTTCAATTTATGTTTTCAAATTTAGTTCACATTCCAATAATTTTTACAGAGGAAACAGCCATAATTTTTAGGTTTTGGGTTAGTCACTGGTAACTATCCCGTTCGAAATCCACATAATCACATACGTACTTGAAACCTACAGAAAAAGTGCTACATGAGCATCCAACCCAATTGGAAAGATAGAAAGTAAAATAAATAAGTAAAATTCAGCTATCGTTAAAGAAATGTTCAAAGATTAAGAATGGGCACTGTCAGATGGATCTCCTTGTAGTTGTTCACATGAGAACTGATTCAAAATATAGCATTCTCTCCATATTAGGGTATACTTAGAAATACTGAGAACTTTTTATTGTCCTTTCCCTGTGTGTATTAATGTATTGAAGTAAATGATGCCATGCTAAACGAAACACCCCAAATATGGGTGGCTGATTAAAATACGTACATGAACAAATTACAGCACTGTGGAGAAGGAAACATCACCACTGCTAGTGTTTAAAACATGCTTTCAGAGAAGAAACAAATACCGTATGCTAACGCACATATATGGAATCTAAAAACACGGTACCAGTGAACCTACTGACAGGGCAGGAATAAAGACGCAGGCATAGAGAATGGCCTTGAGGACACAGGGTGGGAAGGGGAAGCTGGGGCGAAGTGAGAGAGCAGCACTGACATATATGCACTACCAAATGTAAAATAGATAGCTAGTGGGAAGCAGCCGCATAGCACAGGGAGATCAGCTCGGTGCTCTGTGACCCCCTAGAGGGGTGGGATAGGGAGGGTGGGAGGGAGACGCAAGAGGGAGGGGCTGTGGGGATATATGTATATGTATAGCTGATTCACTTTGTTACACAGCAGAAACTAACACACCATTGTAAAGCAATTATGCTCCAAAAAGATATATTTAAAAAAATGACTACAGAAAGAAAAAAACCACTTTCACTTCCTTTGCCCTCAAGTTGCTCCTGTATATTGCACATAAGAACGCCTTACCAACATTAACTGTCTACCGTGGTGTAGTGTTCTGGGTGTCTCTGTGTTTTCTTACTTTTCTTTAAGCACATGCTATTTAATTATTCTTTTTTTTTTTTTTTTTTTTGCGGTACGCGGGCCTCTCACTGTTGTGGCCTCTCCCGTTGCGGAGCACAGGCTCCGGACGCGCAGGCCTAGCGGCCATGGCTCACGGGCTTAGTTGCTCCGCGGTATGTGGGATCTTCCCGGACCGGGGCACGAACCCGCGTCCCCTGCATCGGCAGGCGGACTCTCAACCACTGCGCCACCAGGGAAGCCCTATTTAATTATTCTTGATAAATGCTCACACACCACTTGATACTGACGGTGTCTTCTGGGTCTGGCTAGTTCATGAATAAGACTCCCTCTCTTTTCCCCTCTGATTTTGGTGTTGCTGTTGTTTGGTTTTAATCGCATTAGTGTGAGGGGAGAAGTTTGGGGCAGAGAGACTTTCTGGATTTCGTTCAGAGGCTACTGCAGAAATCCTGCTCACCACCGTGCTGAGGGCCAGCTCGGCCAAAGAGCAGCGGCTCCTTTCCCCCAGGGAAAGGGCTTTGTTGAATCGGCCAAGGTATCTACAAGAAGATGCCGGTACGCGGGCCTCTCACTGTCGTGGCCTCTCCCGTTGCGGAGCGCAGGCTCCGGACACGCAGGCGCAGCGGCCACGGCTCACGGGCCCAGCCGCTCCGCGGCACGTGGGATCTTCCCGGACCGGGGCACGAACCCGCGTTCCCTGCATCGGCAGGCGGACTCGCAACCACTGCGCCACCAGGGAAGCCCATCGGCTTTCTTGCGAGGTTAGCTTGGTAACGTTCTCTAGAGAGATTGTAAGGAGAAACAATATTCCCTCTGTTTTATAATATTGAGAAGACAGCATAGTTACCTAGAGGTGAGTTTACACACCAACATAATTAATAAAATTAATGTGCCAGGAGGTTCATACAGGGTACAATTTTACTGCCATATATATATCCTTAGACAAATGTGGAATGTAATTTTTGATTTTGTGTTTTCCCTGTTCAGTAACCCAGTGGAAAATGCTGGTTGAAGTGATTGTTTCATGAATGTTGCAAAGCCGCCTTTATGAAGACCTCAGAAGGTAATTCACTGATGACCTTAACCCTCACCTTGAACCTGTCTGCATTCATGCAGTCTTATAAGCGAAGGCTGGCAAGTCTAAGTTAGTTGTTGAAGGCTATGCTTTTAGCCTGGTGAATAACCTCTCGTTTAATTTTATGTCCTTATATTAGCGTCAGTGCAGACGAGCTGGGTCTCGGAAGAACTTGGACGAGCCCTCTTGGCTTCTCTCATGGATAGTCATACCCAGGGGGTAGGACTTCAGTGACCCCTCTGAGGCAGGGGCCCAGGTGATTGACAGCTGTGGTTGGCCCTGGAGTACTCATTGATTTTGGACACAGGTTGAGGCTCAGACTTGGCTCAGGCAGAGGGTCCTTGAGAAGGAAAGAGAAACTGGCAAAGCTTTAACCCCCATGGGGCTAGTGGGACAAACTGGAAACTTGAGGGGCTTCAGACTCGAAACTTTCTGGGGCCAGGAGGCTGGAGAGCTGGTTTTAATACCTCTGAAGGGTAGAGAGAGAGTTCCCATAATCTTTCATGGTTGAGGAAACGGATACCCACGAGCCTCCCCTTCAGAAGCATGGGGCCAGGGGGCTACACCAAGGAGCAGGGGTGAACCCCGGGTCCAGAGTCTGCCTAAAAGTGCAGCCCAGCACCAACCCAACTCAATTCCTGGTTGGATTCAGGTGATCAGCCCCTCGCGCAGTCTTTGTAAAAGAGTGGAATTCAGCATCGTCCGGGTCCTCCCATTGTTTTATATGTAACATCTGGCCTGCAATCAACGGCATCTAGACATGCAAAGAAGCAAGAAAATGTAAATGATGATAAAGAGATAAAAACCAGACAGCAGAAGCAGACCACATGCCAAAACGAATGGAGTTAATAGAGAAGAACTTTAAAATAATATTCAAGAATATATATATATATACACACACACAAGTATATAGGGGGATGGAAATAACAGATGAAAGTGTGGAAAATTTCACCAGAGAATGGGAATCTATTTAAAAAAAAAATTCAAACGGACATTTTAGAACTGACAAAACCATTACCTGAAATTAAGCACTCAGTGAGTGGTCTAATGGCAGAATGGACTCAGTAGAAAATGGGATTAGTGAATTGGAAGAGAGACAATTAGAAAATACTGAAACTGAAGTACAAAGAGAAAAGGAATGCGTAACAAAACAAAAATGTCTAATGTACACATACCTGTAGTCCCAGAAAAGAGAGAATAGGGAAGGAGCAATATTCAAAAACATGACCAAGAGTTTTCCAAAACCGGAGGCCATCAATTAGAGATTTAAGAAGCTCCATGAGTCCCAAGCAGAGTAAACACACAAAAAATTGTGTCTAAGCACAGCATATTAATGCTTCTGAAAAGCCAAAGACAAAAAGAAAAATATTAAAAACATCTCGAGGTAGAAGACACATTACCTGCAAAGTATTGACAATAAGACTTACAGATGACTTCTCCACTGAAACTACAGAAGCTATAAGACAATAAAATAAAAGACCTGTGAATCAGGAGTTCTATACCCAATGAAAATATCTGAAAAGGTGAGAGTGCAATGAGCACATTTTCCAACAAACAAAAACTGAAGGAATCTGTGGCCTATAGGCTTCACTGAAAGAAAAACCACAGAGAGTTATTCAGGCAGAAGGAGAACGTTCCCAGATGAAAGCAGGGAAATGCAGGAGAAAAATAAAGGAAAAGAAAAATGTAAATGAATATAGACTGTTTAAAAATAAAAGACAGGAAGAATCCTGTCTTTTCTGTATGCATGTCCCAAACAAACTCTAGTACAATGTCTTGTACAAAATAGGTACTCACTAATATTTTGCTGGATATTTTCTCCTACACTAAAAAATGCTGATTTAATTGGAAAAGCAATTCTTTAATGAAGTATGAAGTTTTTGCTGGCAGATAGATAGTAGAAGTTAGATGCCCTTACCTTCTTTGTTAATAGTTTTCTCTTTACCCTTCTTTGCTTTTTCACTCATCCTTCACCACGTTTGATACATGGCTTCTAGAAATTTAAGTCACACCTCTAATACTATTTTCTTCTTAATATAATCCATGCTTTTATAGTTTTTCTATGCTTCCTATGTCTTATGTTCTTAGGTACTTGTTATAAAAATGGTGACTTGGTAATTACCGGTCGAATCACGAAGAAGCACAGGACAGTGAGGCAGATAGATGTGCCATTAAGCTCAGCATCCTATTAGAGAGCCAAGGTGGAAAAAATGGAGCAGAGAATATGGACAGATGACTCAGTGGGTTCCTGGTTACAAATTAAGCTTAAGTTGGGGACAAGTGGGAGTTGAGAAACCAGGGGGAAAATATAATCTTGGGAAAGAATAAGGAGTTACAGGAAGTATTGGGAAAGATGAAGACTGATTATAATGAGAGTTAATAAAATTCCAGAGGACTTCCATTGTGTTTTAAAACACCCCTCTGTGTTTGTTATGTTTGAAAAGTGAAGTAACTGCACTGTGTTGTCCATTGTGTGGACCCTTTCGAGGGAATCATCAGTCACAATGGTCGTTCATCACACCTGGAATCACGCCCAACTCCTCAGCAAGGTTTCCCAGGTTCTGTAGGATCTGGCCCACCTCTCCTTCGTCTGACCCAACTCCGGCCTGCACTTGCGCTGCTGCTGCCATTGACCTTCGGTTCCTCAGTCATTTCATTCTCATTCTTGCTGTGGGCTCCGTACAGCTGGAATTCTCCTCACTAAGGTCTTAGCAAGGTCAGCTCCTTTTTTTGTCATTTCCTTAGAAAGAAGAGCTTCCGGGCACCTCTGCAGGACTCTTATTTTCCGATAGCACACGATACTCTCTAGAATTACTTTCTTTACTTGTTCGTTGTCTCCTTCTCTGCATGGAATGTCAGCTTCACGACAGCAAGGGCCTTGTCTATTTTGCTTATCGTAAACATATTGGCCAATAATAATTATTGTGACGAAAACTAACGGTAGTGAGTGACAGGAGCGCTGTTTTAGGTAGAGTGACCAAGGAACTTCTCCCTAAGAGGATGGCAATTCCGTGGAGGCCTCCACAAAGCCATGGGCTGTTTGAGAAAAGTGTTCCGAGCAGAATGTCAGTCAGATGATGGGAACGTACTTGGCATCATAGGGAAACTCAAGGAGCCAGCTTTACGGGAAGCAGGGGGGACCAGGTGGGAAGTAGGAGATGATGTCGGGAAGAAGTCGGGGCTCAGGCGCTCACAGGTGTTGCGGGTAGTCAGGTGTAAGGGCGACGGGGGAGGGACAGGATCTGACGTGTTGATGTGGCCTGGATGACACGCTGAAGCAGAGGAGCCAGAGGGCCAGGCGTTGCAGCATGTGGGGGAGGCGCTGGTGTGAAGCCAAAGCGGCATCAGTGAAGACGGTGACAGGTGGCTGGGTTTGGGATGTGTCTTGAAAGTAGGACTGTTAGGGTTTGGATGAAGAGTGACTCGCATTTGGGGTCTGAGCCGCTGAGGGAATGCCAGGGCCTCGGCCTGAGACGGGAGATGCCTGGGTGCCCAGATTTCTGGGAGGAGGGGTAGTGTTGGAGGCCCCCTGGACAGTCGGGCGGAGGTGGCAGGGAGGGGGCTGGTTACACATTATTGTTTAGGGGAGAGGGGGGTCCAGAGAGGTAATTCGGGGCGTCTCAGGTACTGGACTGTATTTAGAGATTTGGGAGGAGATGAAATCGTCTAGGAAGGGAGCATGGAGAACGGCTCGGCGACTGAGCCTCTGGATGCTCCAAGCCTTGGACGCTGAGAAGCAGAGGGGGATGCGGCAAAGGAAACCGGGAAGCGGAGAAAGCGCTGCTGAAGGAGGAGGAAACCGAGGACGGCCATAGTCGCGGAAGATGCGAGACAAGTGTATGCGAGCCAAGCGCCATGAGCTCTGTCAGGTCCAGCAGGGTCAGTGCAGAAGGCTGAGAGCCTCATTCATTTCAGGAGAATTGGGGTGGCACCGATGAGACCAATGAGTACTGATTTGCTACTTGTTTCTAACCATCCTTAGAGAATACTAGGAACGTTCCATCAGCTATAAAGGAAGAAGCAAATATTGAAGACGCCTTTAGAGAAAAAGGGAAGCTTTTTTTTTTTTTTGCGGTACGCGGGCCTCTCGCTGCTGTGGCCTCTCCCGTTGCGGAGCACAGGCTCCGGACGCGCAGGCTCAGCGGCCACGGCTCACGGGCCCAGCCGCTCCGCGGCACGTGGGATCTTCCCGGACCGGGGCGTGAACCCGCGTCCCCCGCATCGGCAGGCGGACTCGCAACCACTGCGCCACCAGGGAAGCCCGGGAAGCTTTTCTTTCACCTAATTGGTCGAATGGAAGACTCCCTAAGTTAGCTATTTAACAGAACCCCCCCCCCGCCCCAGTTTTAAGTTATTGTTAAATTTCATGAGCTATTAAAGGAGAAGAAAACTCAAGATTTGGTGTTGGAAGGTCTACGTTAGAATCCTGCTCCCTCACTTAGCTGTGTGACTTCAGTCAGGTGTCTTAACCTCTCTAAGCCTCAGTTTCCTCCACCTTAACAGACAGATAATAATGTCTGAGTCACAATGTAATGAAGTGTAAATGAAATCATGTATGTGAAATTCTTTCTGTAAATATATATCTCTATAAATATTAACTTTCTATAACTATATTTGATACATATTATTGTTTTGTTGCTGTTACTGTTGGACCTCCATCTGTGTTCTGAAAGCTAGGGAAATAGGCAAGAAAAGTTAGAATGGGCTACACTGGAGTGACCAAAAGGAAAGTGAAGAAAAATGGAGTTAAAGAGGCAAAGAAGAAGGGGAGACCACATGAGGAAGCTGGCAGCTCGCTGGCCACCAGGATGCACTCGGAGTGGGAGGTGGGCAGCAAAGCGATGTAACGCTGGGGCAGTTGTAAGTGAAGAAAGTCCCGGGCTTTGTCAGCTACGTGTTGAGACAGGACAAATAGGGACAGGCAGGAAGGGAGGAGCTGGGCACGGCTAAGGAAAGACAGGCGCTGCAGTGGAAGACACAGGGAGGAGAAGCAACCCACAGAGCTGCCCTGGAGCCTGAGGGATTAGACGTTGTCACGTTTTCAGAGATGTGTCAGTTCATGCTCCCGGGGTCGTGTGTGGGAACGTGGTCCCTAATCACGGCATCTTCTGCGGCTGCTCCCAAGATCTTTGCATCAGGCACTGTGCTTCCACTCCTCTGAAGGAGGGAAATGTAATTATTAAAAAAATTAAACCGGGCTGATGCCTTTGTAAATAGATACTACATTCACGTGGTTCAAAAAGGTAAGACATGTATATAGTGAGAATTCTCCCTCCTACCTCTTATCCCTCAGCTATACAATTTCTTTTCCTGGAGGCAACCAAAGAGATTGCATGTATTTATAGAGATATTACTTACATGTATAAATAGAAAAGCTTTCTTTTTAGGACACAAATGATGGCATAACATATACACTGTTCTGCACTGTATTTTTTTCCTTAACAATATTCTTTGGAGATTAGTTCATAGCAGTATACAAAAAGCTCCCCCCCCTTTTTTTTTCCATTTAAAAAACTGCTCAAGATTTTACCTTATGGATTTATTATAATTCATATGATCAGTCATTCATGATGGACATTCTTGATGGGCTGTTTCCAATCTTTTGCTACCACGAGTAGTGCTTCAGTGAGGAATCTTCTACACACACGATTCTGCGCATGTGCCCATAGATATCTAAGATAAATTTCCAGAAGAGATATTGTTGAGTCAAAGGATCTGGGTATTTGTAATTTTAGTAAATATTACTGAAGTGCCCTTCATAAACGCTGTCTCAATTTCATCTCCACAGGAATGTATGAAAGTGCCTGAATCCCCCAGACTCTAACACCAGTTCATATTATTTTTAATATTTGTCAAATTTATAGGTAAGAAATGGTATATCAGCACAGTTTTATTTTTTGTTACTTTTTGTTATGAATGGAGTTGAGCATATTTACTAATGTTTAAGAACCATTTGCATTTCTTTTTCTGTAAACTGACTATCCTGTTGTTAGTATTTTTCTTTTTTCTTTCAACACTTTAAATATTTCATTCCACTCTTTTCTTGCTTGCATGGTTTCTGAAGACAAGTCTGATGTAATTCTTACCCTTGTTCCTCTATAGATAGGGTATTTTTTTCCCTCTCTGGCCCTTTTCAAGATTTTCTCTTTGTCTTTGGTTGTCTACATCGTAGACATGGAATATGATATGTTGAATATGATATACAGCATAGATTTTGGGGGTATTTTTCCTACTTAGTATCTCTGAGCTTCCTAGATCTGTGGCTTAGAGTCTGTCATCAATTATGGAGATGTCTTAACTGTTATCAATTCAAATATTTCTTCTGTTTTTATTCTTTTTCTTCTTCTTCTGATCTTCCCATTATGTGTATGTTACACCTTTTGTAATTGTCCCACAGTTATTGGCTCTTCTGTTCCACTGTTCCTTTCTTTCTTTTAATCTTTGCATTTCAGCTTGAGAAATTTCTGTTAACATATATTCAGACCCCCTGGTTGTTTACTTGGCTGTGTCCAGTCTACAGATGAGTCCATCAAAGGCATTCTTCATTCAGTTAGAGTGTTTTGATGTCTAGTATTTCCTTTAGAGTCTTTCCTTTAGTCTTGATATCTCTGCTTACATTACCCATCTATTCTTGCATGCTCTCCACTTTTTCCAGTAGAGCCCTTAGCATACGGATCATGGTTATTTCAAATTCCTGGTGCGATAATTCCAAAAATCTCCGTCATATATGTATCTGTCTTAAGTCTGGTTCTGGTGCTTGCTTGTCTCTTCATACTCTGGTTTATTTGTTTTTTTAAGCTTTTAGCATGCCTTGTAATTTTTTGTTGAAAGCTAGTTTGATGTATTGGGTAAAAATTACTGAGGTAGATAGTCCTTTAGTGTGAGGTTTTATGTTTATCTGGCTAGGAGCTAGTCTGTTTTTACTGTTTGCAGTAGCTATGGTGTCAAGGGCTAAAATTTCTTCTGGTGTTCTTGTTTCTGTCTCCCCTGTTGTCTTTGGGTTTCCCTGGAGACTCCTTAAATAGGGTCTGCATCTTGCAGTTCTTTTAGCTCTAATCCCTGTTATTACACAGAAGCCCTGTGGATGTGGTGGTGAGGTGGGGACACGGAAATGTTCTGTGGTCCTATGACTAGGTCTCCGCCTTTCAGTGAGCCTGGGTCTGGTGTCTCCCTTCCCCACATTGAAGGCTGGAGTGGGCTGGAGTTGGATATTCCCCTCCCCCCAGGTGGGTTGGGTCCTGGTAAAATAGCTCCCCTTGAAGGCAGGCTTTGTTTAGGAGAACAGAGAACTCTGGGCATGTTTCAAAATGATTACTTCCTCCCTCTTCCTGAAGGAAGCAGGAATGGATTTTTTCTCAGATCTCCTCAGTGAGAACCTGATGGGGCTTCTGGAGGTAAATCTCAGGAGAGTGTGAGGACCCGTCTAAGACTGGGCCTCTTCTGGGTGTTTCAGCTTGTCCACACTGAGCTCCCAGCAATTCATCAGTTACAGTGTAAAGTATTCCTGCTGATACTGGTTCCAGCTGTGGGCTTCTGCTCCAGTAAGAATTCTCTGTATCTGTCTGTCTTATCTCTCCAGTTTCCAGACCAGCAGTTTGTCCTGTGACCTCAATTCTTTGATGGATCTAAGAAGTGTTGTTGACTTTCAGTCTGTTCAACTTTTTTCTTTTTGTGAGGAGAGGGGACCTCCAAGTTCTGCATGTCAGGCTGGAAACCAGAAGTCATATTTTTCTTACTGATTTGTAGGAGCTCTTAATATATTAGGGAAATTAGTCCTTTATCTTGATATGAGATGACCATGTTTTTCTATTCTGTCATTTATCTCTTCAATTTGTGTTTTCCCCCCCGCAGTTAAACAAGTGTTTTGTGTGTGGTTGAATTTATCATTACTCTCTTTTAGATGTTTTGATTCTGTGATACAATTACTAAGGCCTTCACAACTCAGATTGTGAAGGAATTCCGTTATTTCTTTTAGTACTTGTTATGGCTTTATTTTTTTTTTATTTAAATATTTGTTCCATTCAGGTTTTACCCTCATGTAGAGTGTGAAGAATAGGTACTACTGCTTTTTTTCTAGTTGTCTATTCAGTTGTTTCAAAACCATTTACTCAGTAGTTCATTTTTGCCCCCATTGATTATCATGTATTAAATTCCAATATGTATTTGACTCTATTTCTATAATTCCTATTCTGTGTTATTGCTTTATCTCTTTATTCATATGCTAATAGGAATAAGTCACAGGATACTACTACTCTGTTTTAATTAATACAGCTTTAAAATATTTAAAATATTGTATGGCTAGTTACCCTTTTATTTTTCTTGTCAATTTCAAACATTTTTTTTCTCAATTTAAATTTAATTTTGTATATTAACTTTAGCAATCTGTTCTTCTAATAAAAAAACACTTATTAGTGTTTTTATTATGATGATGTTAAGTGTTTTTTAGATTAATTTAGGAATGGTTGCATATTTATGAAATTGAGTTTTTCTATCTAAGAACATTGTGTGGCTTTCCATTTGTTCTTGTTTTCTTTTGTGTCCCTAGAGAGCTTTAAACACATTTATTCATATAAATCTTGCACATTTTTGTTCATTTTTTTCCCTAGCAATCTTATCTTTCTTTTCCTATTGTAAGTGTGGTCTTTATTTCTTAATTATGCATTTTAACTGGTTGTTTTATTCCTATATGTTTATTTTATGGAAACACGCTGTTTCTGAATGTTTAGAAGCATATGCGCAGTATAACAGAGAGCAGCTGGGGGTCCACACCGTGGGGCTCTGAGGTCTATGCACTGCGCCTCTTACTCAACCTTTATAAGCCAGTTTCCTCATGTGTAAAATGGGACAATAGCAGTACCTACCTTGTAAGGTAGTTTTGAGGATTAAAAAGATAAAGCACGAAAGCACTTAGTCGAACCTCTGGAGCACAGTAATCCATAGATTAATGTTGGCTACAGTGGTTCTGTCGTCTTAACCACTGAAGCTCAAACCTAGTCAGACATGGGGGTCAGACTGGGAACAGACCTGAACCTCCCAACCAGTGCTCTCAGCTACCATTCCTCAGAGCTCCCACACCAAAGCCCGCCAGTAGACGAAAGGCTGTGGGGTGGGAGGATGGGGGAAGTGGACACAGAAGGACCCTCACCTGATTGTTGTAGGAAATGAATGAAAGGGTTCTGTGGGGGTCTGCATTTGCCGGGGGGGGGGTCCAGGGAAATGAAAGGAGGAGACACAGGCTAATGAAGTAGTGGAGGTGGACAGGGCACTTTTCCCAAATGGTCACCTTGGATCTGTAGAGACTCGATAGCTTCCAGGCCGTTTCATGCCTCCTAGACCCGTCTTTGCGTCCGCTCAGCAGTTCCGCGAGGGGGGAACGGGAAATCACGGGGAGTGGGTGGGGTGGGGAAAGCCGGGTCCAGACGTGCAGACCCCTATCCAAGTGCGCGTTCCCCTCCGGATCTCTCTTCACTTCCCTTGTTACTTCTCCTATTTGGGTCTCAGTCCCAAATTATCAGCAGGAAAGACAGGTGACAAACTGGAAAAAGGAGAAACAAGAGGGATTAGTATGCTGGGAAGAGGTAGCCTAAGGGACCGTTGGGGTTCAAATCAATGATACCATTTGCGAAATACCCCCTGGGCAGCCGAAGAACCCACGGAGCTGTATTAGGAGTAGTGTTCGAATAGCTACCGGGTCTTGAGTGTCTATTGTGTGCTGCCTGTTTCATGGGCCTCTTTTCTTTTATTCCTCACGACAGTCTTCCAAGGCGGTGTCATTAAGCCAATTACACCACCTGTCTCTAGGAAGCGAGGCCTCAGTCCTCTTGGAGCTTAGCGTCTGTGTACTAACCGAAGAGTATTTGTGAGCCACGGCGGGGCTGGGCGAGACCTTGAGGGAGTCAGCCCTGGGCAGTGGGTGAGGTCCGGAGAAACGGGGTGTGCTCGGTGAAAGGAAGGATACCGTGCCTGTTACTGGAAGAGGAAAGCTCGACCCAGGGGAAGCAGGGGGGAGAAGCCCGATGGGCAAGTTCACGGGGCCAGGGAACACCACAGGCTTCCTGCAGCTGGAGTTGGAGCCGCGAGGAAACGCGGGCTAAGCAACTGCAGTGGGCGAGAGGCGCCCGAGGAGGCGGCTTCCAGCCACCAGCACCCAGCCCGCTCGCCCACGGCCGCATCGCTTTTAAAGGGACAGTCACCGGGCTGCCGAGGCTTCGGAAGCGGAAATGGTCTCTGCTCACTGGCTGACGGTCTAAATTCAGACCGAAAGAATGTGCTTGGAGACAGCTGGTGGAAACTGTCCCAGGCCTGTCTTCAGTGGACATGTCCACGAGCTGCTCGTCTGGCCCTGTCAAGCGTCTCCCTGTCTCCATCGCTCCCTCGGTCTGCCTGCCTGTCTTTCTTCATTAGGCTCTACCAAAAAGTAACCAACCCCGCGCCTTGTACCCAAGCAGTCCAGTAACGCCTGGGTGATGAATGCGAGCTACTCGGGTGCTTTATGGGAAGTGACACTTTCTCCCCAGCTTCGTGTATCTGCCACTGAGCAGTTAAGGTTAAGGCCCACCGCCGACGTGACTGCTGTGAATACCACGGGGCAGGCAGGGCTCTGGAGCTCACTAAACGCGTAGGCGAGACGCACGAGGCAGCCCCGGACGCCCCATGACCCGGGACTGCGGCAAAGGGTGTGGGAACGGAGAGGGAGGACACTGCGCCCCCTCCTTCCTCGCGGCGGGCCAAGCACACCTTCCCGCCCGGGGGGCAGGGGCAGGTCGCTCCAGGTCGCCGGCACCTCCGGCGCCCGAGAAATCTGCAAATTCATTGCTCCCTTTCATCTTCCGGCGAAAGCCTTCCGTCCCGAGTAGGGCCAGCCCCGTCCTTCGCCGCCAGCCTCGAGCTGACCGCCGAGGCGGGTCCGGCTTCTCCCCATAAAAAGGCTGCGGTTCCCTTTCCCCGCGCAGGGGTCCTAGGCTGCTTTCGACTTTGCTTCTCACTCGCACGTCCCGCGGTCTGGAGCGGTGCTCAGTCTCGGCAACTTTCACCGGCTCGCCCCGAGAGTCGGGCCCTTGCTAAGACAATGTGAACAAAGAGGAGCAGGGGCGAGCGGGGCGCGCGGGCAGGCTGGGGGCGAGCGTCGGGGCGCCGCGCTCCAGCCGGCCCCGCGGGGGTCGGGCGCAGAGAGCGCCGCGCGGCTCCCGGGCGGCTCGGGCGGCGGGTTTCTTTGTCCCGGCCCCGGGCTGGGCGCGAAGGCCGCCGGCCGCGAGCAGAACCGCGACCCGGGCTCGGGGCTCGGGCTTCCACATGCGCCCCGCGGGGCCAGAGCAGGAAGCGGCGGCCGCGACCCCGGGCGCGCCCCGCGCCGGGCTCCTCCGGTTCAGCGGCGGCTTCGGGCCGTGGGGGACTCTGGGACCTCGCCTCTCGCGTCCCCGAGGGCAGGCCCTGCTCGCCCTCGGAGCGCGGTTCGGGGTAGGGAGCCCCCGGCGCGCGCTCCTGCACCCGGACTCTCCGCAGACGCGCGCCAGGCGAGCTCGGGGACAGAGGCGGTGCTCTGGCGCCCCCCAGCCGGCCGCACCGCGGGGCGGGACCTAAACGCAGCGCCGGCCCGAGATGCCCAGGAAGCCCCGAGCCAGACCGGGAGCGCGGCCACAGCGGCCTGTGTGTGCGCGTGGGAGGGGGCTGGGCGCACACCCCCGTCTCACCTGCCGCACAGCTTGCGCCTGTGTGTCTGCAGGAGGAAGGAGAGAGGAACTGCGGTGTCCGTTCAAGCTCATTAGACCAACCCCCTTCCCTCCAACTCTCAGCTAAGTTTTATTTCATAACGCAAAGTAGCATCAGAGCCCAAGTGAAAACTAGTCTCCCGATTTCAGTCTGCACCTCCGCCACCGCATCGGGCGAGGGTTCGGTTCCCGGCTTCGACTCCGCAGGAGAGCGGCCGCCCAGGAGGCCCGAGGCTCCGGCCTCCCGCTCCCTTTGTGAGGCCCGGGCTCGGGGCGCCCCCGGTCCCGCGCTCGGGCACGCGGCGCGGGGCCTGCCGCAGCGCGGCGGGCGCGGCGGGCGCTAGGACCGCGGGGAGCGCGGGCGGCGCGGCGCTACCTTAAACCCAGCCCAATGCCGCTGCCTGCGCCACTCTGCGCGCCGCGGGGCTGCGCAGGAGGAGCGCTCGCCGGCCACCTCGCCCCGCGCCCGCGGCGACACCTGTTCGCGGCCGCCGGCGGCACGCGGGTCCCGCCGCGGCGCCCCTCGGTCCCGCCGCCGCCCGCCGCCCGCGCTAAGCCAATGGACGCCTGCCGAGCCCCTGGAGAATTCTGGATACCAGCTTTGGACGCCTAAAGTTTTTCCTTCTTTTTGTTTTATTACCATTATTCTCATTTTTGGAGGGAGGACGGGGGCAGATTTGTCGCCGCCACCAACGTGAGATTTTTTTTTTTCCCCTTGAAGGATTCCTGCTGATATCTGCAGAGTCGGTTAGAGTGAAAACGGCGCATGCCTTCCTGGATCCGTAAATTCTGACGTAGCCCGTGCATCTTAAAACCCCCTATAATAACGCCTAGGCATTTAAGTTGCTATGGTCATTCTGATCTCAAACCAAATGGAGAAACTACGGATTTTTTTTCCTTATTACGGTCGGATGGGATGAAGACCTTCCTGCCTGCTGAGAGCCGCGGAATCTATCTGTAGAGATACATAGATACGTTTATCAATATGTCAGTGTGTGAGTATAAAGTGGTGGCTTCTTAGACTATCCGTGGTTTGACCTTGAACCTGTGCCAGTGAAACAGCAGATGACTTTTATTTATCCATTTAATGGATTGAAGAAAAGGACCTTTTTTTCTCTCTCTGCAACTGCAGTAAGGGAGGGGAGTTGGATATACCTCGCCTAATAGCTCCTGGGTTGGCACCATCATTATTGTTTATCGCTGTGCTCCGAAAGCCGAGTCTTCTGATGGCTCCCCTAGGTGAAGTTGGGAACTATTTCGGTGTGCAGGATGCGGCACCGTTTGGGAATGTGCCCGTGTTGCCGGCGGACAGCCCGGTTTTGTTAAGTGACCACCTGGGTCAGTCCGAAGCAGGGGGGCTTCCCAGGGGACCTGCAGTCACGGACTTGGATCATTTAAAGGGGATTCTCAGGCGGAGGCAGCTCTACTGCAGGACTGGATTTCACTTAGAAATCTTCCCCAATGGTACTATCCAGGGAACCAGGAAAGACCACAGCCGATTTGGTAGGTACACCATTAACCCTTTACGGTCCGTGCTGGCATGTTCCGATTGTAACTGCCGAGAAGGTGGCTGGGCGGGGGATGCAGGAAGGGGTCTCTTCCTCTCTCTGTCTCGGTCTGTCTCTGTGTAGCTAGCTCAAGGGGGTGGGGGTGGGGGGAGGGAAGCCTCCGGAATTGCAGATCTGCCGCTGGCACTGATGCGGGTCTACATTGAAAGGCTTTTTTTTTTTTTTCTTTGTAAAGGAGGGCATGGTTTATAAATATAACACAAGCCCCTAGTTCTTTTGCATCACATACACGGGAAGATCGGGTTTAGGAAGTTTCTTTTGAATGGACTGATTCCACGAGTTTAAAGCTTTAATGATTAACTACTGAGAACTTAAAATGCATTTTCCTGAAGGCAGTGGTTCTCTCATCTTGTGTCAAATGAAGTTTTTGCCCCTTCCCTTTTTTCCTCCAATAAGTATCCTGCCTGAATTTTAAATTAGGCGTATTGCTTATTCCCACCGTGAGGGTCTGGAACCCTTTAGGCGAAGGTAGGTGGCTGATTGTTCTGTTGGGGAGAGGACTAAAGTCGTATTTTAGACTCTGGGCTGCAGGGGCAGAGGCACTGGGGGAAGATGACTCGGGAAGGGGCAGGGCGCTCACCAGGGGCGTTCGTCCTTCCAGCCACGAGTTATTCCCTGTGCTTTGTAATTTCCGTGGCGTGCAGCCCTGGGAGGCTCTGGTGTGAGTGTGTGCGCCCGTGCAAAAGCTGCGAGCTAATTTTAAAGGGCATCCCGAGGATCTCATTTCCCGAGGAGGGTATTTGTGACTCAGCATGGACGGCTGCAGACCCGAGGGCTGGTCGCTGCCCCCTTGAATGGGTGCACACACGTGCCTGCTGGGCCACCCTGAGCCCGACAGCGGCGACTCGGCGAGCACAGCCCCGGGGTGGGGGGAACTGATGGTGGAGGGGCGACTCGGGTTTTTTCCTTACTTACCAAAAAATAAAAAAGTAAAAAAAAAAGAAATAAAAAAGGAGGGAGGGGGGGCGTTTGGGCAACAGGACTGTTGCAAGGAGTTAACTTATCGAGTAAACCTACCTGACAACCCTTACACCAGGTCGTAAAAGCAAAGTCCTGTGGTGATTTCTCTTCCTCAAGCTTTAACGCCAGATGTTGAACACGATCTAAACTATCTGTGTAGGTTCGTGGGCCGCAGACGATGCTGGAGGTGAGGACGGGTCGGGCCTGAGACGGGGCTGGTCCCGGATGCACGAGCCCCGGGATTTTCTACCTCGGCTCACCCCGCACTGAACCTACCGGCGTGAACTGCGGGCGGGCTGCCTCCCTTCTCTGCTTTGCAGCTTTCAGTTACGGAAACGTAGCCCCGAGAAGCGGAGGCGGCTCTGGCCGCCGCGGAGCGGGGACGAAACTTTCCTAAAGTGCTCTCTGCGGCCGCTCCCGGGGCTGCTGCAGGACCCGGGGCGGCCGTGGGCGGGGGCGCCGAGCCCAGACGGGTCCCCGGCGCGCCGGCCGGCAGGTGCCACTCGGCGGCCGCCGGCCAACTCCGCGCGGTCCTAGAGGCGCTCGGGTTCGGCGGCTTGCCCCCGCCCCGCGCGCCCTCGGCTGCGGGGACCGCTGTGTCCCGGGCGCCCGGCCGGCTGGCGCGCTCCGGCCGCGCTTAGGGGTCGGGCTCCTTTTGCCCGAGCCGCGTCCCTCTGCGCTCGCCGCATGTGAGCGCGGGTCCAGCGGATCCAGCCGCCGCCCGGGCAGCGCGGCGGCGCGCGGGGTGGGAGCTGCCGGAGGCGTGCGCGGCGGGGGACTCGGTGGCGGGGCCGAGGCCCCTGAGCCCCGTCCCGTCTCGGACCCTTCTCCCTCCTTCGACGCTCACAGCCGGGTCTCGGGAGCGGTGGGCTCGCGGCGCCGGAGGTGGGTCGGCCGGCCGGCAGGGCGGGAGCCGCGGGGAAGGGAGGGGGACAAAGGGCGGCGCAGGCGGCGGGGGCCGCGTGCCATTGTTACCGCTCCCGAGCGGGGCCCCGCGCCCCTCTCCGCGCCCTGCGTGGCCAGGCCCCGGCCCGGGGAGCCCGCGGTGGGCGCCTGAGTGCGGCCGGCGGCCTGGAGTGCAGTCGAGGGCGGGCCGGGAGCGCCCGGGACCCGCGCAGAGAGGCGGGGAGGCTCTGGTTGGGGCTCCTCCACCCCGCCCCCACCGTGGGTTTTTTTTTTTTTTAAACGCAGTCACCTTTCGTGTAGGACGTTCGCTACACGCAGCCGAGTCATTAGGAATCCGGTGACTCCGCCACGGGGACAGAGAGGGACCAGGGTGGATGGAGGGGACCGGAAAGCGGGGAGCCGAGAGGCGCGCTCTAGGGTCAGCCGGCAAGGACGCTGGCACGGTGGCTGAACAGAGACCGTAAAACAAAAACCCGGCCTCGGAACCCCACTTCCGACCCCGGAGGTGACACGTCCACTCCTTGTCCGCCCAGCGCTGCCGGCGGGCTGGTAGGCGCAGTGCTGGGTGGGAGGCCGGGCAGCGGAAGCCCGGCCGGGGGTGGGGTGGGGTGGGGTGGGGGCCCGGCCCGAGCTCGGGGGTCGGCCGGGAGCTGGCGGCGGGGGAGGGGCGCGCCCGGCGCTCGCCGCGCCCTCACCCGGGTTTGGATGCGGCTGAGTGGGTGGTGTGCGCAGTGGGGGCGGGGAAAGAGGGCGAGGCGGGAGGCTTATTTCAGCTTCCATCCGGTGGCAGGGAGGAGCGCCCCCGGGGTGACAGCAGTGCCGCGGTCTCCCGCTGCGGCAGGTCCCAATATTAGCAACCTCTGCAGCGCGGTGCGGCCGAGCCTCCCACCCTGGCTCCCGGCCCCGCCCGGGGCGCCGAAGGCGGAGGGCGGGCGCTAGGACCTGGGGCGGGGCTGCGGCCGTCGCACCTGGAGCTCCCGCCCCCGCCCCCGCCCCCGCCCCCCCCCGCCTCACCTTGGGCCCTCCCCCTCCCCCGCGTGCGCACCCCCCCCTCGCCCGCTGCTCTCTGGGGACTTCGAATGCACCCCCGGTTTCTCTTCCGAGTCCAAAGGAAAGAGTAGCTGTGGGTAGGGGCGAGGGGGGTTTGCACCCTGATTGAAACAGAAGGTGCCTTTTCTACCTGAAACGGAAAGGCAGGAGGAAGTGTGCGGGGAAAATGACGTGCTACCCCCCGTAGCCGCAGGTGACCGCAGCTCCTGGCAAGCGTGGCGGCGGCACTGCGGCGGCGGTGCGGGTCGTGGCGGGGGGGGGGAACCTGACTGCTGTCCCAGCAGGAGCCGCGCGGTGACAACTTAGGTAGGACCTAGAGGGAGCTCTTTGTTTTCCTTTGGGGGGTGCTGGCGTGGAGCTGACGCCCAGCCTGGAGAAAGGGACCCGGGACTCGTATCTCTGGGTGATATAGGCCAAGGGAGCCAGACGGGTCGTTTACTTTTTTTTTTTTTTTCTCTTTAGAGCACTTGCTAGACGGAAAAAGTGAGCAGAAAATCAATTGAGGAAATGGTAATGTGGAATAATAAAGAAGTGAGCGTCGGGCCTGATCCGTTATTTGGCTTGGCTCGAGGAGCCTGAGCGGGGTGACCCCGGCCTGGTGCGGAGATGCCTGCTTCCCTGCCGGGCGTCTTCCGGCCCGAGTGCAGCTCCGCCAGGCCGCCTGCATCAGGACCGCCGGGTCCAGGGCTCAGGTGAAGTTGTACCAGAGCGGAGAAACATGATAACAGCATGCTTTAAAAAGAAAGAGATTCAAAAAAATCTTACTTCCAGGGTTTTGCACTTGAAACAATGCCGTTCTGGGTATCTGGCTCTTCAATATCTCAGTAAGGGAAAGGCTGCCTATTTAAGGAGCTGTTTTCAGGATAGGTTCAGATTCTCGAAAAATCGGTGGGGTTATGGCTCCCATTCAGCTAGTCATTTCCCACATGAACTCTGGGATTTGCTCAAGTTGCTGCAGACTGGGGCTTGCTGGGATTGGGGCTGTGAGCTGATTGATTTGGCAACCCTGGTGCGGGATTCTCCCGGCCAGCAGGGAGCTCTGTGGGGGGTGGGGGTGTGTTAATCTATTTTCGAAAGCCTCGTGTCAGGCCTCTCTCCACAGTCTGCACACATTCTTGTCCTCTGAAGAATGCAGCTCTGTTAAGTGTTGGGGGCTTTTAGGCTGGAGGGTTGTTTAACACGGGCCAGAGTGGAGCTGCCTGGGCTGGCCCCCCCACTTCCCATGGCCAGCGTGGAGGTGAGGCCCATGCAGAGGGGCTCTTGGGAGCTGGGCCAGCTTTGGGGTCATGGTCCACGTGAACAGAGCTTGGGGGCTGAGAACTACTACCTAGTGAGTCCGGGGCAAGGATGATGCTCTGCTGAGGTCATCTTCCTGAAGTGGTCCCAGGAACTGACCTGGCCTCTCGCAGACCACAGGTGACCGTGGACCCCGCCAGGCTTCCTGGGCCCAGTGAGTGCGTCCTCCCTGGAACTGTTGCCTGCCGTGAAAGGGAGTCGACAGATGTCCCTCGTCACTGACCTCATGCTTCCCAGGCCACTGCATCACGGCCCATTGCTGTGGCCCTTCTGAACTGCCTAAGAGAGATGGGCCGCCGTGGGACACATGTGGGGGCCACATTTTAATTTCAGGCCCAGAGCCACCATTCCCTCCCTCCCTTTCCTCCTTCTCGTCTTCCTAGCTCTCTCCTTCATTCCGTGCCTCTCCTGTCGATGGTGAAGCACGTCACCGTTTCTACACGGACGCCTTCTCCTGGGCTTTTCCTGAACAGACCCGGGGGGAGCAGCCCCACTCAACCCAGTGTGGTTGGGACACTTGCTCGGCAGTGGCTCGGGCCCAGGGAGAGGTGAGCTGACCCGGCCGAGGTTCTAGAGTTCATGGTGGACACGACAGTAGCTGGAATGATAAGCATTGTAGTCTGCGGGGGCGGGAGCTGCTTACCAGGTGGCCGGGTCTTTCTGGCCTTGCAGCTTCGGCCCTCTCTGCACGTGAGGGCACGGCTGTGACCCAGACGTTCTGCGTTCTGCTTGTCCTCGGATCATGAGGTGGCCCCATAAAAAGCTGGGCTGCTCTTTCGAGGTCTCTGCTTCTCAAGGAGCTGCAGAGGTAGGGGTGCTGGTTTGCCATGATGAAACCTTTTCCGCCTGGGGTCCCCGACATGTAGTTCCTTCTCATGTGGAGCACCCCTAGGAGGCTCGTCTCGGCCCGATTCCTTTCAGGAAGCCCCCCTGACTCTCCTTGTCCAGCCTGAGTCAGCCACCACCCTTGGACACGGAGCGTGCCCTGAACACCTGCCTCTCACCGCACTTCCCACATTGTTATTACATTTATCTGGCTATTTCTCCTGCCTCCCACTAGACGAGAAGCTCTCTGAGGGTGTAGGCTAGACCTTGTCTATCTTCATACCCTCAGCAAAGGGCGTGGTGCTTGGCTTACAGCAGAGTCACTCCTTAGTTTGCTGATCGAGTGAGCACATGTCTTGCTGATGCCAGAAAGAGATAACAAGATAGATACCTGACTATCTTCATTTCCAAAATGTATAATAATCATTTTGGACCTTAAGTCCTTTTAAAAAAAAAAAAACCCTATGTGCACAAAGAACAAAGTGTGAGTAGTCTGCACACACAGGAGGTGCCCACCTTCTCGAGTTCTGTGTGCTGAGAGCACGGCCCCAGGAGCTCACGTGGCCCTCGTTTCCTTTGCTTCTAGTCCCGCGTGCCGGGCCTGCAGAGCCTCACCTCGGTAACGTCTTCCAGTCACTAGTGAGGGAATAAGTCTATAAAAGTGGTACCGAAATCATGGATCCGTGGGAAAAGGTAAAAGTGATGGGAAGGTGTACTTAGTCAGTAAGGACCTAGGCTTTGGAGTCTGACTGCGTGGGGCCAAGTTATCCTTGAACCTAGTGTCCCCACGTGTCACCTGGAGATTAGCATATGGTAATGCCTAGGGCTGTTCTGAGGGCTGAATGGCATCAGGCCTCTCACTGGGCACAGACTAGATGCTCCAGGAGTCCAGTGGTTAGGAGTGTCGCTGTTGATACGATTAGTCCTGATGTTCTGCTGACTAGCCAGTTAACGTGGTTTTGTGAGATCACTTGCACTTATTTTTTCTGAGGTCTGATGGGCAGTGTCAGTTAATAGTCCTACAGCTGCCTCCTGTTTAGGGCAAAGAGAAAGATCATCAGATACCCTCTTAGAAGTTTGCAAGTATTGTTTATTTTAGTTTTATGACTTTCAGTTTTATTGACATGGTGTATTAAATCGGTCAGATGCAAAGGGGCCAAATGTTTTCATTTTACAATGAAAATTGGACATTAATGAATTCCTTATACTATTTCAGGATAACTATGACTTATATTGTATGTTTTCAGGTAGCTAAGAAGAGATTCACATGTGTGTGACTCCTATAGTAATAAAACGCTACAGTGTAAGTTATTTTTAATCATAAGAGTTAGACGTAGTGTAATGAAATAAAATGATTCATCAATAAGGGCGTGCATCTCACAGGAAATGACTCTCATGGAACTACTGCCTTATTTGTCTTTCCATTTGGTTTGTGAGGTAGGGATGGCTGGTAATGAACTTATTTCAGATGTATTTTTCACTAGAGAGTCACAGGTTATCAGATCCAGAACGCAATTTGTATCTTCTCTTTATATTTATCCACACACTATTTCACATTCTGTTAAAATACATAGTTTTGCAGGTCCAGATAGACATTCTGTAAACCGTAAGCTCAAAATATTTGTTGCATTTTGTGCTTGTAACAGAATTAGGAATACCTCTTTATAAGAAATCTCTTTCCCTTTGTCCATCACCTTGGAACCTTTGCTTTATTAGATTTATGTAGTTCACCTCTTCTTGTGATTGTGACACAGTCTATTTTGTGAGAGTTGCAAAATTAATTGTTTAAAAATACATGTAAGTGCTTTTCTGTGAGTCACATGAGACTGACTCTAGCCCAGGGTTACCCTTAGTTCCTTTCTAAACTCTTAAATGTAAGTAAATTTTTAAATATTTGGAGATATTTTTAAAACGACTCAATATTTGGTATGTGTTAATACAAGGTTTACACAAAGTGTAGCACTTTAAGACAAAATGGAAAAAATGGCTGAGCATGAGTGATATTAGCATTGTCCCAATATACCATTGGGTAATCATGTTAAAACAACAATGTGGTTATAGAACCTGGAACTGCTGTCGTATGACCACAAAATTCTGGGTTCGTGCCCAGCTTAGGTATTGTTATTCTTAGTGAGGTAAGCAAGGTGAAAGAAGGAAATGAAAGAAGATCGTTATGTTGATTTGATTTTGGGATATAGTATTCCATGCCTATTTTAAATCAAGAGCATTTTTGGAATCATCATTGTTTTCCCCCAGAATATTGTTATCTTAATTGCTTAGCTATCTCTTTGGGGCTTAGATAAGCATAGTGAAAATCAGTACTTTGTCTAAGCAGAAATATTTGGGATATGTGTGGGCTTTTTAGTTTTCCAGATGGAGCTCAATACAGTTATACAATAGAGAGCTGTGGATAACTTTCGGTGTAAACCAAACAAGTCTTTGGTTGGCATCTCCTAGTCTTATTGTGAGGGGCATAGACCCTTCTCTGAACAGAACTTGTTTTTCCCAATCCATGGCCATACACAGATACTTAATTTCACATTGTTCAAGTGGAGGTAAGTTTTCTCGTACATTATACTCTTTTAAGTTAATTAGAACATGTGCATTGGTTTCCTGACATGCCACTTCTCGCCATACCTATGTAAATGCTAGCTTTTTTACTTAAAAAATATTTTGTTATGTGTCGTGTTGATAAGTATTTTTGTCTCGTTACTGTAAGATGAAATTCAGTTGAAAAATCAATTCTTTGGGGCAGTGGTTTCAAGAGAAGACACTTCTCGAGTGAAGGTGCCGCCCTCCTCTTAGATGCTCCCAGGGATGTGGACGCTCCAGGGGAGATGGTCTGTGCTCTGACCTGTTTCCCTCTGCTGTTGGTCTCACAGGCATCCTGGAGTTTATCAGTATAGCGGTGGGCCTGGTCAGCATTCGAGGCGTGGACAGCGGACTCTACCTCGGCATGAATGAGAAGGGAGAGCTGTACGGATCGGTAAGTACCGAGAGAGACCTTGCCAGCCTTCCTGACTCACGTTTGCTGGGAGATGCTCTTTCTCTAGCTTATAAATAGAAATGAAACAGTGGTGGGAAGGGGAGTGTAGGTTTTCACTTTTTGAAGAAAACCACTTCATTTTTATTAATAGATATCAGCCCTGGATCTTCACAAGACCAAAGTTTCTAAGCAAATGCTTTATTTATATGCCAAGCCATTTTCATTGTCAAGGAAATAAAAAATTCACAACTGTGAAAAATCCCATCTTCTTGTATTGAATGGGAGTTATTTTTGAAACGAATTGAAATGATCTTCCAAGCTTTGCCAAGCATTGTAATTAAAACTAGAAATAGACCGTGCAGTGAGTATAAACCCTTTCTCTGAGCTACATAAAGTTTTCATTATGTAGAGAGAGAAGGGAGATGGAAATTATTGTCAGATATTCTTGTATGTGAATAAGAATATAAAAATATAATAATTATTTGCAAGTGTTATGAGTTTCTTTCTTCCCCTGTCTTACTTCCCATCTCCACGGGGCCGTAAGCTCCTTGGGTGAGGCAAAGAAGAGCACTCACTGTAGCCCGCCAGGCACGGTTCTAGGTGCCAGGGTTGGGGGGGGGCAGAAATGAACGAGAGCCCCCCCGCTTCTGCTTTGAGAGGAGGGCAGACTGTGTATGTCTTTACTGCACAGCAGGAACTTGATACATTTTTGCTAAAGGTATGAGTGTAAATGCTAGGTTCTCAGTTACCGTATATAACTTGCGTTTTCAACAAAAGATTTGTAGTGAAGTCAGCCTTTAGTTTCTTGTTGCCATTATAGGTGGTCAAATGGGGATTTAATCCATATTATCTGCAATATGAGAACTGTGGCTACAATCTACAAAAATTTGAAAATTAAAAGACGCTCAGAATGGGAGAAGTTCTGGAGTTCTCTGTTGGCAGAAATGAAGGGCATTTTTATGTAGAATCAGGAGAAATTTTTTCTAGATATCCTTTTTTTTAAAATCCATATACTAGTAAATACACATACACATACATGCACACACACACACACACAAGGGTTGGGAGTAGTATCCAACTTTTACTCAGAAACTCTAGGAGACAATAAATGGTGTAGTCTGAATATAACACCCACCATTTTTCATGACACAAGGATGGTTTTTCTGCTTTGGTAAAATTTGAATGTAGATTGATTGACTTTGTTAGACATTTGTCTTTTTAAAAAAGCGCTTCCTCGAGAGAATGGATTATGTTAAAATAGGTTTTTAAGCATAGGATTGAGTTTAGTTTTTTAAACACAGTTCTTGGTCTAGATGAAGTTATTTACTTCCTAAATTATCTTCGTCAGTGCTTTTAAGTGCAAAGATTCAAGATGTAAGGAAGCTTTTAGATTTTTAAAACATGAAGTGATGGTCTCCTTTTGTCACCCCTCACTTTTCCCTTCACTTTTAGGTCCTTAACGAGGATTCAATTCAGTCAGTCCTAGTTGGGCTCAGTAGAAGGCTTTCTGTGTTGGGTCGCAGTCTGACCTTTCATGGGTGGGTGGAAGGGACTGTAGTTTAATCACCGTGGTCTCCAGATTTTTTGAGTGTGGATCTCAACACTGCATCTTAAATGATTTGAAAATTGCATATGTAACGCGCAGTTCATATATGTTACGTTATTTTATAAAACGCGCCTTAAGGCAAAGTGGTTTTTTTTTTTTTTTTTTTTTTGCGGTACGCGGGCCTCTCACTGTCGCGGCCCCTCCCGTCGCGGAGCACAGGCTCCGGACGCGCAGGCGCAGCGGCCACGGCTCACGGGCCCAGCCGCTCCGCTGCACGTGGGATCTTCCCGGACCGGGGCGCGAACCCGCGTCCCCCGCGTCGGCAGGCGGACTCCCGACCACCGCGCCACCAGGCAAGGGAAGCCCCAGGGCAAAGTGTTTTGAAGGCCGCGGTGAGTGTGAGTAGACAGAGGCCGGGCCGCTCGTCCTCAGCCCTCGGGCCACGCGGACAGCCGCCGGCCTTGCGTCCGCGAGGCCTCGGCCTGGCGCAGGGCCGCTTGCGGGGGCCGCCTGCCCGCTCCCTGCCGCCGGCCTCCTCGCTGTGGCCCCGTGGGAGCCCCGCTGGGACGAGAGCCGCTGAGAACGGGGCGGCAGCCAGGCTGGAGGCCCCGCGGCCTCTGCTTTGGCGCCTCTCGGGCTCCGTCTGCCCCGCCCCCAGCAGAGCGCGACCGCCCCCCTCCCTCGCCGCCCCTTCTCACCTGCGGGCCCCGCCGCCCCAGCCTGTCCCGCGTCCGCGCCCGCCCCCCTCCCCACCCCGGTGGGAGCGTCCCTTCAGACCCGGGCCCGGGCCACCTGCCGCTCGGGGCCCTCAGGCCTCTGCAGGCCGAGCCGCCCGTCCTGCCGTGTCCCCTCCGCGAACCGCGCTGCTGGCCCGCCTTGCTGTGTCGTCCGCGTCCGTGTCCGTGACCCTGTGTGGGCCGCGTCCACCTCGTTGCGCTTCTGCGGACACTTTCGGTCTGCTGGGCCGCGCCGCCGTCAGGTCCCCCCTCGCCCCTGCCGTCCCTTCCCCCCCCCCCCCCCCCCCCCCGTGCCCGCGGAGGCAGCCTTCTGCCTTTCAGATTCCGTGAAGATGCTGCCTTTTCTGCAGAACCTCCCCTGCAGCCCTAACTCCGACCCTAGCGTCTGGTCAGCGTTTCTTGTGTTGTCCTCTGGGCCCCGGGGATGCTCTGTTTGTGTTTCCGTCATCGCGCGAGGAATGTACACTTCCGCTGTGGCCGTGTGGCCGTGTCCCCAGCGTGTCGAGGGCCTGGGCTGCAGCTTTCTTTTGAATGTCGCCCCCCCCGCCCCGCCCCCCCCTGCCAGAGCCCGGGCCCCGCACATGGTGGGTTGAAGCTGATCGAACGTCGTGGTTCATTCGTGGCTTCACTGGCCCTGGAGGTGCGGCCCTTGAGGTCAGCGTGTCCCTAGGGCCCTGCTGGAGGGAGGGGTCCCTCCCTGCCACCCCCGTGCTGAGCTGGGCTGTAATGCGTCGTCCGAACGTCCAGCCCCAGGGGGAGTGGCTGAGGCATGAGGACCTCAGTGGGTGCCCTGCCTGCTCCTCCCACCCGCGAAACCAAGGGCTGGACTTAGGAGGCCCCAGTGGCTCCTGCTCTGGATCTCGGGATTCTGCAGGCTTCGCTCCCGAGTCTTGCCTGCCTGGTCCACAGGGTGCTCTGCGCGCAGCAGGACCGTCTGTTCCCAGCGGCCGGCCTGCTTTGCCCGTGGTCCGTACCGCATGCAGGTGTGCGCAGGCGCGGCGGAGACCATCTCCTCGGTGCTCAGGAGTCACTTTGCACTGCGTTTGTGGTTGTGAGAATGGGGGGGGGGACACACTCACACGTCCCCTTTTCATCCTGATGAGATGCAGAGAAGGAAAGTGAGAAACAGGCAACGATACTGTCGTTAAATACGCTGGAAACTAGCCCGAGGAGTTTGCTTGTATGAAGTTGTGTGAAGCTCTGTAAAGTGGAAAAGGTGTATTTCTAAACATTGGGGAAAACTTGAAAAGACTGACTCTCATTGGGAAAGAAGGTAAATAGATTTGGGGAAATAGCCATCACTTTTATAAAGTAAGTGAATGTGTAAATGTAGCAAAAATTAATGTAAAATGTATTTTGGGATTATTTTTCTCTTTTCATCTATGTAGATCTTTTGTTTCCAAGTTTACATTAGGATTAGATCTAAAAGGCCAGAGGTGAATGGGGTAATATTTCTTCAGAAAAATATGTGGGATTGTGACATCCCATTAGATTGTGGAAATAGGAAAAACTCTATTGCTGATGTGTATCATTATATGATTTAAGGAAAACCTGAGTCGTTTTACTTCTGGGATGGAGTTTGATTATTGTATTCATGTGTTCATATCCATGCCTCCATTCATTTGCTCATTTGTTTACAAACATTTATACCTACTATGTGCCCAGCATTGTGCTAAGTACATGACAGTGCAACAAATATCTCAAAATCTGGTAGGAGAAATACAAATAATTCAGTGCGATGTGAAATGCACTGTATTAGAGGAATCACAAGTATCTTGGGAGTCCAGAAGAGTGTTTAAACAACTGCTTGGGGAAATTGGATGGTAGTGCTTAATTGGGTCTTGTGGGATGAATAGGAGTCTCAGAAAAGGGAGGGCAGACAAGGAAGGGCACGTAATGTTTCAAATGTAAAGATTAGAATATCCTGCCTGGGTGAGATTTAGGGAGTGTATTAGATCTCTCACATACACACTCATTTGGGTGCACACTTGGGCAGAGGATTAAAGTATTAGAGTATTAGTTTACATTTGTCACTTTTGTTCTTATCAAAGAGACTAGAAGTAAGGCTCACTTTTAGGGTCTTAATCTTAATTATCTGAGTATCATCAAGATACTTCAGTGTGTCAAGGATAATTGGCTGTAACAAATATCTCTTTAAAAAGGAATGCCTTGGGGCTTCCCTGGTGGCGCAGTGGTCGGGAGTCCGCCTGCCGATGCAGGGGACGCGGGTTCGTGCCCCGGTCCGGGAGGATCCCACGTGCTGCGGAGCGGCTGGGCCCGTGAGCCGTGGCCGCTGCGCCTGCGCGTCCGGAGCCTGTGCTCCGCGACGGGAGAGGCCGCAGCAGTGAGAGGCCCGCGTACCGCCAAAAAAAAAAAAAAAAAAGGAATGCCTTGGAAAAAAATTAATCTGTTTCAAGGAGCCTGCGTTTAATGAGAGATAGATATTGACCTTTTCATTAAAAAAAGGTATTACAATCACTAAAAATGTAATGATACAGGAAAGCAGAGCATGGGATCTGTAAACGTGGTGAAAGGGATGACATGGATTTCTGGTTTGTGTCCCTTTTAGCACTTACTGTATTCTGTCCGGAGTTTTCATTCCCCGTCGGTCTTTCCCGCTGGGTTAAGTCCTCAGGAGCCAGACTCTGTCTTTCCAGTCTGTCTGTTTCCTGAAGGTCCGCCCTGCATGAGCAGTTGGGACAGAGGGTTTGTCACCCCAGCTCTGCAGCTGGTCCTGCGCTCGCGGACAGCACTCCCCAGCATGTCGCTGCCCACCGGACCGTCCCGGACCTCCGCAGGCGGGACCCTGCTTAACTGTGCCGGCTGAAGGGCAGGGGGTGGGGTGACTTGCTCCAGGGCGGGAGCTCGGGGGCCGGTGGGCCAGAGCAAGGACTCAGACCAGCTCTACGGGGCCTGGCCGCCGCGCTGACAGAGGTGCTGCTGTTTGTGGTTCTGCTTCCAGAGACGCAGCTGGGCCCGATTGCGTTTATGTGAGTCCATGTCCTCAGTAACCAAGGTGTGATGGATTTGGACTGTGTTTCCAGTGCACAGGAACTTAAGAGAGCCCAAAACACTGGGGCAGTTGTCTCTACTGGGTGGACGTGTGTGAGCCAGAGCTTTCCACGTGTGCGGCGTTTCCACGTGTGCGGTGTTTCCACAGTGGGGGCGGCAGCAGGGGGCCTGAAGGACCACCCGTCCCAGGATGAAGGAATATGTCTACCTCTGTAAGAGGAAAACGGTGAAGTATCTCAGATCCTCAGAACCCCATTTGCCTTAGATTATTTTTATTATCTTATTTGAATATGTACAAACACGAACCCCTTATGCCTCTTTGGCAAGTGCAATTCAAAACATATTTGTATTAAAATTCACACTGGACTATAAGACCAGTAGACGCTGAAGCAGCAGGGTGGGTCTGATGTGATGGCTGAGATGCTGCTTCAGTGTCCGGGCTTTGAGCTCGGCACACCTGCCCCCCGGGGCTCCTGGGGGAGGGGGTCCTCCCCCCATGTCTTCCGGTGCGAATTACTGGGAAGCCAGGCGTCACCTGGCCTTCACCGATGTTCCAAGGATGTCGTTTCTCTTCCCAGTAGCCCTGATGGTGAGAGGAGTACTGCTTAGCGCTGAAGGTAACTTTAGACACACGCACAGTCTTGGGCTGCAGTGCGTGGTTATGCGTGGTCATCTGGAGGGTCTAGAGTGGCCTTAAAATGATCCCTTTACTTTTTCATGAAATGACGGGTCAGAGAAAACGCTCTTCCAGGAAGCTTGTTGCCCCCAGATTTGGTCCTTTATCCTCCTGGGACCCGTAGGTGCCAGTTGTGGAAACGCCTGGGGCTGGGAGGCCCTGGCAGCGAGGGTCCCTGTTGTTTGCATCAGGTGCTGCGGTGCCCTCGTGAGGGGCTTTGGAACAAGCAGAGTGAACGTGTGTGTTACGGAACAGGACACCGTACCCGATGGCCTGTCCACACTGGACTTAGCAGTTTGTCATTGTGCTGTGTCAGTTCAGGTGACTTTGATGGTGGACAGTCAGGCGTGTCCTGTACGTCGAGTCCCCAAGGAATGTCATTCCTGTGAAGGAAATGAAAAGGGTCGTTTGTGCAGGAATCTCCTTGATGGCAGGCATGCTCTGGAAGTGGGCGGTTTTAAGTAGATACTTCGGGTGATAGAGCAAGGCCTTCAATTGCTAGTGTACGTTGCCAGCGTTCAGAGGATCAGGTGGTGACTTTGAAGACAGGAGGGCAGCGCCTCAGAAGAGCGTCTTTTGCTGTGTGAGCTGATTTCGTTCGTAGAGTGTCCTTGTTCTAGAGGTGATGGGAATGAGAGTTTAGTGGCTTAGCGACTGCGTCAAGGTAAGGGCTTACTATTTGAACACAGGTGAATTAGTAACTCCTGCCTGATACATATGCATGAGTGGCCACCCGTTTTCATGAATAAAAGATATATATATATATATTTGTTTTTCTTTTTGTTGTTGTTGTTGCCAGAAATAACCCGGTATTAGAGCACGATTGTGGTCTCCTTCACAGGCAGGTCTTTGAAACAGTTGTTTCTTTCTAGTAGCCTAGTTTCTATTTAGTGGTTCATTTGTTTCCTTAGCATCTATACTCCTGGCCGTTAATGAGTGGAAAATCATCTTTTAAAAAACGTATCTACTTATTTATTGAAGTTTACTTAGTTTCAAGGTGTTAAGCACGGGAGCTGCCTCCCCTGACGGTCTGAGGTGCGCAGAAACCTCGCAAGTTAGTGGCGGCTGGAGTCACTCGGCACAGGTCTTCGCGGGCTTCGGGAAGGACCCGGCGTAATGGTCGAAGCTCACGGGCGGGGCCCAGTAGACCCGTGTGGCAGGAGAGGCGGGCCGGTCATGGTTCCAGGACCCGGGGCTGTGCTCGGTGCGCAGGGAGAGTCTTCCTTTAGGGTCCGGGGTCTCTGGTCCGCCCCTCCGTGCACCGCGCGCACGTGGCGCCTCTCTGCAGAGGGTCGCCTGTCGGGCACGCAGAGCCAGGCCGCTGCCTGGATGCTGGGGGCGCGGGGCTTCCGCTCCTCCTTCCCGCCTCCCCCGCACGCCCCCCGCACACTCGGCTCCCCTCGCTTGCACGCTCGTTTGCTGCCGCGGAGCCAGGGGACGTGACCGTGTCCCTGCCCACACGGGCCGGCCCTGCTGTCGGTGCCAAGAGCACAGTGGCCCTCGTGACTGCAGGCTGCGTGCGCGCACGCTTGTCTGCTGGCTGCAGGTGCTGCGTGAGCCTGCGGCCGTGTCGCTCGCAGGCCCGCGCAGAGGGCCGGAAGCCGCGTCTCGAGGGGGCAGCTCCCGGCCGAGGCCCCGTGAGGGCAGCTCCCACTGAGCAAGCGCCCCCTCCGCCACGGGTCTCGCGTTTTTGTGCTTTTGGTGCTGCTTTTGCTGGTTAGAATATGCCCCCGGGGCCAAGTACTGAGATGCTGTTCGGTGTCCCAAGTGCAGGAGGCTGGGCGAGCCTCACGGAGGATACACGCACCTCAGAGGAGCCTCCGTCGGCCCGAGTCGCTGCCCGCGTCCACGGCTAATGAACCAACACTATTGACCTGAAACAAACAGGCGTAAAACAAGGTTATGTATTGATCGGTTGACAAAAATGTCATGAGCAGAGGCTCTCGGGACCCTGGCCCTGTGTTTCCCCGGGAGCCGTGGTTCAGGGCCCCGATCCACACGCAGCACCCCGCGCAGGTAAGTGCTGTTTTCTCCTGGGGTGGCCTTGCAGCTTTGGGGGGCAGTCAGACGTGCAAACCAAGGCTTATAATTTGGTGTGATTGGTGTCGTGACAGAATTGTATATAGAAGGGCCTTGGGGAACCTGGGGGAGGGAGCTTCTTCCCTGGCCTGGGAGGGTTGCTCACAGAGGAGATGGAGAAAAGTAGGCAGGTGGTCTCGGGGAGGGAGAGGCTGGCGTGAAAGCGGCTTCAGGGCTGCCGGCTTTGGAGCCTGATTCTCTGCCATCTTTACTCCCCCTCCAGCCCCGGCGGCCCTGGCTCTGCTTCTGTTTATCTCAGCTGCTGCCAGAGGCCATGCCACTGACATTTGGAGGGTCTTCCACTGTCATCATCATTGCCATCCGGGGGTGCTGCAGCCTTGCTGCTTCGTGTCCTGGCCCGGGGGGACACCCCCTCCCGGAGAAAGCCCCACCCGCTTGCCCCCGGGGCCACCCCCCTCCTGCCCCCTGCCAGGGCTGGCTTGTCTGCTGCGGGTCTGTCGACATGGGCACCCCGCAGCATCCTTGCAGGCGGCTGAGAAGAGTGTCTGCCTTCCCAGGACCCCGCCGCCGAGGCTCCCCAGGGACGGAGAGGTTCTGGCTTGGAGTGGAGCCCCACAAAGGGCTCCAGGAATGCTTACAACCCTGACATAAATGCGTCCCTTCCTTCCTCGATCTTTTGTTGTTGTGATTTTTCAGAGAGCTCTCTGCTGCAGTCTGCTTTTCCTTTGTGGGGAGCCGCCCACGGCTCAGTGCAGTGTTCTGAGCTCGGACTTGCCAAGGTCATGCCAAGGGCACCCTCCCCGGTGCTGTGCGCGCTGGGCCGGCTCTGCTGTGGCCGGGAGTGGCTTTGTCCGTGTAGCTGCCACACTGCCCTGAACGTGTGCACGCGCTTGCCGTCCGCTCCCAGCCGGGGGCTCCTCTCAGCCCTCCCGCCCTCCCTCCCTCTCTTCCATTTTCCCTGTGAATCGCCGTGTGGCAGGTCGTTTTCTCTGGACCCTCTGGGATGGCTTGTATTCCTTTTCTTTCTCTGCCTGTCTTTTGAGTAGATTTTCAGTTTACTGTGTTTCGATGGAAGGTTCAAGCCTGTACTTGCATCCTGAAGAGTTTGCACTTGGAGATGCAGTGTGGAGTGGGGGCAGCGCAGGGCCTGGGATGCTTAGCTCCGTGGCTTGTGGGGCTGTGCAGCCTTGGGCGTCCTCCTCAGGCCGGCTGGGCTGGGACTAGGAACCGGGGTAATGAGACAGCGGAGACGGGACCCAGGATGCGGCCAGCGCTGTCCTGGCACCCGGGGCTGTGCAGCTGCTCCTTCGCCTCCTTCGGGGATAAGCGTGGCCCCAGAAGGAGACGCCTGCGTGGAGGCGCGCGGAACCCGTGCTTCTTGTGAGTCTGAAGTCAGAAGTTAAGATTTAGGACACAGTCTGTGAAAGTAAATCAACATTTCCCTTCAGATCGAACTATGGCGCCCCTTGCATCATACTTGAAAACGTTAACCATAAAGCTTTGTTTGTTAAGGTCAATTTTATACACCTTCTTCTCCAATGCAGCACACTACAATTTTACCCTCTTAATTAAATGAAGAAGTTGCACTGCTTACTAAGGGCTCAGTTCCCATCGTGGTGACTTCTCATGCCCGCGTGTGGGGGAAGTCGCTAGGCTGTGGCAACACTGCAGCGGCCACCCTGGGGCTCGGCGTTTCA
This sequence comes from Kogia breviceps, assembly GCF_026419965.1. NCBI lineage: Eukaryota > Metazoa > Chordata > Mammalia > Artiodactyla > Physeteridae > Kogia > Kogia breviceps. Next base: position 2,980,188 of record NC_081325.1, read on the forward strand.
GGGTGAAGGTGCTGTTTTGGAAGCGGCCCGCGCTGGCGTGTGGCTCTGGTGCCTCGGAGGGGCAGGCCGACTGGCCGATGGTATTAGCTCAGCTTCGTCCTGGAAGCGGGCCGTTAGCAGAGGGGCCCCGAGAGAATGGGACGGCCCCCCACGTGTGAGGAAGGGAGAGCAGCACCGGTCACTCGGCGCGAGCGTGGGGCCGTTTCTCTAGCGCGAGGCAGGGGCCGGGAGGGAGAGTTTGGTTCCGGAGAAATCTGGGCTGGCGCGAGGCCAGCTGGAGCTGGTGGCGGGCAGTGGGGGGCCCCGGGGAGTCGAGAGGTGCCAGAGACACACATGTGCTCGTGAGCCCCCTCGGGGTCTCTCTCTGCACCCCGGAGGGGGGTGTGACTGGGTGTCTGAGAACTTCTGGAGCCCTGGTGCCGCTTCTCTTCAGCATTGCCCTTTATCTGCCCTGGGCACATGCCCAGCTCTGCCGCCAGCTCTGGGGGCTCTATGACTTTGGTAACTGCTTGTTTTCCTACAGGATTTGGTTCTTCTTCCCAGCAGGTCCTCTTCGGGCAGCTGACGACGTAGGGTTTGTTGGTCAGGCAGACGTTCATTTGTGAGCCGTGTTTTTTGAGGCCAACACCGGGGGACATCCTTTCGGTCTCCCAGGGAGGGAAGGAGGGGCCCCTTGTGCCGAAGCCGTGTCTTCTTCCCCGTCCTTTCTTCCCCGAAACAGCAGCCTCCCCGCTTGGCTGCTTCTGGAAGCATTACTTAGCTCTCGGTCTCTGCAGAGGTAACGGAGGCGGCACATTTGGGCGTGTTTCTTCCCCTATTTTCCAGCGACGCTGCAGCCTCTTTTCCATGTCCTGGTCAGTGCGTCCTTCCCGAGTCATTGAGGGTGGCTAGGCCTCCACACTGGATGCTCCAGGGCCGGATCATTCGGCCTTAGACTCAGAGAGACCCTGGACATCCCTGAGTCCAGTCCCCTCTCTTCACAGAGAAGGAGGTTGAGGCCCAGGGTGGCTAATCAAGCCCATTGTGTGTGTGTCTGTAGGAGGTTGACAGGTCTTTACCACAGAAATTACGTGACTCTTTTAGTTCTTCAGAAATTGCCTTTGCGCTGACTTTGCCATCATCTTTGTTAATCTTTCAGTTTGTCTATTTTATTTCTGCACTCAAGGCCTGAACTCGGCCTGCTTTGCCTACCGTAGAAGATCTCTGGTACGTGTTTCTGTTTCGATTCTCCCTCCTGCCGTGCGCCTGCTGATTACCCTGCAGACAAGGTGGTTGGGTTCCAATGTCTCTGCCTGGTGTCCTTAACAATAGGAATTATTTCCTTCATTCCACCTCCCGGCCTTGAAGCTGTCCACTTCTCCTCCATGGTCTGTCCTTCTACTTTCAGTTTTTACAAAGAGTAATATTTAGCTTGAAGTTTTTTCAGCTTTTGCAAATCTCTGATGGGCATTTTAAGTGGTCACTGAATGACTTACTTCTCTTATCAGATGATCATCTATGATAAGAAATGGTACCTGTGCTCTGAGACCCTAAGAGAAACTTCACAAACTTTTCCTGTAGGGCTCTCGGCAGAAGCACCAAATGTGCATAGTCTACCCATTAGCAGAAGCAAAAATATTTCATAGAGTGAATATTAAACTTATCCGCTTGAATTCTGTTCAACCTTGGGCAGGATTTTCTTTCCCCTGTGGGGCTTCACCTATGAACATATATTGCAAGTTTATGAGCTCACTTGATTTGCTAAACAGATGTCCGTTTCTAGGGTGGCTGCTAAGGACAGCCTCTAGGTTGTCTGGTCTGCCCTGTGGTACCCGCGGCGGGCTCTGTCCTTGGCTGTGTGGTGGGTACCACGTGGCTGGTGAGCCCACGCCACAGGAGACGTCCAAGGCCAGATCGGATTCAGACTGGGCCCTACCTTCGAGTCCACAGGTACAACTAAGTACACAGCTTCTGGAGCGAAACTGGATTCTGTCTTGTTTTGTCTGGTTTGGTGGGGGAGGAGTGGAGAGAACTAGGAATTCTTACCCTTTTGTGTCTTTGATGAGACAGACATTGCCCGCCCACTTGCTTCGTTGGTGTACGTTGACCAGACGCAACTGATTCAACTGTTCCCGCAATTCCAGCGGCAGTTTTGATGGCCAGGGTCATGGGTGTAAAAGCAGACCCGTGGGACTGGTAGGGATTTTAAAGAGGTTTTGGAAAATGCGCCTTGATTGAGGCGTGTTAAGGGCTTAAGGGGGCTGGATCTGCATGGAGCTTCTAATAAAATGAGAAATAGTGCTTTCCTGCCTGTTCTGTGTGTTTGTTGCTTTCTGTGTGGGGACTTCTCCCAGGAGAGAAGCATTAAAATACCTAGCTTCTTATTAGTGATCCTGTCATCATTATATTTAATCACCCCGATGCTCGCAACGGTTCCCATTAAGATTTTACTGCTAGATTATTAATGAGGAAGGTGCATCTCCACGAGTAATTGTAGTTAAGGGAGGTTTAAATACCGTGACTGGGGTAAACGGTAGGCGGAGAATGAGCGATTACATCAAATCAGTAATTTACAAAAGGTTCGGGGACTCTATCAAGGCAGTTTCTGACCTTGGGATTTCTGTGTTGTGAGTTTATGCAGGGAGGTCAAAACAACCCATTGAGTTGAACACAAGCAACCTTTTGGATGGTATGGTTAAAGCTACGCCATATGTTTATGTGTGTAAAGATGGAAATCATGTTTTAAAATAGCAGCATAAGTCTATACATTTTCCATGAGGACTCTTGAATCTCAAATTTTGAAAACGTGTGATTTCAGTTTGTAAGTGGGTACAGATAGGAATCAGGCATGGTAACGCCCATGTGGATTACACATTTTCCAATTGTCAAATAGTTAAGAGTAGTGTCCATATGAGTTTATGTCATATAACATTCCTAAACGTTCTCTGGGGTATACTATAATTTTCACGTTATTGTCTCATACTTTGGTTTTAATAGGATTGGTAAAAGTTCTGAAGTTTTAATTTCAGTTTTTCCCACTGCTCAGAATTTGATGATATAAAATGAAAAGGGGTTTGCATACTCGCTGACATTCACCAGATTTTGTTCCAAAGCATGGGCTTTAGGAGACTTTTGAATTAAGTCCACATTCTCCACCCAAGCTGAGTGACATAATCCAGCAGTTCAAAGATAGGTATGCCATAAACAGCTATAGTGAAATAATCCCCCCCAAAATATTAAAACATGGAAATACAATAAAAGCAGAATTGATCACTTTATAGTGGAATACTCTATAAACTGTCTGCATTGGAAACACGTGGTGAGTTTCAAAACATCTGAGTTCTATAATCCTAAAGTGTATAGTTTATTTGAAGGCAGAAACTGTTTTTTCTCCTCTGTGTATATATAAGAATACAGCTTACTATATTTTTTTGCTGTCCCAATTTGCATTCACTTTCTTATTTTTAATTTAGAGAAATCACTTTGGAGTACAAAGATGTAACATAAATATATTCACCTCAACTAAATGTTTTATCGCTAAGTACTAAAGTCTAATCGTAAAGAGATTAATTCTGGAAATCTGGCTGCTTTGTCTACCTTTGTCTGAAACGAAAATCACACATTAACATAAACCTAAGTAGCAAGAAGAAATTATTTGAAAGCATATACATGGTATAGAAAGGTATCAGGGTCTTTAATTTTTAAGATCATTTAAATTAAAAATTTTTTTTAAGGTCTGCAGGTTTATCTGAGTGGCATTATACCCCTTGTGTAATAATTACGGGAGCTGAACTGGATCAGGGGTTTTGCAGTGTAATGTCTGCACGGCCTCATTTAACTAGTTAACTGAGGTTATCCAACCCTCCCGTGAAGGAGAGGACTGAACTCTTAACCATCACAAAAGCTTCTGTTTGTAGATGACACTGTTCTATGCGGAACGGTTCACTTCATTTTCCACGTTGCCTAGAGCATTATATTGTGTGTGTAAACGGTGTTACAGCAGCCTCATAAGGGGAACAGAGCCGTGTTTGCTGAGCAGTGAAAGGGTTAGTTCAGTTTCTTACCTCGTTCAACTTTTTTAAAAAGGTTTTTTTTTTTTTTTTTTTTTTTGCAAACTGACAGTACCCCCAAAACATGTGAATTGAGGCTCATCTTCAATACTGGACTCATTAGTGTTTCAGTCTTAGCGTGCAGCGTCCTTCCCACTGCAGAATTCTGTGCATACGCTCTGTTTTCTCTCCACCTCCACCCGTTCCTCCTGCAAAATGAATAGTGTTTTTTAAAAATTGCATTTTGAGGTAAAGAAGAAAGGCAGCATGTGTGATTGTCAGAATCAGAGGGGCTGCACCGAGTTCCGGAACGTGGTCCGTGGAGCCCCCCGGCCCAGCCCTTTGGAAGGGGCCTCGGAAGTCCCTGCATGGACGGGGTGTCTGGAGGAACCGTCCATTAGCGAGAAGTGCAAGGTGCGGGGTCTGTGGCAGGTGACCTCCCTTCTAGGCCCCCCTGTCCCGGGCATTTTCCGGGGAAAGTTGCAATACCTGTTGGCTGAGGTTGGCTCCAGTTCTGAGAGGTTCTGAGCCCATGGCTCTGACATGCCCCCACGGTGATGTCCTGGGCTCCGGGGGCCCATCCCCGGCCACGCACCTGTGATGCCCTCGCCTCAGGTGCTGACACTGACCTGCTCCAGCTGAGGCTGCCGGAGCAGGGGCTGTGGCTCCAAAGCCAGGCCCCTTATGGTGTGCAGACCCTGAGGTGGCCACGTCTCCTCCTGAGCCCTGAAAGGCCATCGCCCTGCAGGTGTGACTTGTATACAAGGCAGGTAGAAGCTGGGGCATACCTTGGGGTCCAGAAGGAGGCGGGAGAGCCTTAGTTTTTAAACAAAGTATCTGTCAGGTAAAGTGATTTCCTGCTGAGAAAAAGAAAGCTTAATTTGAATTCTTTTTTCATCTTCTTGGTAGAACTGAAGGCTCTACAATTCCCTACTTCGGTCCACCTTTATTAAGTAGAAAATAAATGAACATCGCTTGTTTAGACAATTTACTTAATCACCGCAAACTCAAACCGGACATTTTAAGCCAGGAATAATCTTGTCTGTGGGGACAATATTTATTGTACAGATAGAAGTAAAGTCTGAAATAGCTGTTAAAGTCTTTAACGCACTATTTTTACTTTGTCCGCTTTATTGGAGATGATACAGAAATCACGTTCGGCCTCATCTCCCCAGCATGGGGGGTTTCCTCTAGGTTTGCTCGTGGAGGGAGGTGAGGGGCTCCTCTGCCCGCACCCCGGTGAGGGGAGCTGCAGGTGCCACTTGCCCCCTGCAACGCACCTTGTCCCTGTAGACCCAGCATCAGCTGTCCAGAGTTTCCCCATCATCCTGTCCTGCTCGATGCTTTCGGTTGCTGTTGTTGCTTTCCCTCGTTTCAGCTCACTTAGCAGAGACCGGTCCAAGGAGACGAGATTTTGTTAGCAACCTGCTCAGTACATTTTGATCACCTAGAGCGGCGGTCCGCAACCTTTTTGGCACCAGGGACCGGTTTCGTGGAAGACGGTTTTTCCACGGATTGGGCGGGGCGATGGTCCGGGAGGTGATGCGAGCGACGGGGGGGGGGGGGGATGGGGAGCTGCAGATGAAGCTTCGCTCGCCGCCCCCCCCCCCGCCCCCCGGCTTGCCTCCTGCTGTGCAGCCGGGTTCCTCACAGGCCGCGGACCAGTACCGGTATGGGTCGGTGGCCGGGGGTGGGGGACCCCTGACCTAGAAGAGCAGCTCCCAGGAGGTGCAGGTCCCCTGTGTTTCCGGGTGGCTTGAGCCTTCCGTGAACGGAGCTGCGATGCTGGGAAAGCTAGCTCACGCCGGCCGCTGGGTTTCAGCATCCTCAGCTTGACACGCCCCCCCGTCCCCACCCTCGCTCTCCCGACGCGCGACCGCGGCAGCTGGAGACGATGCCTTCCGGCCCGGCCGGCGGTGAATCAGTGCACTAAGCTGTGTCCTCAAGTGTGTAACCGTGCGTGGACATGTGTTCGTAGGTTTTCTTATTTACGTAAGGGGCCAGGTGGGCAAGAGCAAGGCGGACGTTTTCAGAAGTCATTTTAGCGTTTATTTTTAACACTGCCATCTGGGGCCATCTGGGAAGGTGCTGATCTTAAAGTTTCAAGGCGGGGAGAAGAAGGACCGGAAGCCGGGCCCCCCACTGCCTCACTTCTCCAGGCGCAGCTAGAAGCACGTGTTTGTGCCCGGAATGAGTGCACGGTTTGGGGTGTGACGTGTGCATCGCTTCTGGTCCTTACTGCCCTCGAGACACGCGGCTGCAGGGGCCCTAGGTTACGGGGTTCCAGGGAACCCAGGCTTTCACAAAGCTCTGGCGGAGGGTGAAGTGTAACACATTTGTGAAAATGTGGAACCTTTCTGCTTTTAAACTGGGGGGAGTGAGTGGGGGTTCTTCTAGGTTCAAGGAAACAGGAGAGCCAGGATGTTTGTCTTTACTTCTTTGTACTCAGGAAGACCCAGTCCCGATAGAAAGCATCGTATCTCAGAATGTGGACCAAAGAGTGGCTGCATCAGAATCCCACAAGGCCTGTTCAAAATGTGTATTTCCAGACTTTCTGGATCAGAATTTTTAAAAGGTTGGGGATTGGAATTTTACACTTAAGAAAAGCATTCCAGAGTGATTCTTCTGCGCACTGAAGTTTGAAAACCACTCTTCTAGTGTAATGAGTAACCTCCACTGCTTCAAAGGGCAGAAAATCTCTGACGTCACTGGTGATGTTGGTCTGTGTGGCGAGGACTTTATGAAAAACAGGCTGAAGATGAAGCAGCACTCTGAGACTCTTCCTTCGACAAGGCCCTGCCCCCGGGATGGCCACCATCCTAATTGCTCTGGTGAAAATGGGAACAGCTCATGGCGTTCGCTGCCTTTGCCTACTGACTCATTCAGATAATTGGCATGTGGAAAAGTTTAACTAGAAAAAATTAGACTCTTTTGTGCTTTAATCGTTATGAAAAAGCATTAGGAGGTAGTTACATTTATAGAGGTAAGCAGTTTTTGCAAAGTGCACTTAAAGTGGGTTAAAATTGGTATTTTGTCACCAGTTATGTTATGTAGCAATTGCTTTCATACGGAAAGTAGCTAATTTTTGCAAAATATTTGCTTTTGTTTTTTAACAGGAAAAACTAACCCAAGAGTGTGTATTCAGAGAACAGTTTGAAGAAAACTGGTATAACACGTACTCCTCGAATCTGTATAAACACGTGGACACTGGAAGGCGGTTCTATGTCGCGTTAAATAAGGACGGGACCCCCAGAGAAGGAACGAGGACTAAACGACACCAGAAATTCACACATTTTTTACCCAGACCAGTGGACCCCGACAAAGTACCCGAACTCTATAAGGGTATCTTAAGCCAAAGTTGACAAAGACCGTTTCTTCACTTGAGCCCTTAAAAAAGTAACCACTATAAAGGTTTCACGCGGTGGGTTCTTATTGATTTGCTGTGTCATCACATCAGCTCCACTGTTGCCAAACTTTGTCGCATGCGTAGTCTGACGGAGGCGTGGAGGGGACACGCTGATTTTGTTCTCCAGGCTCGTCCTCCCTCGGGACCCCCCTGCCCACTGCCGCGGGTGGGTGGTGAGCAGAGGACAGGAGGCCCCGGGGGTGAGGGGGTGAGCGGGGCCGCGGAGAGGAGGGAGCAGAGAGGACCAGCCGATGCATGTGGGGGTAGATGCGCTTTCCCGTCCGATCTCTTGTCTTTCATCCTCGTCAGCAGAGCTGCCGCACCTGGACGCATCCGGATCTGGCTGGCGGCCCGAGGGGGCCCCCCCCCCCGCCCCCGCTGCGTTTTCACAGGCAGGAGGGTGCGGTCTGACCGACGACGAGACTTTCTCGGTTCGTTGTCACGGGTGTCATCCCAGTGAATTTAAAGCAAAGACCTCTTAGTTAAAAAAAAGAAAAAAAAGAAAACAAGAAAAAAAGTTAAATTTATTTATAGAAATTCCAAAGGCAACATTTTATTTATTTTATATATTTATTTATTCTATAGAGTTTATTTTTAATGAAATATGTACAGGCCAGATAGGCACTTTGGAAGCTTTAGGCTCTGTAGGCATTAAATGGCAACGTCCGCTACAAACCTGTGGCGCATATTCATGCAGCGAACGTGGCGTGCGTGGATGCGAGACACTCAGGTGGCCCTAGTGTCCTAAAGGCGACAATCGCTTTTGTGCCCGTGTTATTGTAAAAGCGACGCAAACCGTTCACGACACTGAGTGTGCACTCTTCACACTGCTCGTTCCATAGCTTATCCCAGAGGATTAAAGATAAACTGGGTCTCAAACTTTTATTCTGTGTCCGTAATATTTTCTCTCTCATAAGTGACTTCCTCCCTCACTGTAACTTCACGGTTGGAAAATATAAGGGTTGGTATATATTCTACTTGTCTAAATGTATCGCAGAGTATACCAAAGCTAAACAATAACTGTGCTTTTATTTTAGTCGATCTCCAGAACAACAGGACTCATACTGTACTGGTTTAGAATTCTCAAAAAGTAAAAAAAAAAAAAAAAAAAAGCTTACTTGGCACAGATTTTTCTTTTTTTTTTTTAGGGGACAAGAATCAGAGTCAGAACAACAGGGTAATTCTTATAAACTTTTTATTTGTGCACTTGGCTCTCAAATATGAAATTACACAAGTACCATAGAGGTTATTATAACGTCTTTTATAGAAAATTGCTTTTGGTGTGACCTGTCATAATACCTGGTAAAAGCACCCTTCAAGTAAAACTTGCAAAATGAAACTAATAAATCTCCATCAATCATGACAATGAGGGGGAAAGTATATATTTGTTGACTGTGTTTTGTTTTTTAAAATGGTCTTCACAAGCACTCGATTTTTTTAGAAGGGAGGTTACTCTATAGATTATCTTTTACAAGGCTTTTATAACATTTTATGCTGAAAAGCATAAGAATACATATTTCTTTAGTAGCAATAATTTTGAAACTTGCCCTCGGGCAAGGGAGACTATTTCTTACTATATACTAAGGAGAAAAGAGCCAAATTCTTAAAGCAATATTTAAGAAAAAGAAATTTATAACAAATTCTCATACCACATATAACAATTGCTAGCCATTTGTGCGGGAAATTGAAAGTGACAGTTAAAAAATGTGTTGGGATTTATGTAACTCATTTTAAAATTTAATATTCCAACTTTGTTTTGCTCTGATGCACATTCTCTCTGAAAAATAAAAGTGTGCCACTGGTGAGTCAAAGCTGTTTCGAAGTAGAAGCACATGGCGGATTGTCGTGAGCACGGAGGGCCCATCTCTAGTCCAAAGGGCAGAGTGGACAGGGCTTCCTGTTGATGTGCATTAAAGAAAAACTAAGTCCAACATTTGGAATTAAGAAATATGCTGGGGGGGGAGGGGACAGAAGCAATGTAAAATGGCTGATTTGTGGTAAAAGTCAGAATGTCCTCTTCATTTATTTTCTTGTCTCTTTTTAAAAAACTTTCTTAACGGAAACTGCATTTAATTCCAAGAGGTAGTATTCTTATTTATTATTTAACCCTTTGCTGCTGCTAAAATGTGCACATATTCAGGCTTTAGTTTTTCCAAAAGGCATTGAATATTGTTGGTTGAAAAACATTAAACATCTGATCACAGGGGAGAATCAAGTTTCTAGGATGTCATAGGTACAATATTTAGCACCGAAGAAACTGATTTTAGGAAATAGCCAAAAGTAATCTTAAAGTAGCATGAGATGCTAGATTAATCAGCCTAAAAGAAAGAAAACGATTTGTGAAAAAGACTAAACTCTCCGTGCATTCCTAGAAAATGCTACTTTAATGTCGACTTTTGGAGTTATTTTGTTTTGGTTACTCTTTTTTTTTTAAAAAAAGAAAAACAAAATGTTATATGCTTTTGGCAATTGATATGATAAACTGTAATGGTCTGTAAATAAATAAATACTGACTTATGCAATTTCTGTACATAACTGTTCTGGGAAAGTAGATGGCTCAGGGTTCTGGTGCGGGCGATGTCCTGCTGGGCCGCAGAGCGAGTCGCCCCAGCTCCTGGCTTTGCAACTGGTTCTTGTCATAAGGGACCCAAGGCCGCGGGTGGCTGCTCAAGCCTCTGTGGAATGACGGGTCCAGTTTTCACAAACACAAGCCCGGCCGGCCAAACCGCTATGTCGCTTGTGCCAACACGGCACCTTGGTCACAGACTTAACAGGTGTGGACTGACCACCCCCCCCCATCTGTCATGCGAACGTCCCCAGGTGGTGCCCACGTGCCAGGTCACCTTGGGGCCTCTGTCCCTGCCAGGTCGTGTTCTGTGGATAAGTGGACGCTTCCGTTTATGGTTTTCACTCGATTTCATCTCATTAACACAACATTGTGTTATTTACTTGATAATCTGTAATTGTATGTAAATACATACAGGATTATGTAATTTGTGTAAATACATAATTACAGACTTTGGAAAACTGGTATTTTTTACTTGATGTCCATGTTGGAGCTGCTTCTGATTCTGTGCCTACGTGAACCGATGGAATTTTAAAAACACGATCTCCTTGCTCTTACAGCTGTTGCGTGTGTGTTGAGGGACGAGCGAGGGGGGTGTGGCGATGATGGGGGGAACAGACGCATCCGGATGTCCTGTCTTTTCTGTAAGCGTTAGATGAGGGAGCGCAGAAGCTTCTGGGATAAAGATTTATGAACTTGCATCAGGCAAAACGCAGTGTGTACGCACGTTGCCGTGGATGGTGAGTGGACAGAGGCGTATTGTCCGAGGTCAAATTCTGTTTGCTGCATCGTTTGACCTCGAAATGTGCCGGATTTAGATCCACTGTTTGTGGGCACTTGCGTGAAAGAGCGATGGAGCGGCGGGGGTCAGGGAACACGCCAGATGGAGTCAAAAGATGCGTTCGCCAAGCCCCTGTGTGTGCGTGCGTGCGCGTGCGCGCGTGCGTGCGTGTGTGTGCGCGTGTGCGTGCGCGTGTGTGCGTGAGAGATACACGCGACGTAATACCCACGTGCATCCATAGACATTTCACATTTGAAAATTGATACTTTACTGTTGCAGGCGGGGCGGGAGGAATGACGTGTCTGTCAGTAAGTGGCCCCGCGTTGCGGGCCTCGGGTGCGGAGGGCGGGCCTGGCTGCGGGCGAGAGCCGCGCCCCACGTGGCTCCCGCTCCACCTGCCCCGCGCCTTGGCAGCCGCCTCCCTTAGGTCTTCAGAAGGATTGTCCTTGTAGCGTCTTCTTCGCCGGGGGGAGCATGCAGAAGCGAGAAACGGCCTCCTCTGTAATTTTCTCTGGAAAGAAACGAGGACGTGTTCTTCACGTGTGTGTGTGCTCTCCGTCTCGGCTCCGCAGCAGCTCGTACGCGGCAGGTCGGCGGACGCCGGCTCTAAGGCCGCACGGTGTTGAGACGGCCGCCAGGGAGGCCAGGGGAACACCGAGCAGAGGCCTCTTTGCTCCTTTGGTTGGTCGCCAAAGAGAAAATTCACACCTAGGTCGCTCCTTTCTCTCCAACTGTATATTCCGGCACACGTCTTGGAAAACATTTTTAAAACAACTTAACAAATTGTAGCCATCCCCGACATCTCAGTCCCTCTTGGCCACGTGTGCCGGTAACGGGCTCTTGTTTTCTCCCATCCCCTTCTGAAGACCCTTCTGTCTGTGGTTTTGGTGATGATTCCTGTTGTTATTAGTGGACTTAGCTGGGAACACTTGATCCTGGGAGCGAAGGAGTTAAAAGACACTGTGGAGAGGGGACATTCAGAGCTGAGCAGCTGAGTCTGCCCTCCTCACGCAGTTGGAAGCACAAGCGTTACCGGCAACGTTCATGGCCCGGCTTGGAGAAACTTCTCGTGAACACTCACGCGGGCTTTTCCGCCAGCATTTTGTGGGGCGTGGCAAAGCATTCTGTAAACACCTGGCTGTTGCCTCTCGCTTCTAGTGTCTGCGGGTGTACAGGGCTGGCCCGTGACAGCTTTGGGGGATTTCTGTTTCTGATTCATAAAAAGAGGGCTTCTCCTAGTCCGTGAAGATGTTAGAATTATAGCTGCTCTTTCGGAAGGAAGCGGTACTCCGAACATCTCTTCGCTCCATGGCTGACCAAATCCTGCCCCCTCCCTCCCTTCCTGTTTTTCTTTCCCTCACTCCTTCCCTCCTTCCTTTGTCGTATCGTGGAGCTGGCATCAGCAATAAAAGGACAGGCACGGTCTCTGATGGTACGCAGAACTTAAACCACAGGCATCCTGAGGTGTTGTGATGGACCCTGGGATGGGGTCCGTGGGACATCCGTGCATCCCATGTGGACTTTTGAGGGCCTGAGGTCGTCGTGTCTGAGCTGAGATGCAAAAGAGCAGGAGGTACAAGAGAGAGAGCTTATAGTCACTGCCTTTCTAACCATGTCAAGATTAAGTGCTTTGTTCTTGGAGAATCTGGGCTCATTGGATCTTTTACTGATGTTTCCTGGATGCCCGTGATGGACCTCGAGGATGTGAAAAGAGCTCGCTGATTGGCCAGTATGGGTCGTGCTTTGGCTCCTGGAGATGAAGGGGACCAGTCTTTAGTCAGACCATCTCTGCTGCCCTGTGCCTACTGGGGCCACGCTCAGAATGCTCTTTGGCTACTTTTGGTTGCCTTTCAGAGGGAAGGGGACTCTATTAGCTTTTGTTAATATTTTACTCACTTTAATTTTCCCCCTCCACATTTACCTCATGTCACGGGCAACATTCACAACAGAATAGCAATGCAAATATAGGGTAACACAAGAGGTGAAAATATAATCTTTAAAATATCCACTTCATTCTTTCAATAAATATGTATTGAGCAGCTGCTATATGACATGGAACAGTGCTAAGGATATTGTGGAGGAAACAAAGACAATATGTTGATCTTGCGACTTAATACCAGGCTGGGTTCTATGTCAGTTGTTATAGCAACGTGCAGTTTAAGATACTGTAGGACTGGGACGCCCACGTTCTAAGGCAGTTAGGATAATGTTGACAATTCTCCACGGACTTCACCTGTCTTCAGCTATGTATTCAATTTACATGAGTATATAAGAACCCAGTTGGATGCTGACCCATTCAAGTCCTATTGTTTTAAGTAGGACAGCGTTTTTTGTTTGTTTGTTTGTTTACTTCTTAAAATATTCTTTTCCATTATGGTTTATCACAGGATACTGAATATAGTTCTCTGTGCTCTACAGTAGGACCTTGTTGTTTATCCATCCTATAGATACTAGTTTGCATCTGCTGACCCCAACCTCCCACGCCATCCCTCCCCCACCCCCGGGACAGCGTTTTAAAAATGTGTCCTCAAATTTCACGATACAGATTCTTTCGGTAGATGATCTCCTCCTTGGCAGTGAATGAGTTTCTTTTAAAATAGAGGCCGCCCCATTTTTCCTTCCTTGGGAAAATCCAAAGGAGAAGGCACCGGAATTCCCAAAGTTTATCAATTGCACATTTGGCTGTCTTTTAAGGATACCAGGAATCTGAAGCTACAAGAACCAATGAAGCTTTGGAAAATACCTCATCTCCCTTACAACCCACCTCACTGAAATATAAATGGGCGTGTAACAGTAGCTTTTACACCATAGAGATGCAATTATACATCTCGGTTAGAGGGATAAAACTTTTCATTTTGTCTTCACCAGAATTAAAACTCTGTAGTTCATCAGCTTCTGGCTTCCCCTGTGGCTTTGGTGTCCTCTTCTAGTTGTAGGGGTGCCCTGGCTTCCCACTCTCTTGGGTCTTCCCCTCTTTGTCCTACATTTGAAGAGTAGAGATGCTTCGGTGCCTGTTACAGAATAAGTAGAACAGGTGGGATGTGATGGGTGGTCTTCAGAATTTCTCCAGAAGAGTTTTATGATGTTGAGTTTGGTTTAGGGAACGAGGGCTAATTGCATTAGAGCAGCACTCAAAGAAGGACATATTGGCAAGAAAAGAAACTCTCTGTCCTTCAGGAGACATGCCGTGACTGTCCCTGGATGGAGAAAACCTAAGGGCAGAACATTTCCCTGACGCAGCCGTCCACCCGGTGTCGTGCCATCAAGAGATCAATTTGAGTTATGAATGCTACTTGGGTAGGTGGGTGCAAAGTTTGAAATCAGACTATTTCTTCTGATGATCTGCTTCAAATAAGCAATTTAAAATTGTGTGGTGGCTCTAATGTGCCTATACCCATGCTTCCTGTTTCTTCCTCTGGCATATTTCCTGTTCAAGAAGGCTGGATTCTCCTATTCTCATCTCAGAGCTTTCATTTGGTTCCAGATGCAAAGTGCTATTTCTTTTTAAAATGTAGATTATTAACAATGCTTCCTGCTGAAGTACATGAATTAACTTGCCTGAAAATACAGTCTAGTCACATCGAGGCCTTTTCCGTGAGCCATAGCCCCCTTCTGCATTCCACGAGGTCCTAAACGTGTTCCCAAATGCATCAGTTCCTTGAGATGACCAGACTGCTCTCAGACGAGCTGTTCTGGTTCCTAATTAGTTGGTTGCTATAGACACTTGGGTCATGTTTTTTTGTTTTTTGTTTTTTTTCAAATAGTAGGAGCGCAAATTATAGGAAAACTAAAAATAAAATAGAAAGAATAAATAGTATTATTGCAGTTGGGATAAATAAAAGTTATTTTTTTGTAGCCATGGGTCACATTTGATTCTTCAAATTTTTTAAACCGTTTAAAATTGGTCAACTATTGAGTTTTATTCTTAGGGAAACCCATGATCTTTCAACATGTCTATATAACACCCAGTGGATTATTTAGAACCTGACCAAAATTTAAGTGAAGGGAACTTTTCCCTGAAGCTCATTAATTTATTAAGCAAGCACATATTGATATATACCATATTCTGGGGATTATAAAGTAAAACAGAATTGTTAAAATTTGTTTTCATATGCAATGTGAACATGTATTGACTCACTTAGCTTGTGCCTACCTCTTGTGAAAGTGTCATGATTTTATTGTCATAATTTTCTTCTTGTCTCCTTTATATAAAATATCACTTCTCCCTGGAGAAGACGACTGGGATGTGGTTTAAAGCAGAGTGTCATCTCTTTAAAGCAGGTACTTTATCCTGTAATGGACTTGTGCCATCTGGAGATCTTCTTTTGGTTCCCATTCAACTGGATGCTTATAATTGTTCTCAAAGGAATTCCCTCTTGGTTTGACCTTGAACTGAAAAATGTCTCTGCAAAATAAAACATGCATAAAGTCAATAGGATGTAATTTAGCATGCTTTTTGGTCATGTTTTATAATGATCAGTCTCTATTTGTAGTTCAGAAGGGTAGTTAAGTTTCCAAATTCCCGTGTGACTGTTTTTATCTCAGAAACATGTGATGGCTTGTCATGAGGCTATCGTATTGGGAACCACACCCGATGGTTCTGAGAACACTCAAGGAATATACGAAGTAGCATGTGACAAACGTGTGCACAATTTATAAATACATTTGATTAGTAATTGCTCTCTAGAAAGGGGCTATGTAGTGATTAGTACATGAATATAAGAAGGTTACCTGAGGACAGGAAAGAACCACCCTAAGGATGAGAGGTAACAGTACTGGGTGCTCCCAGAGGGTGAGGAACAGTGCCTCTTGCTACCAGACAGACTAGAAAACCTCAGGATTCATAGAGCATTATTAGGTAGAGAACACGGAAGGGTCTTTTAACTCAATTGTGGAGAATAATTCGCCTTAGGCTAAACACTGTTCCAGTTCTACCCCACATATTTTAGAAGAAACACCAAAACGGATCAAACTATTTTCAAGTGAACTTAGTTTTATCCCAGAACAAAACTCCATAATATTTATGGGAATAAAGAATACCAAGCAACCAGCAAGATAAAATACACAATGTCTGGCATCCAGTCAAAAATCACCAGACATGCAAAGAGGCAGGAAAATACAACCCAAAATGAGGATAAAAAAGCATTCAATTCAACCTGACCCAGAACTGACAGAGATGTTAGAATGAGCAGAAAAATACATTGAAACAGTTATTATAACTGTATTCTGTGTTTTTAAAATAGTGTGAGACAAGAAAAGATATAAGAAAAAATTCAAATTTGACTTCTAGAGATGAAAAGTACAATGTGTGAGATGAAAAATACATTGGATAAGATCAATGGCAGTTTAGACATCGCAGAAGAAAAGAGGCATAAACTCAAAATTACAGTAATAGAAACTGTCTAAAATGGAAGACAGAGAGAAAATGGAATTAAGAAAAATTGAACGGAGCAGTAGTGAGTTGTGGGAAAACTTCAAGAAGCTTAATATCCATGTAACTGAAGTCCCCAAAAAAGGAGAGAGGAGACAAAAATATTCACATAAATAATGACCAGAAAGTTTCTAAACTTGATAAAAACTCTAAATACAAAAACTCAAGATGCTCACTGCACCTAAAACATAAGAAACATGAAAAAAATAACCTATACCAATGCACATCATACTCAGATTGCTGGCAAACAGTGGTAAGAGAAAATCTTAAAGGCAGCCAGTTTAAAAAAACAAGCACACATATATTACATACAGAGGAACAAAGTTAAGAATGACAGAAGATTTCTTGTCGGAAATGATATGAACAAGAAGGCAATGAAATAATACCTTTAAAGTACTGAAAACACAAATCTGTCAAACTGGAATTACATACCCACCAATGATATATTTTATTTATTTATTTTTAAAATTTTATTTATTCATTTATTTAATTTTTGGCTGCATTGGGTCTTCACTGCTGCACGTGAGTTTTCTCTAGTTGCCGAGAGCGGGGGCTACTCTTTGTTGTGGTGCGTAGGCTTCTCATCGTGGTGGCTTCTCGCTGTGGAGCACAGTTTCTAGGCGTGTGGGCTTCAGCAGTTGTGGCGCATGGGCTCAGTAGTTGTGGCTCGCGAGCTCTAGAGCACAGGCTCAGTAGCTGTGGCGCACGGGCTTAGTTGCTCCGCGGCATGTGGGATCTTCCCGGACCAGGGCTCGAACCTGTGTCCCCTGCCTCGGCAGGCGGATTCTTAACCACTGCGCCACCAGGGAAGCCCCAATGACATATTTTAAAAACAAGGGTGAAGTGAAGACTTTTTTCTGGCATACACAGGCTGTAAGAATTCATCATCAGCTGGCTCATACTGTAAGAAATGTTAAAATTATAAGTATTAATTGTTAATGTTAAAACCTTAAAATCCTTCAGGCAGGAGGAAACAGATACCACATGGAAATAGGAATGCATACAAAAGAAGGAAGAGCACCAGAAATGATAACTACATGAGTAAATGTGAGATTGTTTCTTACTTAAATCTCTTTAAAAGACGATGGATGTTAAACAAGAACAATAACAATGCATTGTGAGATTTATCACATTTGTAATAGTTAAAACATATGACAATAATAACACAGACTTGGAAGCGAAGAAGTGGAAGTACATTATTGTAAGGTTCTTATACTATAGGTGGAGAGGTATAACAGCACAGTAAGTTGAAGATGTGTGCTATAAACTCTAAACCACACATCTTATTATCACTAAGATAATAAAAGGAAGAGTTATAACAAGATGATAGATTTAAACCTGTCTATACTAAAAGTCACATTAAAAAGTAAATTGTCTAGGGAATTCCCTGGTGGTCCAGTGGTTAGGGCTCAGTGCTTTTATTGTTGGGGCCCAGGTTCAATCCCTGGTCAGGGAACTGAGATCCCACACGCTGTGCAGTGTGCCCCCCCCCCAAAAAAAGCAAATGTTCTATAAACACCACAAGACAGGGATAGATTGGATTAAAAAAGCATGATTCAACTGTATACGCTCTACAAGAAACACACTTTAAATATAAAAACACAAATAGGTTAAAAGTAAAAAGATGAGAAAATATATACTTTGATAATATTCTACAAAAAAATAGCTGGAGAGGCTATATTAATATCAGGCAAACTTAATTTCACAGCAAAAAATATTTCCAGAGATAAAGAAGGTAATTTCTTAATGATAAAAGGGTCAATTCATTTAAAGAACAGAAAAATCCAAACCATGTGCCTAATAAACAGAGCTTCAATATACATGAAGTGAAATGTGATAAAACTGCAAGGAGAAATAGTCAACTTCACAATTATAATTTAAGATTTCAAGAACCTTCTTTCAATAATTGATAAAACAAGTAGACAGAAAACAATTAAGAATGTAGAATGTTTAAACAATACTTCCGACCAGTTTGACTTAATTGACGTTTTAATATTATTTTAAAATTTAATTTAAGTTTTTTTTTTTTAATGTGGACCATTTGAAAATCTCCATGGAATTTGTTACAATATTGCTTCCATTTCATACCTTGGTTTCTCAGCTGCCAGGCATGTGGGATCCTAGCTCCCCGACCAGGGATCGAACCCACACGCCCCACATTGGAATGTGATGTCCCACCACTGGACCCCCTGGGAAGTCCCCCTAATTGACATTTTTTTAGAACACTCCACCTAACAATAGCAGAATATATATTCTTTTCAAGTGCACAAGGGACATTTACCAAGATATTCTGAGTCATATAATTAATAGAGTTAAAAGGATTCAAGTCATACAAAGTATGTTTTCTAACCAAAATAGAAACCAACTAGCAGAAAGTTCTCTGGATAATCCACAAATACTGAAAACTAAACAACATACTTCTAAATGTTCTAACTTTGAACCCGTGGTTCAAAGAAGAAGTCAGGTGAAATTATAAAGTAGTTTGAACTAAATAAAAATTAAAATACAACAGATCAAAAACTGTGGAACACTGCTAAGTTAATACTTAGGGAGAAATTGATATTTACTAAATTCTTTTATTAGAAAAGAAGCAAGTTCTCAAATCAATGATCTGAACTTCTATTTTAAGAAACTAGAAAAAGGAGAAAATTTAGCCTAAAGTGGGAAGAACAAAAGACATATAAAGATCATAGTAGAAATTAATGAAATTGAAAATATAAAAACAGTAGGAAAAAATTAATGAAACAACAAAAAAACCTGTTTTTTTTTTTTTTCCCGGTACGCGGGCCTCTCACCGCTGCGGCTTCTTCCGTTGCGGAGCACAGGCTCCGGACGCGCAGGCTCAGCGGCCACGGCTCACGGGCCCAGCCGCTCCGCGGCACGTGGGATCCTCCCGGACCGGGGCACGAACACGCGTCCCCTGCATCGGCAGGCGGACTCGCAACCCCTGCGCCACCAGGGAAGCCCAAAAACCTGGTTTTTTGACAAGATCAATGAAATTGATAAACCTTTAGGCAAACTGATCAGGAAAAAAGTAAGAAGACACAAGTTATAGATATAAAAATGGAGAGGTTACAGTACTACAGATTCTACAGATGTTAAAATAAAATAAGGGGATACTAGGAACAATTGATGCTACGGTTTAATATTGAGTAAATTAAAACATTTATATTAAATGGACAAATTACTTGAAAAACATAAACTGCCAAACACCAAAGTTTACTCAAAAAGCAGTAGATAATAACATGAATAGCCCTATTTCTGCTAATAGGGTTAACATTATTGCTATTAATATTTAAATGTTAAATATTAACATTAATATAGTGAGATCTAGGTATTAATACTAATTACAAAATTAATAAATGAATTTGCAGTTAAAAACCTTCCCACAAATAAAAACTCTAGACTCAGAAGCATCACTGGTAAATTCTACCAAATGTTTAAGGAAAAAAATATATCATTTTAAGATAAACTCAGAACATTGAAGAGAAGGGAATATTGTAAAATTCATCTTATAAATTAAGCCAGAGAAAGACTTCACAAGAAGAGAAATGACCAATCAATACCCATCATGAACATGGATTTAAAAATTCTAAATATAATTTTAGCAAACTGAATCCAACTATATGTAAAAAAAGGATAATATGCCATGTCCAAGGGGATTTATTCCAAGAATGCAAGATTGACTTGCCAATTGAAAATCAATTAATGTACCCTTTGACCAACATTTCCCCAGTTCCCCCACCCCCCCCTTTTCTGGTAACTACGATTCTACTCTCTGTTTTTATGAAGTCAGCTTTTTTGGATTCTACACATAAGTGATATCATACAGTATTTGTCTTTCTTTGTCTGCCTTATCGCATTTAACATAATGCCCTCAAGGTTCATCTGTGTTGTCGAAAATAGCAAGATGTCCTTTTTCATGGCTGAATAATATTCCACTGTGTGTGTGTGTGTGTGTGTGTGTGTGTGTGTGTGTGTGTGTGTGTGTGTGTGTATGTATCACATCTTCTTTATCCATTCATCCATTGACGGATGTTTGGGTTGTTTTTATATCCTGGCTTTTGTGAATAATGCTGCAATGAACATGGGAGTGCAAATACCTTTTTGATATCCTGTTTTCATTTCCTTTGGACATATACTAGAAGTGGGATTGCTGGATCATATGGTAGTTATATTTTTAATTTTTTGAGGAACCTCCATACTGTTCTCTATAGTGGCTGAACAAATTTACATTCCCACCAACACTGCACTAGTGTTCCCTTTTCTCCACATTTTTGGGCAACACTTGTTATCTCTCATCTTTTTGATAACAGCCATTCTAACAGGTGTGAGGTGATATCTCATTGTGGCTTAGATTTGCATCTCCCCGATGATGAGTGATGTTGAGCATCCTGCCATCTGTTTGTTTGCCATTTGTATGTCTTCTTTGGAAAAATGTCTATTCAATTCCTCTGCCCATTTTTTAACCAGATTGTTTGTCTTGTTGTTATTGAGTGGTATGAGTTCTTTGTATATTTTGGAAATTAACCTCTTAGCAGAAATGTTGGTCAAGGGGTACAAACTTGAAGTTAGAAGATGAATAAGTTCTGGATGGTTAATTCACGGCATTGTGATTATAGTTAACACTACTGTATTTCATATTTTGAAGTTGCTAAGAGACTTGATCTTAAATATTCTCACCATGAAAAAAGAGAAATGATAATTACGTGATGGCTGGAGGTGTCAGCTAACACTACGGAGGTAATCATATTGCAATATATAAATGTATCTGATCAGCACATTGTACACCTTAAATTTACAATGTTATAAGTCAATTATATCTCAATTTAAAAAGCATCTTTGCAGTTTGGGCAATGAGCCAAATAAAACAAGATGAAATTTAAAAGGGTAAATAAAACAATATGAACTTAGAACTAAAAAACTGTGAAAGACTGGAATGGGGGAAACATGGCTTACTAGGAGCATATCTATGTAATTTACTGGACAATAAATTCAGTATTAATCAACAGTATAATGTAAACAAAATAGTTAGAATGCATTAATAAAAGCATGTTTTCTAAAACAAAAAAAAAATCAATTAATGTAATTCATCTATTACCAAGCAAAAAAGAAAAGCCAATTATCATCTCAATAAACTCAGAAAAAGCATTTGATAAAATTAAAATAATCCCTGGCAAAACCCTCAGCAAATTAGTAATAGAAAGATACTTCCTCAATCTGATAAAAGGTGTCGACAAAATAACTACGTGAACATCTTACTTATGAAACACTGAGTGCTTTGGTCCAAACTCAGGAACAAGGCAAGGCTGTTGGAAAGAAAGAACTGTCTTTTTTTTTTTTTTTTTTTTGCAGATGACATGATCATTTATACAAAAAAGCCACTAGAATTTAAAAATGAGTTTAAGCTGCAGGGTGGAAGAGCGAGATACAAAAATCGGTTGTATTTTTCTACATATTCTTAATGAACAATCAGACAGTGAAATAAAAATAACATTTAATAGGATACAGATGTTTAGGGATAAATATGACAAAGTATATTCAAGGTCAATTCACTGCAAACTACAAAACATGGCTGAGGTAAATAAAGGAAGTCCTAAATAGATGGAGAAATACACCATGTTTATGTATTGTTAAGATGTAAATTTCCTGTGTATTGATCTATTGATCAAAGTTAATCCCAATAAAAATTTCTCAGTTTTTGTTTTAGAAATTAACAAACTGATTCTAAAACTCACATGGAAATGGAGAGGAGCTAGAATCTCCAGAACCACTCTGACAAGGAACACGGTTGGAGGACTGACGCCATTTGAATTCACGGTGTATAAAGCTACAGTGATTAAGACTGTGCAGTTGGCATAAAGATAGACAAATCCATCACCGGAACAGAATACAGAGTCCGTAAATGGACCCATACCTCAGTAGACACCCAATTAAAAATTATATTTATTACTCTCTATTTTATCTTAAAAAGCGAATACTCATAAAGAAAATGTAATATAGCAGCAGCATCACTGAAAAAGAGATCTGACATGCTGCATTCATTATTTTAATCTTTATACTTCTAAAAAAACGGACTTTATTTTTTTAGAGCAGGTTTAGGTTCAGAGCTTTCCCATACACCCCCCCGTCCACATAACGGCCTAACACCCCAAGTCTGTAATTTCCATGACAGCTTATTCTTGGTGTTGTCCATTTTATGAGTTTGGACAAATGTATGATGACATGCAGTCATCATTACGGTGTAATATAGGGTCTTTTCATTGCTGTAAAAATCTTCTGTCCTCCACCCCTCAAACCTGTAGCAACCACTGATCTTTTTACTGTCTCCATAGTTTCGTTTTCCTAGAAGTTGAAATCATACAATATGTAGCCCTTTCAGATTGACTTCTTTCACCCAGTAATATACATTCAGGAGTCTTCCAAGTCTTTTCATGGCTTGATAGCTCATTTCTTTTTAGTGCTAAAATTCCATTGCCTGGATGGGCGACAGCTTATTTATCCATTGACCCTCTGAAGGACAGCTTGGTTGCTTCCAGGTTTTGGCAATTATGAATAAAACTGCTATAAACATCCCCATGCAGGTTTTTGGGTGGACGTCGGTTTTCATCTCTTTTGGGTAAATATCGAGGAGTAAGATTTGTAGAGCACATGGTAAGAGTATGTTTAGTTTTGTAAGAAACTGTCAAACTGTCAAACTGCACCATTTTGCATTCCCACCAGCAATGAACGAGAGTTACAGTTGCTCCATTTCCTCACCAACGTGGACAACTAATTTCTGGCAACAATACAAAGGGAATTCAGTGGGAAAAGGACAGCATTTCAACAAATGGTATGAACAATTGGATATATCCATATGCAAAAAATTGAAGTCCATACCTTGTACCACATATGAAAATTAACTCAAAATGGATTATAGACCTAAAAATCAACCCCAAAACTATAAAACTGGGACTTCCCTGGTGGCACAGTGGTTAGGAATCGCCTGCCAATGCAGGGGACACGGGTTCGAGCCCTGGTCCAGGAGGATCCCACATGCCGCAGAGCAGCTAAGTCTGTGCTCCACAACTACTGAGTCTGCGCTCTAGAGCCCACGAGCCACAGCTACTGAGCCAGTGAGCCACAACTACTGAAGCCCGCGTGCCTAGGGCCCGTGCTCCACAACAAGAGAAGCCACTGCAATGAGAAGCCCGTGCACCGCAACGAAGAGTAGCCCCCGCTTGCCACAACTAGAGAAGGCCTGTGTGCAGCAACGAAGACCCAACACAGCCCCCCCCAAAAAGAATTAATTAATTAATTAAATAAAATTAAAAAATAAAATAAAAAATTTAATTAAAATAAAATTAATTAAATAAAAACTATAAAACTTCTAGAATCAAACAGAGGAGAAAATATTTGTGAACTTGGGTAAAGATTTCTCAGTTACAACACAGAAAGAACACAATCTCTTTCAAAGACAGCATTAAGAGAATGGAAAGGAAAGCCACAGACTGACAGAACATATTTGCAAATTATGTCCAGAATTTTCTGTCCAAGGACCTAGATTCAGAATGTATCCAGAACTCTCGAATCTCAAGAAAACGGGCAAGATATTTGAACAGACAATGCACCAAGGAATATGCAAATGGCAAATAAGTTAAAAGATACTAAAAAGATAAAAGATACTAAAAAGTAAAAAGATACGAAAAAGATACTCAACAACATTGCCCACCAGGGAGATGGGAAATAAAACCACAATGAGATACCATTACATACCTCTTAAAATGGCTAAAATTTAAAAAAAATGGACCCTTCTAAATGTTGGTGAGGATTTGGAGGAACTGGAACGCTCACGCACAGGTGGTGGGGTGCAAAGTTGTAAACCCTCTTTGGAAAACATTTTGTCAGTTTCTTACAAAGTTACACACGTGTCAACTTTAGGATCCAGCCATTCCGCTCCTATGTATGTGCCCAGTAGAGATACAAAGGCATATGCAGCTTTTAAAATAATAGCCAAACACTGGGAAAAACCCAAATGTACCCTCCAGGTGAATGAATGAACTCTGATATGCCCGGACAATGGAATACCTCTCGACTATAAAGGCGAATGAATTACTGAAACTCTCAGCAGCACGGTTGAATCTCAGAATAATCGCGCTGAATGAAAGAAGCTATAGACAAAAGAGTACGTACTGTATGTTTCCATCTGAATAAAATGCTAGAAAATTAGATCCAACACACAGCTACAGAAAGTAGATCAGAGGTTTCCCGGAGGTGAGCAGGACAGGCAGGGGTGTCTGTAGGGCCGACCAAGGGCCACGAGGAGACCTTTGGGTGATGGATTTGTTAACGATCTTGATTTACTGAGTGTGCAGATATGTCAGACTTATCACAGTCTACGTTTCTGTGCAGTTTATGGCATGGCAATTAGACCACAGTGAAAAAATTTAGAAGCATTATATAAAAGACTTAATCTCTTTATATAAAGAGCTCTCCCGTGGCTGAGATGAGATGACGGGGGTAGTGTGATCCTGGCACATCAGTCTGCTGCCCTCGCAGCCACAGCCTGACGCCTTTCCGTCAGGGAAGAGGGCCTCACGTCTGCTAAACAGCAGGGAGAAGAACACCCAGAGGAAGGGAAGCGCTATGAAGATATTTGTCCCTGATCACCATTTTCTAAAACTCAGTTTCTGGACTGGGGTGATCTTCCAGAAAGAGGCAGATGAATCTGGGGGCAGGGGAGAGCAGCTCTTGCTGGGTGATGGCCCAGAGAGCCCTCCCCCGCAATTCCAAACTAAACCTCCGTGTGGGGGCCGCATACCGTCGGCAGGAGAGGGTGGCTCGACCTACAACATGTAATGAAGGAGGCGTGCAAACGAAACGACAGAACGACAGCAAGACAATCGAGACATATATGTAGTGTCAGATAGGATACCTTTCTGGGCTTGCTTTGTCATGATTCATTCTGTGTTTTTAGTTCGGAACCAAAGGAGTTAAGTTTCAAAATTCCTGTTTAGCTCTTTTTATCTGGCGGCTTGTCACGGGGCTAAATTGGGAACCCCACCTGATGGCCCGGAGCACACTCGGGGAGCTCTGCTAAGGGCTGTGTGACAAACGTATGTACAGACCCCTTCGGTTCGCTACTGCTCTCTGGAAGGGCTGAGCATTTGAAGCAAGCGCCAGAATGCCTGCTGTGCTGTGAAGTTCACGAGAGATTAGAGGGTCATCCAGTGACTGAATCACCCATTCTTGGGACCGCAGGACTTTATATTGAAGATAGATACAAAGGTCAAGACCGTAGGGTTTCAGGTTAACGGGCTGAAAACAAGTCACATATAAAGGAGAGGAGGTCCAGTCAAAGCTTGTTTCTACAACTGCAGTGAGAACTTTGCTTCTGGAGGGCGGCAAAGAAGCCAGCTATGGTTTGTCTCAACAGAAATTAGGCCAGTGTGTGCCCACACTGAAGGGGAATGCACTGGACTTAAAAATTACACATTCCAGGGGCTTCCCTGGTGGCGCAGTGGTTGAGAATCCGCCTGCCGATGCAGGGGACGCGGGTTCGTGCCCCGGTCCGGGAGGATCCCACGTGCCGCGGAGCAACTGAGCCCGTGAGCCGTGGCCGCTGAGCCTGCGTGTCTGGAGCCTGTGCTCCGCAGCGGGAGGGGCCACAACAGTGAGAGACCCGCGTACCGCAAAAAAAAAAAAACCACACATTCCCACTGTGCTGCTTAACCGTTGGAAGAGGTATTGAGCCCACGGAAATAGTCATTGTTTATACCGCTGTTAATTCACATCGGGGAGGTGCCAGCTTATAAAGAATATTTATTTGCATCTTCACATGGGATGGAAGATCAATGAGGCTGATGGACATTTTCGAAAGAGTGCAAGTTACATAAGTGTCGTTTGTCTGCATTTGCTAAATACCCGTTCTCCACCGAGCCGTTTAGCACAGGTTTACAGGCATATGCTTTGCAGTCCGGTGGCCTGAATTTGAACCCTGGGGGGACACGACCGCTGTGCCCGCTGTGCCTTTGCTTTTGGTCCTCTAGCCCTGCCTCCGTAAGCGTTGTCGTCAGGATGAGATAAGTGACGTTTGTAAAGCGTTTTGAAGGGAGCCTGGCGCACAGGAAGCGCGCAGCGGGCTATGGCTGTCCTTCCACACCTTACATTGGAATCCTTAAAGTAACGTGGGGAGGAACTAATTACCTCTGTTTCACAGAAAACAAACTAGCTAGTTCACGCTAGTCCTGTGAGTGAACCTAGGCTCTCCGACCTTGGCCTCAGCGTTCCTCCTCGTACTGTTATTGCAGCACGGGAGCCGTGCTGCCCGCCGCGAGTTCCACTTGTTGGAAACGCCCACCTAGCATCTTCCTGCAGTCGCGGTGGATTTCCGTGTGCACCTCCCGCCTCTGCTTGGGCAGCGCGAACAGGAAATCTCTGGTCCCTTCAAGCTGCAGGGCGTCCCGGACAGCAAAGCAGAGGGCGAGTGTGACCTCGCCTGCTTTTGCCACATTCCAGGGAGGTGAAGCCATGGCCCAGAAACTAGCTGCTGCCACTTCTGCTTCTACATCTTCTCCTCCTCCTCCTCCTTCTTCTTTGGATGTGGAAACAAAGGGGAGCTAGAGAAATGAAGCGACTTGATTTGGTTCAGTTTCCACTGGGAGAGAGGAGCAGGCTGCCTTAGACCAGCGATCTCATTTTTGCTTTGTTTACCCCAAAACATGGCTTCTTTTTCGGTGTATTTTGTCTCATGCAGGGGAGACCTGGCAGGTAGGGGTCCGGGAGCCCCGAGACGTACCTGCCTGGGCTGCCCCTGTCACTGGGCTCGATGGGGGAAGGCCATGGCCCATGACTCCTGGCCAACACGTTCCATAGCGGGTTTCCCTCCCGCCAGCTACCTCAACCTCCCTTGTAGCCGGGCTGGAGCACCCAATTGATTTCTAGCCATGCAACAAGAGCAGAAGAGATTTATGGCATTTTCAGACCTGGCCTCAAACATCACACATCCCTCCCCCATCTCTCTCCTTCCCACACGACCTTGGGACTCAACTTTGACCATGTAGACAAGCCCAGTGTCTGAGGGGCCGGTGGGACAGCTCCTTAAACATCCTGCTCTGGGCTGTTCAGGAGAAGCAAGTGCATCAGTGACCCTCTGTCGTTCGGCCTCTTTGCCTCACCTCCACATCCCCTATCAGGGCAGGGCCGTAGCTGTCCACCTTCCGCAGCTTTCTGCTGGGTATTTTAAGCGAGTAACAAATCCTAAAGGCAAAACCAGAAAATAACTCAGAAGTTGTGCTACCATCTACGTTCACGGAGTGAGACGAATTTGTCTCGTGGAAAATGGCTTTGCAATCTTTCGTAAATTCCACCGTGTATTTTCCACTCCCGAACTACCCGTCTGAGCAAAGCCACCTTGTGGGTGACTGTTGGCTATTAGGTACCTGGCTAGGCTTTCCCCCTGGTTGGGAATTCGGTGGTTTATCGCTAGAGGCCACACCTGCATTTCAGAAATGACTTTTGAAACCATTTCAGAGATTACCCAGAGAAGACGAAAAATACGTATAAGGAATCCAGCACTAGGAAAAGTGTGCTGGAGGGTGTATGGGATTGTCTTAGTCTTATATCTGCCAAACATAATAACAGCTCAGCTCAGAGGGCTCTGTAGCCCCTCATGACACCAATTTCAGAAGATGCACAACCCACATCCTCCCGCCTCTGCAACTCAACAGCGGGCTTCTGTTTCACTGCTGTATGGCGGTGCTTGAACTGCGACCGCAAGGTTCCCCTAATAACTGGTCTGTCTGGAGTTAGCGAGAGGGGACGTGGCTGGAGACAACCCCTGGGCAGGAGGGGAGGCTGTATAAGGAGACCGGGCCCAAGGGGAGCTGCAGCTTCGGGGACCAAGTCAGCTCAGGGCAGCAGGAGGAACCGACACCAGGGCAACCGGGAAGCCTTTTCTGTGCTTTCCCGCACCTGCCTCAACTGTGCGACCGACCTTAGTGAGGGGGTTTCTGGAGAGCACGGCCAGGTGTTCCCTGCCCTTCCCTCCTTGCTGGGCGGGAGATCATGTGAATGGCCTCCGCTCCGGTTCACTCTCTGAAATTGTAATTTACCACCACGCGATACCAAGCGCCTCCCCGGGGCCGGCAGCTCGTGTTTCCAACTCCCGGTTGGATGCCTCTGTCTGATGGCTCGCTGTGACTTCAAGCTCAGCGCAGGGGTTCCCGGGGAACCTATTGTTTTACCCCGAATCCTGCCCTGCTCCCTGTGAGCGCCGACGCGGAGGTGACACCACCGCCCACGCCGGCGTCCTTGTTCCCGCCCTGCCCCAACCCTACCGCTCACCGTCAGCAAATCCTGCTGATTTATCCCTACACCATTTCCTTCCCTCTGTTCCTGCCAGCACGCCGCAGTGCAGACCCCCCCTCACCGTCTGCAGAGCTGGTCTGGTTCCTCGCCTCCATCACGGCCCCTCCCAGCCATCCTCCCGGAGCTGCCGCAATGGGGAGCCCTGCGGCTCCATGGCCCTGGGCCTGCTGTGTTCTGGAATGTTCTGGAGTTCGGGAAGGGGATACGGTACACGTACCCTGTATTAGGTGACACCCCAGCGGGGTCTGACGTAGCACCTCGAGTTCTAAAACATTAGTATTTCTGTTCAGAAGAACTGATCACAGTAAGTGGTTAAAGTCTGTACATAGCTTCAGACCCGTGGAGGTCAGGCTTTGTGGCCTTAAGTTCAGACTCTGTCACCCGAAGTGTTGAACTTGCGCGCCGAACGTCTTGGGCTCCAGGGGCGAGCTCTCTGCTACGTTTCTCTGTCTTGCTCTCGCCACTTTGGGAACTGTTAGGGCCCCCGTGGCCCTTGGGACAGATTCGAGTAGAATTTCCCAGCTCCGTGGGGAGCACCTCCCCTCCCCCCCCAACGCCCCCACGCACCCAGCTGTCTCCCGTTCCTCCTGCCTGGGGTCCCCCAAGCTGTGCACGCGCTCAGACCCACTTCAGACCTCCTCCTTCAGGGTACCCCGCCAGGCACTGGCCGGCTGCGTGAGCCGCGGGCTCCTGAGCGGTGCTGGGCTCTATCCACGGTGCCCCCCTCGCGCCCCCCATGTGCCCGGAGCCCGGGCGCAGCAGCAGCTCCGTGGAGTCAGTCGAGAAATGGGTTCCCTCTACTTGCTTTCTCCCTGAAATGTATTTACTGTTTTATTTTGGGTGTTAATGGGGGAATTGGGATTCCACAGACGGACTTTGGGCTTTGAAGTTGACTTTTCCAGAAACAAATTCATGCATCAAGGGCTGTCTGGACTTTGCCTCCAAATTTCATCACTACGGCTCATCAACATTGGCTAAATTGACAGAGAAAATCCTGCCCTCAGCACACATCTTGGCAGACGGGTGCCTGTAGCTTCGTCGGCTGAGGTGCTGCAGAGAAATCTGGGGCGTGGCTGGGTTACCCCCAGGAGGCGGCCCAGAGCGGTGGGCTGCTCGGCAGGCGGCCTGTGTGGTTTCCATCTTGAGTTATTTAAGTCTCTGCCTTTGTAAATTACAAAACAGCCCCTGGGAAGCTCAGTAAAACCCCGGGCAGCTTCGGCTGAACCATGAACTGGGTGACCCGGGGCAGGTCACTCTACCTAATCAGCAAACGAGGTGCTGAGTTACACACAGGTTACAGCCAGCTGCGAGCAGTGGAGCAGATACTTTTAAGTTCAAAATGTAAAAACTCAGAGAGTGTTCGTGTGCATGTGGGTCTGTGCTGGGCCCCGTGTGGATCTCAGGAAGGGCCTCTCAGGACGGTCGAGGGTTATTCACTTTTCTGTTACAGTAGATCAGAGTGACTTCGAGGTTTTCCGTGTGAGAATGTCCTTCTCATGCAGCTGCTTTCTGATAGGCATTTTCACGGTGGAGAGACAGGGATGGACATACACTAGCGTGCTGGAAACTGCAAAAACACAGGCGCACACGGGAGCTGGTTTGGGGAAAAAATTGAGA
Organism: Kogia breviceps; assembly: GCF_026419965.1. Taxonomy (NCBI): domain Eukaryota; kingdom Metazoa; phylum Chordata; class Mammalia; order Artiodactyla; family Physeteridae; genus Kogia; species Kogia breviceps. The sequence goes on from NC_081325.1 coordinate 3,010,365, forward strand.
ATCATTGAAATGTAAGATTTTTCGAAGAAAACTTTAGTGACGTATAATTGGTTTACAATGTTGTGTTAATTTCTGCTGCACAGCAAAGTGACTCAGTTATTCATATATATATTCTTTTTCATATTCTTTTCCATTATGGTTTATCACAGGATATGAATATCTTTCCCGTGCTATACAGTAGGACCCTTGTTGTTTATCCATCCTATAGGAAATATAAGTTTTTTTTGTTGTTGTTGTTGTTTTTTTGCGGTACGCAGGCCTCTCTCTGCTGCGGCCTCTCCCGTTGCGGAGCACAGGCTCCGGACGCGCAGGCGCAGCGGCCACGGCTCACGGTCCCAGCCGCTCCGCGGCATGTGGGATCCTCCCGGACCGGGGCACGAACCCGCGTCCGCTGCATCGGCCGGCGGACTCTCAACCACTGCGCCACCAGGGAAGCCCCTTAATTTTTTTTTTTTTTTTTTTGAAATATAAGATTTTTAATGGCCCTTTTAATCTTAAAATTCTATATCTTACAATCCATAGCGATGATCCTGCTAGGCCTTTGGTGCCTCTTAACATTATTGTTACTACATGTCATTTTTGGTAATAAATGCTTTTTTTCATGTATTTCTTTGCAAACTGGTCATTCACCCCGCTTTCATTTGGCCGATAGTTATGGGACGATGTCTATGAGGTGGGCATTGCCTCAGGTGCTGGCAGACACCAGTGAGCGAACCCGGTGCGTTTCCACTCTGCTAAGCTTGCCGTCTGTTGGGACAGAGGGTGACAGCCTAGGGCTATAGCAGTTGGGGTAGGAGTCGTGCAGGGTGAACTGGAAACCAGTAGGACTTAGAGAAGTAGGACCTCCTCCTGCCGGATTGGAACATTACTTCATGGTATCTTTAATTTCTCTGTCTCCGTCTCTCTGCCTTTAAAAAAAAAATGCCCACACAGCTTTCTGTACGTTCTTCATAAACTGTCCTTTCCTCTGTGCTACCCTCCTTTCTGGCTGTGCCTCCTGGTACCAGCTGAAGAGGGTTTCTGCGGCTGTTTGCATGCCTCCATTATTTATAGGCTGCTATGTTTTCCCTGGGCTCACCAGTCACCACCCAGACGTGCTGTCCATAGTTAGTTATTTTAATCTTTCCCAGTAAATCAATTCTCCCTACCTCCCCATCATTTTTATTACTCGGCTCTGAACTCCCTTCAGCTTTTCTGCATCTTTATGGTATTGAAGTGCCCGGAATTTAATGTAATTTTCCAGGTGGGGTTTGGGAAAGGCTATTAAAGAGGGACTCTCACCTCTGTTCTCTGCTGATGAAACCATTGGGAACAAAGCCCAAAACTGCATTAGCCGTTTAGCTGCTGTATCAGCTTTACTAACTCATATCTCATTTTCTTTTCACCATCACCCAGCCTCGGCAGCTGCTGACTGGACAGAATGGGCTTTGGTGTTCTAACGACGCTCTCACTAACTTCTAGCTTTTAGTCAGGCATCAGCACCAAAAATGGGGGGAAGAAAGAGAGAGCGCAGAGCCTCGGGGAGCAGGTGTCGTCGTGTGATGAACGACAGCGCCAGGACCTGCCACGGGGAGGGGGACGGTGTGCGGGCCGGGCCTGCAGGACTCGTGCGTCTCGCGTCCGAGCTCACGTCACACATTCTTGCTGACGTCATTCTGGCGAGGAGGCCGGGGAACAGGCCCAGCAACGCTGGGCGTGTAGCGGGGAGTCACCCAGCACAGCTGGCTTTGGGTTGGGGCAGCTGGACCCCAAAGCCTTTGCTCTGGGGAATCGGCGCCTCTCACGAGGGGACGCGGGGCAGGTGGGGGGACGGTGCCGCCTGGAGCCCGAGGCACCGGGGCTGGACGCAAGCCCCGTCTCTGCGTTACTCACCGAGGAGTCCGTGCCCGGGCCTCTTCCACATCCGCCTCAAGCGTGGGGGAGAGAGGACCACAGATAGTTCAGCAAGTGAGTGGAGGTGAGGTTCCTGGCTGTAGTGGACACTCAGAAAGCATCACCCCCCCACCCACCCCCCGCTCCACTCCATCACCTGGAGAGCAGCTTCTGGACCAGAGTCAGGACAAGGAGCACAGCCAGGTGGACCCCGCAGGGCAGGCCTTTCAGAACCGTCACCTGAAGGCGGGAACCAGCCAACTGCTGAGGACGTTTCTAAAGGGAACTTGACCGGCAGCGTCTTAATGGCCCATTGCTGACCTCAGCAGCGGTACTGCTTCTCGACACCTCACTTCTGTTTCCTCCTCCCTTCTAGGTCAAAGTTGAAATGGAGTAATCCGACTTTATTTCTCCTGATGCTTATGTAAACCTTGATCAGGGGTCAATGAAACATGGAGTTGGTGGGGGAAATGTGGGTGCAAATGGCATACGTAGTGTGCAGAAATATGGTGTTTTTTGAGAAAAGACGAGTCCGTGCTCTGAAACCACGGCTGTGTTGGAAGAGTGTCGCTGGGCTGCCCCTGCCTCTACCCATTAGTCCTCGAAGGCTCACTTGCAGGGCAGCCTGGCGTCGTGGAAAAGGCCTGGCAGTTGGGCTTATGCAGATCTGGGTCCCAGGCACCGTCATTACTTAGTTTTATAAAATCGGGCGAGTCATTTAATTTATTTGAGCCTAATTTGTCTCATCTTTAAGTTAGGATTTCTACCAGTGAGTTGTTGCAAGGTATGAAAGAGATAACAGTCGTGCTTGGCGGGCTCCGTGTCCCGCAGCTGCTTCCCAGGTGTTGGCTTTCACTTCTTCTCGTCTCTACCTCTTGTTCCCCCTGAGAGCCCCTGAGCAAGGGGTTTGCCAGGTGACTCACATGACAGTGAATACTTCTAAGTTATCTGCTGTGTGTTCAGAATGGTAGGATGTATACTGTCCTCCCCACCAGCAGCAGCACCACCACCGTCACCACCATCACCACCACCGTCACCACCGTCACCACCACCACCACCACCATCACCGGCAACAACAGCACCAGCAAAATCACCACCATCAACACTACTGTTACCATCACCACCATCACCACCATCACCACCATCACCACCATCAACATCACCATCACCACCATCACCACCATCAACACCACCATCACCACCATCACCACCGTCACCACCGTCACCACCGTCACCACCGTCACCACCATCACCACCACCAACACCACCATCACCACCATCACCACCACCGTCACCACCATCACCACCGTCACCACCATCACCACCACCGTCACCACCATCACCACCACCATCACCACCGTCACCACCATCACCACCATCACCACCATCACCACCACCGTCACCACCGTCACCACCGTCACCACCATCACCACCACCGTCACCACCGTCACCACCACCACCACCACCATCACCACCATCACCACCATCACCGGCAACAACAGCACCAGCAAAATCACCACCATCAACACTACTGTTACCATCACCACCATCACCACCATCACCACCATCACCACCATCACCACCATCACCACCATCAACATCACCATCACCACCATCACCACCATCAACACCACCATCACCACCACCATCACCACCATCACCACCGTCACCACCGTCACCACCGTCACCACCATCACCACCACCATCACCACCATCAACACCATCACCACCACCATCACCACCATCAACACCATCACCACCACCGTCACCACCACCATCACCACCATCACCACCGTCACCACCATCACCACCATCACCACCACCATCACCACCGTCACCACCGTCACCACCATCACCACCACTGTCACCACCGTCACCACCATCACCACCACCATCACCACCGTCACCACCACCATCACCACCATCACCACCATCACCACCATCACCATCATCACCATCACCATCACCACCACCATCACCACCATCACCACCACCATCACCACCGTCAACACCACCATCACCACCATCACCACCGTCACCACCATCATCACCACTGTCACCACCATCACCACCACCATCACCACCATCACCACCATCACCACCATCACCATCATCACCATCACCATCACCACCATTACTATTATCACCACCACCACCAGAATCACCTCCACCACCATCATCACTATCAACATCGCTACTGACACCACCACCACCGCCATCACCACCAGCGTCACCAGCACTGCCATCACCACCTCCAGCAGTGCTTACTGACCACTCACAGCGTACCAGGCACCGTGCTAAGCGCTTTGCAGATGTGTTCTCATTGATTCTTCAAAACTACCCTTAAAGTAGGTGCTGTGGTTATTCCAGATTTAAAAACAAGAATACTGATGCTTAGAGAGGTGAAATAGCTTAGTCAAGGTCGTACAGGACACGAGAGAGAAAAGAGACACATGAGCCCTGAGCCCTGCCCCGAGGAAGTGTATGGTCAGTGGGAAGCACAATTAAAGCAAGTGCAAAACTAGTGACCTTCAGAGACATCCTGCAATAAGTGCCAGATTGCATGGTTCAGGCTGGAGACGCTGCAGATGTTCAGGGAACAGGGGCTGGGGAAGCTCACTGTGTGTGTATGGTTCTTTTGTTTTATGGGATTAACACTTACTCAGATTCCCTTCAGTACTGTACGGATACACGTGGGAAACAGGAGTCTCTGTCACTCAGACTTCATACGGATCCAGGAAACGCTCAGCACACTGGGTTCTTAGGGAAAGCAGAAATTGAGTTAGGCCTGGCCCCGTAGAAACTGGGCTCGGGAAGCTGCCCTGGACCCAAGTCTGCTCTGGTAACAGGGCTGCCTCATGGCCTGGCAGCTGCAGGACTTCTGGCTCCTTCTGTAGGGCTCTACCGTTAAGGAAACTTGCCCACTTGCTGACGTGCGCGCCCCTGCTCCTCCTGTAAGTACTCTCTCTCTCTCCCGTCCAGATTTCGAAGAGCGGGGCTCTCACGGCTCTGCCTGCCCCCCCCATCCTTCTCTAAGCAGAGCTTCTGCACCTGCCCCTGTCCAGCTCAGCGGCCACCGGCCAGCCTGTGGCTGTCGGCCTATGTCAGGGGCCCATTCTCATCCAATCAGCTGTGTCCGGAGCGTGTCAGTCATACAGAACCTGGTCACCTAGGGGGCAGCAGGAGCCCCCCCAGGGGGGCTGCGTCACCAGGACTGGGTCACACAGGTGTCTGTCACAGGAGCTCTGGCGTGGCCGTCCCCTTCCCTGGCCTGTTGACTGCAGCCCAGGAAGCCTCCATGGAGGGGTGGGAGCTGGTGGGCAGGACCTTTAGGAGAGGCACGGAGGGTGCACTGAGCTTCGGGCAGCAGAGGACACAGGAGGGGGCCAGCCATGTCCGCCCGCTCAGAAACATTCGGGCAAGTGGGGAGGCCCTAGGGCGCCATCTGGGGTGTGGGAGACGGTGTTGAAGGACCAGAGTCGGGGGTTCCCGTCAGGAGGTGTTTACCCTCTTCCGGAAGTGTGGCCAGAGACAGGAAAACCGAAACTCCTCTCCAGGGAGACTCTGTTTTTTTATGCTTAGGCACCTTTTAGGATTTCTAGCCCTTTCCCAGACTCAGGCAATTAACATGTTCACATGACACTCTGTTTGTAAGGTAACTCACACAGTCCGGTTTGAACAACAGCCAAAGACCTAAATGAACTCAAATCATAGAGTAGGGTTCCTAATGAGTCACAAGTTGTTTTAAAAATAGCTATTTTGTTTACTGAATCCACCTGCTTGCTAGATTCCCGAGCCAAACTTCCATACCTCTTGCTCTCATATTTTCTCTCCTATATTTTCTGTTCTCAGACTTTTTAAGAACTCCCCTCTCAGTTTCTACAGAGGCCCCCTCGATTTTTATTCTTTAATTTTTAGGCCTTCTTATGAGCTGCTGCCAGAACACACCCAGCTCTCGGCCTGCTCCCCTGGGGTCCCTCCAGGAAACACACTGCAAGTGCAGAAGAGAGCTTGATTAACTTTTACTCAAGAAAATCCTTCTGGGTCTAAAAGCTTCCTTAGTAGACAAGATTTAGCAACGAGACTGACAGACAACACACCACGATGCTTGTGCTTCCTCTGAAGTAACATGAGCCATTTGATTTTCCATTGCGTTTTTTTTTTTTTTTCTATTTTTTTTTTTTTTTTTTTTTTTTTTTTTTTTGCGGTACGCGGGCCTCTCACTGCTGTGGCCTCTCCCGTTGGGGAGCGCAGGCTCCGGACGCGCCGGCTCAGCGGCCATGGCTCACGGGCCCAGCCGCTCCGCGGCACGTGGGACCCTCCCGGGCCGGGGCACGAACCCGCGTCCCCTGCATCGGCAGGCGGGCTCCCAACCACTGCGCCACCAGGGAAGCCCTCCATTGCGTTTTGAACACATTCGGCATATTGCAAAAGACTGCGAGAACCTTCGTAAGATACTTCCTAGATTTAGAGAGGTGAGAAATAAATGTGTAAAAAATAGATGTGAAATAAATGTGAAAAGAATGTGTCTGAGACTCGGTGAGTTACAGTGGGTCACGGGAACGTTCAGGTGGGAAGGAAACCGGTGGGAGCCTTAATTCTAGGCCAGACCCTAACCTTAATCCTAACCTGAACGCTACCTAACCCCACGGCTAACCTAATCTTACCCCCAGCTTATCCTCTTCCTCTTTACACTCAGCTGATTTCTCAAGTCTTTTAATATCATAGTAGAAACGATTCATGTTTGAGGTCACTTCCTAGTTGCCTTGTTTTGGGGCTGCCATTAACGAAATACCGCGGACTGGGTGGTCTGAACAACAAGCGTTTATTTCTCACAGTTCTGAAGGCTGAGAGTCCAAGATCAAGGTGCCGGCAGACTGGCGTCTGGGGAGCAGACGGCTGATCTCTGATCCTCACCGCGTCCTCACGCGGCAGAGAGAGCAGAGGGGCAGCAAGCCCTCCGCCGCCTCTTCTTCTAGGGGTATCAGTCCCCTCGCGAGGGCCCCGCCCTCATGACCTCATCACCTCCTTGGACCCACCTCCTGAGCCCGCCACACTGGGAGGTGAGATGTCAGCACGTGAGTTTGGGGAGGGCGCAAAAACACAGTCCACGATGCCAGCTGCTGCCCTGCCCCCCCAGGGGCCTCATCCCCGTCAGCCTGGCCTCTTAGGCCAGGCTTGTGTCTCTGCCTCTGGTCCCACCCGCCTCCGTCCTTCCCCGTTGAAGCTGTTTGTCTTTCTAAGATGAAAATCTCATGCCGGTTTTCTGTTGAGCAGTTTCTCTCCTCTACCCGGGACGTGCTTTTTTTTTCCTTCTTTGCCTGGCAAAGACCTAGCTCATATGTCACCTTTGTGACTTCTTTTGTGACGCCACCAATGATTTTTGTTGCCGTGTCCTCGTAGACTCCTGTTAGCACTTTGTCCAGGAATGAGACTGTGGTCTGGCGTTGGGAGGAGAGAAAACTAGGGCATGTGAGGGCCAGTGCTGGTAACAGGCGAGAAGGAAATGTCCCACCTGTGGTCTCCCAGTAGGGCTCTGGGAGATGATTATCTCAGGAGCTATGGCTCCTGAGAGATTCAGGTGAGAGCCAGGAGGTCCCACGGGTGCTGGGAGGCTGGGGCAAGGACCATGTGCCTGGCTAAAGGGCTGATAAGATCGGTTCCCTCCCTGGGCTCTTTTCTTGGGTTCTCTGTCTGGATCAGCTCTGGATCTGAGGCCACAGGTCAAATCTGCTTGCCGACGATTTTCGTAAATAAAGTTTTATTGGGGGACAGCCATGCTCATTTGTTTGTGTGTTGCCCACTGCCGCTTTCACACTCCAACAACAGCAGCAAGTCGCTGTGACAGAGACCACGTGGCCTGCAAAGCCCGAGCACATTTACTCCCTGGCCCTTGGCAGAGAAAGTCTGCTCGTCTCAGACCCCAGGCCCGAGACATCTCAGAGCCGCAGCCCTGCGGTGCAGGCTCTTTAAGCAGTCACTTCTTGTTCCCACCAGGAAAAAAAGGAAATAAAAGATGACACGCATGTTAATAAAAATAAAGACGAAGTTAAAAGTAACACATAAAAGGAAAGAAAAACAGCAGTAAAAACAAAGGACTGGTTAAAAAACAACAGACGCGAGGTCCAAGCCAAGGTCTTTGTCTGAATGAGTTCCTCTGAAAGTGCCCGGAAAATGCTCTGTGTCTGCAGTGAGAGCGCAGTCGCCGGGGACCAGAGGCCTTGGGGGGTGAGAGTGCCACGGGCAGGCTGGCCTTCGGGCCGTGCGGGGGACTTGTCTCGTAACTTAGGGAGAAGGAGCCCTCTCCACGCCCCCGTCCCTTGCCTTTCCTCCCTGCTCAGCCCTGTCCTCAGAGGGCAGGGATCTCTGGCACCCGACCTGTGACTCGGACACTCTGCTGCCTTCCTGTCTGTGGTCCCCTGGGTGCTAACCTGGGTGCTTCAGAAATCCAGGCTGTACAGTGGGGAGGACAGAGGCCGGGCCAAGAAGGCCCTCTTTTCAGAGGTGGTGCAGATCAGCCGAAGGGCCGCGTACTTCCTCACGGAACGTATGTCGCCCAGGAGAGAGGCGAACGTGGGCTCATTGGAAGGGAGCCTCTGGTCCCTGGCGGGCGCAGTCTCAGAAGCCGGGGGTCGGGGAGAGAGGGCATTCCTGTCTCCTTTCCCAGCTCCCTTCTTTCCTGTTTGTGGTCAAACGTCCTCCTTTGTCAAAGGTCTCTGGTGACAAGGGGTAAAGGGGGGGGTCTCAGGTGAGCAGCTCAGAGGCGCACAGCCCGGCCCCCGGATAAGCTGGTGTGTGGCTTGCATCCAACAGGGCCGTATGTCACCTAACCCTAACCTGGCCCTCTGCCAAGCCAAGCGATTCCTGCTGTCATTCAGAGGCGGGTTCCAGAAGAAAAATCCAGGGCTCGTGGACCTTAGGTGCAGCGGAGGCTACGCCCAAGTCAGAAGGCGCAAAATGCGCTCCCGGTCCAATAGAAAGGCGATGTCCCGCTGGTCGGTGGTGACTTCGGGACCATCCTCGGGAAGGAGCCATGTAGAGGGAGAGCCAGCGGCAAAGTGCGGCGACTCGATGCGAGTCCTCGGTCCCTAGACGTGGGGGTGGCGTGGCTCTGAGGGGTGACGTGGAGATGACCCTGTCTGCTGGGGCCTCAAGCAGCCCGTCGAGCTCACGCAGACAGGGCCTCCCCACGGCCCCGCCGTTGTCCCCAGCATCCCGAGGCCCGGGAGGGGACCCCCCTCTGCCCACACCTTTAGCCCATTTGTTGTTCTCTTGCTGGCGACTCTCTTCCTCAAGCCAATGAAGCACACGTGTCCCAGGCCCACTGCTCCACAGGCGTCGGGCAGCGGCTTTGGGCACACAGCTGGCTGTGTGTGCAGGCGCGCGCGTGTGCTGCTTTAGGGTAAGTGTGATGCGAGAGGGAGGGAGAGAGGAATAAGTGAGAAGCTGATGGGATTTAGAGAGAGAAATCATGTGCTATTTGGGGGAGGAAGAATGATTTGATGGAAGTGAAAGATGAGATTTGAGAGGGTCTTGGGAGAGAGATAGAATTGCGTCAAGAGAAAAGCCGTCCAGATGAAGCACGAGAAAGGGCAGAGGTAGGAGAGCAGATGCATTTCGGGGAACGGCACGTAGCTTAGTTTGGATGATGGCTGCGATATGGTTTGGGGAGGGGGAAGAGGTGTGTCAGGTGGGGTGGGCGTTAGCAAGGATGCGGTCTGGCTGAGAGTGACAGGAAACCAAGGGGAGTGATGGCGTAAACACAATAAACACGCGTGGAGCCCAGTGGTCCCCGGGCTGGCACAGGGCCACACTGTGTCCCAGACCCACCTTCCTCATGTGCGTCCACAGCGTAGGCCCTTAGCTGATGGTCCCAGATTGCAGCATCGTGTTCTAGAGTCAGGATGCAGAAAGGGACAAAGAGGAAGGGGTGAGGGGCGTGTGTTCATCTCTTAGAGGAGGTTCCCAGAGACAACTACCAGGACTTCACACTCATTCTGTTCTTGAGAACTTGTCATGTGTCCACGCCTAGCTGCAAGGGATGCTGGGAAATATACTCTGGTTTAGGGGCCCATGTTGCTGGCAAACTACCAGGGGTCCTGCTGCCACAGGAGGAGGAGAGAACAGCTGTTAAAGGACAACTGGTTGTACCCGCCCCAGGTCACTGGGGACCTCAGATGCCGGGCTGAGAAGCGCATATGGAACTTCGGAGACTATCGGAGGCTGTGAAGCTTGGAGGAGGGGAGTTACCTGAAAAGGAGCGTTTTAAGGAAGATTAACCAGCCCGTAGTGCATAGATGGATTAAGATGGAGATGAAGAGAAGCTGGGAGGCCAGTGAGTCTACAGCAATGTCGCAGCAGAGAATTCATGGTGACAGGGGGATAAAAGGAGGATTTAGATTCAAGACCCGCTGCAAAGGTAACAGAGCAGAGCTGACCAGCTGAGAGAAAAGGGACAAAACATTGACGCAGATGTGGAGGCTTGACACCTGGGTGCTCGGGAGAGTGGGGTTGGTGATATCTGAATTACAGACCAGTGAGAGGAGCTGGCTTGGGGGCGGTTACGGTGGGTCCGAATATGTTACTTTTGAGGGTCCAGAGAGGCTTTCAAATGAGGCTTAAAACAAGCAGGTGGACTTGTGGGTCTGGAATTTTGCCTAAATAGCTGCTCACAGGTCACGTCAGGCTTCCAGGTGTGGCTTGTTTGCCCTGTATGGGTTTCATCTGCACCATTAAAAAATGAATTAGGGCTTCCCTGGTGGCGCAGTGGTTGAGAGCCCGCCTGCGGATGCAGGGGACGTGAGTTTGGGCCCCGGTCCGGGAAGATCCCACGTGCCGCGGAGCGGCTGGGCCCGTGAGCCGTGGCCGCTGAGCCTGTGTGTCCGGAGCCTGTGCTCCGCAACGGGAGAGGCCACGACGGTGAGAGGCCCGCGTACCGCAAAAAAAAAAAAGAATTCGTTGTTCATTAATTGCTTATAAAAATCTGCACTTCTGACTTCTTTTGAAAAATCTTAAGATTTGGAGCACCAAGTGCTCATTCTCCCAAGACAAGTCAGCTGCAGTTGGGCGGGAGTGTGTGCTCCCACTTTGCTGCGGTCCCCACGGCTCCCTGCCGCCCCCCTGCCCAGCCTGTCAGCGTTATTTACACCACCCACCTGGCCCCTGTAGGTACTGGGGCGTTCAGCCCCTATCCTGGGGTTTGGAGAAGATGTCAGGGCCACAGATGCGGATGTGGGAGCTGTGATTTGAGAGCGATGAGTCGAGGCGCGGACAGGAGTGAGACTTACGGGGTGGGAGGGGGAGAGTCCAAGGAGAAGCAGCAGGGGGTGGAGGAGCCCACGTGTGTGAATCAGGAGGACGAGGGGCGCATGACGGAGGCCGGGGGTTCGAAGGTCTGCGGGTTTCTGTGCAGCGGGAGGGCCCAAGTCACGTGCAAGTGGTGCTTGACGTTTATAGTAACTTGAGTTCATCTGCACAAAGAGACATTGGGGTGCGGAGGACGACGGGCGCACCTGGGACTGGCCTTGCTCTAAATTTCTCCCTCGCCTGGTGAGAGCCCAGGTCGGGGCTAGGCAGGAGGCGAGCAGGCCGTCCTCCAGGGAGGAGGGGGTGTCTTGAGTTCCACACCTACTCAGGGCCAGGTGCCCATTTAATCCTCACGACAGCCTTGGCGGTGGGCCTTGTTACTTGCATTTCTGCAGACGGAGAAACTAAAGCTTACAGAGGTTTGAGGTGTGCTCAGGTGACTCAAAGAGTGACAGAGCTTAGAGTGAGGATGTGAACGTGGCCTCGCTCACCCCGTTCTCCTCACACACCAGCCACTTACCCGCCTGCGGTGGTTCTCGGGCACTTAATCCCCTCCTGGGTCCCCCCTCCGGTGGGCGGGAGACCTTTCTCACTGTTTCTCAGCACTGTTCTGGCCAGCAGTCACGTCTTGCTCTGAAATGGCTAAAGGACATTAAGTTTTAAAGAGGAAATAACTTGTTTTGAAATCTTGTCATATTGCTCAATACATGAAAGGCCTTTGCTTTGTCCCCATTACACTAACCTCTCCTAGGGCTCAGTTTGTTTCTGAAAATTGTGCGTCATGAATAACATCCACATTATCACCATGAAAAACGAACATGATCTGTGTCCCGTGACCAGTCGATCAGCCGTCTGGACTTAGTTCATCATCTTCTTCCAGTCTGACCCAAACCCATTTCACGAGAGGGGGACAGAGTCACAATACCTCCTCATAAGACATGAGGCCCTCCAAACACATCTGAATGAATGAAGGTGCTCTGGTGGAAAATCACAGCTCTGCACTTGTCCATCTACCCTGCATCCTCTGGCTTCGGGGAGATGAAGACAGAGTTCAGAGTCAACGTTCTCAAAATCCCCCCATTTCCCTAACCTTTGTCCCTCTGGGGGATCATCTACCTCTAGCATAGTGAGACCTAATATTTCTTGAGCACTTACTACGTGCCAGATACCACAGTAGGTGCCTTGACCGACATTTCCTTGTTTTATTTTCACAACAACCCCTCCTGGTAGGCATGCTTATTATTTACACTTTCCCGATGAAGAAACAGAGAGGCCGAGAGGATTCTGCCCAAGGCCACACCGTCAGCCGCCGAGCTGGAATTAGATGGACTCGTCCCCGTGTCACCGTGTGCCCCACGCAGGGTCAGCTGGCCCAGGAGGGACCATGGAGGGACCAGAATCGACTAGTGTGATTATCCCCCCGTCTTCCCTCCAAGGCAGGACGGCACCCTGGAGAGATCCGCTTCTCACCTGCGCGGGCTTGTTCTCCGCGGGAAGATGTCCCTTCACCTCCATTTGCCAAATGGGGGACTTCACACCAACGATGGATCCTAATTTCTGACCCCAGAACCAGGCTTCCTGGCCTGACAAATGACTGTCCTCTGACTTGTGCCACGACTTATATGGAAAATTTTGCCAGGAGCGAACGTGGAAATCTACTTGCTTCCATGTTTAATGACTTGGCGATGAAAAAGAACAAAATGAAAAAAAAATTGAGATCGTCCTGGAAAATCTGGGGAGCCTGCCTGCTCAGAGAGCTCTTCCATCTCTGTCATTCTAGGAAGGGTTTTGTCAGGCTGGACTGGGCCCAGATTGCTGCACAATCCTAAATGCAGATGGCTTCTCCTTGGGGAAGTGGCAACCTCAGTAATGGACCCCTCGTGTTAACAAGGAACATAAGGTGGGGATAGGCAGGGGGCTTAACAAGGGGTTTCTCACAGTGATTGCTTCATACATTTTAGTAATCTTTCCTCCTCTGATTTATATGGCTTTTCTAAAGGGCATTGTTCGCCAGCGCATTAACGCGATGCTACATTTAGCTGGAAAGCACCCAATCTCTGATGCTCGGGTGCCCAGTGGAAGGCAGGTCTCTGATGCTCCGGGGCCCCGGTCAATAACCTACTTTTGTTCCAGTCTTCCTTGCTCGAATAGATCACGCCGTAGAGGCTATTTATATCTGGGAAACATGCTGAAAGTTGTCAGAAACCCTTCCTGCTGCAGCGAGCCGGCCCTCCCCGGAGCCGCCGAGGGTAAGTGTGTGGCCAGGCGTTCTTCCCAGCAGCCGGCACCGAGTGACCTTGACGCGCGCCATCCTTCCTTTGAAAACAAAAACACCAACTTGGAATTTTAATGAAAAGGCACCGAGTGGGCTATCAGGCTGGCAGCATTGGCTGAACCGCTGTTGATCGCAGTGTGGGTTGGAGGTCACTGTTGTGAGCGCCTTAGGAAGGTAATTTATCAGGGAAAACATGGCCGCCGAATGCATCTCCTGGTTCACCAGGAAGCGGAGGCTCTCAGAGGGAGAACTTGTTTTTGGTTCATAATAGAGACGCGCGTAAGGGTGAAGGGAAACCTAGGAGGACAGCGCCAGCCGAAGGGAGGGAGTAAGGCACCCGGCAGACAGCATCCCTCGCTGGGTACCACGTGGAGCCCGTGCCTCGAACCCGCAGTGCTGGGCACCGACTGGTGGCGGATGAAACTGCTCCGGTTCAGGGCTCAGCGCGGCTCTTGGAGCGCCGATGGTTCAGCTGGCCCATAAAATGACTTACGTCTGCTTGAGTGGGTTGTTTTGCATTGAGGAAGTTATTTAAAGCCTTTTAAGAAATGGCATTCTTGGAGCCTGTTATTGGTTTACATTACTTTGTAAGGAGGCACACGTTGTTTATTGCCATAAAGCTGTCCCGATTCTAAGATTAAAAAACCCTCTCAATGATGGGATCAGCCTCATCCGGGATCTCCAGACGCCGAACACCTGAGTGGGGGGGGGGCACGCACCTGGGGGCCCACAGGTGGGCGGGGCTCCCCAGCCTGGGTGGCGGAGGGCTTCCAGAGCATCTGATACAGGCTCGACCCGGGCTTGCCAGGGCACTCTTCTTCAGTGAGTCTGACTCTGTGCCGGAAGGCGTTTCCCAGAAGATTCCCATGACCGAGATAGTCGGGGAGCTCTTGGTTAGGAACTTCTGGAAATCCAGTCCAGTCGTGGGAACACATGCCTGGGATTTTCAGAGGCGGGGAAGCAAGCCTCTGATGAGTCCACGTTACCTCTCTCCTGCTTCTCCTGTGAAGAAGATATCGGGAACGTCCAAGGACAAGACGGCAGGCTGAGCGGGGCTTGCTCTGTGCTTTTGCTCTGTTGCGATGCTCCAGGCGCCGCGTCCCTTAGGCAGACGTTAGCACCTCCACTTTATAAACGGGGAGCTAGGCATGGAGCTGTGAGGCCTGTGCCCAGGGCACACAGCCGCGTCCTGGAAGGAGGGAGGGGCCCCGGCTGGCTCCTCCTTCCCCCGCCTCGGTTTCCTCTTTGGCTGGTCGCGCAGCCAAAGGCCACCAAAGCTGGTGACCTCTTACTCACCATCTGTAGGCACGGAGCTGAATCCCCTGCTCCACCCCCCCCCCCACTTCTGTGGCTGGGACCCCCACATCCCATCCTCTGCGGTTCACAGCATCAAGGTCCAATTCCAAGACGAGGTTCAGCACAAGGTTTGCCAGACTCCGTGGTGATGTGGGCTGGTGTCCTACACTCCCTGATGGACTCCAGAGCTGGAGGGGAGAAGGGGGCAGCACCGCGGAGCTACCACTGCAGTTGTCAAGGAGACGGCGGGGTGATGGGATGCGGGAGGCCTGTTTTATAGGGTTTGCTGATTTCCATGGTGTACCTTGTCTCCTCATGGCTGATCTCAAACTACCCTGAGCTTGACAGCTGCCTTTGAAAGTTCCTGGATATTTGGCCACTGAAAATTGCATACCAGCCCTTCAGAGTGTGCCGCTGTCCGCGGGCCGGCGTCCGTGCCACGCTGGCCCCTGCCCGGGGGTCTCGCCCTGCGTTGTCTCGCACCCCTTCGTGGCGGCCTTGGCCCCACCCCTGCAGACGGCCTGATGCGCCTCGGCGTGTCTTGCAGACGCGGTGCCGGCTGACGACCCGCGCACAGGAGGTCTTCAGTAGCTGCTGCCCGAGGGGATGGGCCTGAGAGTCAGGCCCCGCTCCATCTGGGCCAACGGCGGAAGCTACACGCTTGGGCAGGGCGCAAGGCTGTGAGCCGGAGAGCACTGGGAGTCGCCGCTGAAGCCACGGTTCCGGGGGTCGTGGGGCTGAAGATGGGGGCGGGGTGGAGACAGGGCCGGCGGAGCGAGCGGAGACAGAGGGGCCTCTTGGAGCCCAGGCTCTGCCCGCGCGGGTCTGGGTGGCTGACGAGCGGATCCGGGCGCAGGACAGGGCAGCTGCGGCCTCACGGCAGGGACAGCGTTTGCAGGCTGCGTGGGAGGACCGAGACCCGCGCACTGGAATGCTTAGCCTCTTCTGCCTCGGGCGCACGGTGTCCACAAGCTTCCTCGAGCAGGACGCTGGTCACGCAGACGTGGCGTCCCGTGTTTAACTGTGATCTAGTGACGTTTAAACCTCCCGTGCTCAGCGTGGTGCTGCTCCCCCCCACCCCCCGCTGGCTGGTCCCTAGGAGCCTGGGCACCCCCAGAGTTCAGCTCCATCCCTCCAGCCGGAGCCTCTCGGTCCTGGGCTCCGCGGGGAGTAGCTGTCCGTGGCGTCTTCCTGCCCCTGATTTCAGCTCCTCCCATGTGCCTTTCACCCTGAACGATGTTTCCTCTGATGAAAATCTGATCATCGCCTTGAATCGCATCTCCCCTGTCTTCAGGTTGGAGTGTGGACTCTGTGAGGCATCTGAGTTCCCTGACCTGAACCTGGAGTCGTCTCTAGGTTGGTCTCCATCCCCGTGCACTGCCCCCCCCCCCGCCCCCCCCCCCGAGCTCCAGCCCTGCCCACGACCCCTGCTCCGCTTCCCTGGAGGCAGCCGGGCTCCACCAGCCCCGCCTCGGTTCTGCTCCGGGACACGCCCCCTTGACCCCCTTCCCAGCTCCCCTGGGCTCCGAAGCCCCTCCTGCCCGCCTCTGAGCACCCAGCGCAGCAGCTCCGCGGCGGACGTGCCTCGTCCACTCGGACGCCAACGACTCCACAGAACGCCCAACGCGCAGCAGACACACAAATACGCGTTTTAAGGGAATTGACTCAGATGGATTATTCACCTTTTGCACGTTGGCTTTAATCACAGCAAACCAGAACCCAGGCTCAACAGCTCTCCTCGAGGGTCATGGAGTGGGTGTGACGGCCACGGAGGACGCTCACGGCACCTCTGCCCCGCCTTCCTGCCCGCCGGGACCAAAGCACCGAAAAGGGGCTGCGGGCGTGAGAGCGCGCTCGGCGCCCTGCTGTCGGCTCTGAACGGCAGGCAGACCGCACAGGTGCCGAGCCAGTCGGCTCTGCCCGCAGCCTGGCCCGGGCCGTGGACAGGCAGGATCGTGACCAGCCCCCGACGCCTCCCGGAGCCCACGTGTGTCTGGTGCACCGTGGCATCGAGTACGCGTGTCTGGTTGTAGAGCGCGGTTCCTGACAGCCTCGTCCCGTGAGGGGCAGGACCCCCGCGCAGCATCAACCGGGGAGACCAACATCTGTGCTGTTGCGTAACCGGCTTTCATCTTGCCCCCAACAGACGGTGGGTCGTTGACATGCGGGCGGAGCACAGCCTGCGTGATGCCTGTGCCTGGAAAGGACATGATTTAAGTCCTTCCGTGGTGGCAGTGTGAGAAGGACAAGCGGCAGCCTTCTGGGAGAACTTGGCCCTTCGCCTGACGTGTCGGTGTTGATGTCTATGATCGAAGATGCAATGATTCCACAACAGTGCCCACGGCAGCCTCCGTGGAAGCCGGGCGGAGGGGCCGTCTGCTCTCATCCTCCACCAATTTCACAAACACTGACCCCTGTGCATTTAGATGAGCAAACTGACCGAGGGCCTGTGCAACTCGGGGTTTCTTGGTCACAACTGGCGACTTCCTGTTTGGGGCCAGCTTCTTTTTCACCTGGCAACGTGCTCCTTGGATTCTACCGAGTTTGGGGAGAAAGTTGCTATTTTACTTTTATATGTGTGAGTAAATCATAGTACATTTCATGAGGCATTTAATAAAACTTTTCAATAAATAGCAATTTTAAGTAGGCTACTGGGAATATAATGAATATATATTTCAAGACCTAGCCCTTCCTCTGTAATCGCCAAGGAGATGTATTAGTGCTTTGGTTTATCAAGAAGTCTTGAACAAAACGCACTTCATAGCCTCAAGACTTTTTGCCTTCATTCATTGATATCGGAGGAAATCACTGGCTCATGAACTCATTAGGGTTCAAGTTACACGATCATATGGAGGAGTGATGCTAAGTACTGGAACGACAGAAGTCAGCTCCATCAGATATCAGCTTGTCACCAGTGACCGTGGTGGTGTTGCTCTAGAGGAATAACTCGTATGTCTTAAACTCGGATTATGTGACAAGAGCTTCCATGTATTATCTCATTTAATCCTACCAGGTCCTTCTGGTTATCACGTCCGTTTTACAGATGAGGAAACTGAGGCTTCTGTACGTTGTGTAAGATCACTGGGTGAGTGACAGAGCCAGGGTTTGAACCAAGTCATTTCACTCCAGAGCCTGAGAAAACACTCATCACAAGCACAGGCAGAGCTACAGACTCAGGTCCACAGTCTAGACAAACTGCACCTCGACGGGAAAGGCCTCTGTTCTGGGTTCGATCTTCAGGTAAAATGAAATGTCTTTATTTGTTCCGTGGGTTCTTCGTGACCCTGTGTCCATCCTGGAAAGTGCGCTGTGCTGCCGGCAAGCTGGGCAGGCCGGCCTGTGTGTGGCTCCACAGTGTGGAGCCTGCGGCCTGCGTGCGTCCCACAGGGAGAGTTCTCTGCACCTTACCGCCTGCCCACACCCACTTCTTCCCCCTCCTGCACCCTCCGATCAAACCAGGTGTGCAGGAACCCAGCCTGTCGGGGCGCCTCGTGGCCATGGTGGCCTAGTGCCTTAATGGGCCATTAATGAATCTGTTATCCAAGGTCCTGGATGCTCTGATATTCATGAGCTATGAAACTCAGAGGAACAATTATGGGTTGAGTGGTGTCCCCCCAAAATGTGTTGAAATCCTAATCCCTGGCGCTGATGGATGTGACCTTGTTTGGAAATGGGGTCTCTGCAGAGGCAATCTAGCTAAAACAAGGTTATACTGGATGAGGCGGGCCCTGATCCAATGACTGGTGTCCTTTAACAAGAGGGAAATTTGGACGCAGCCCCACGGAGACAGAGGCGGAGACTGGAGTGCTGTGTCTAAAAGCTGAGGAACAACCTCTCACCAGAAGCCAGGAGCGAGGCCGTGAGGGGCCTTCTCTAGCACCTTCAGGGGAGCAGCCCCTGCCCACACATTATGTCCCGGCTTCCAGACCCCAGAACCACGAGGTAAGTACCCTTGCTGTGTTAAGGCGCTCAGTTTGTGGCACTTTGTCATGGTGGCTGGAGCAAACTACAGTAATATGGGGACCTTGGTTAAAATCCATATTCCTTCCCCACCCCCCGCCCCGTCCCCAGTTTCTGAGGGCATTTACGGGGGTTTTTAATAAAGAGCCAGTTGATGCTGATGTGGAGGGTCACGGGGAGTAACCCCAGCCCAGAGGGTGCACTGGACTGACTTACATCCATCACCTTCACCGTCAAGACTACAGTGTTTTGTAAGTTTATTTCATAGAACAAAAAGATGCTTGTTTGTCACTGTAAATGATAAATAAAGAAAAAGAAAAAAAAAAGCCTGCCGCTGATTTTGTAAGAGAGGGTGTAAAAGGAAAGTGTCTTGAGACGTGTTCTGGATAAGGCCTTGCTATCTGCACACCTGTCTGGGCTCTGAGGCCAGCATTCGGGTTCACACCTGTCTTATCTTTATTACTTTCTTTATCTTTAACATTAGAATGTTGACCCAATATGGGGCGGGGCGGGGGTGGGCGGGGGTGGGCGGTGGGTGGACGTTGTTTTGAACCCAGTGGCGTTGGAAATATTTTTATATAACTTCAAGCTTGCCTTCTGGCCTTCTGCCCCCCGAATCCACCAGAGCCAGAGGGAGCTCCCTGAGCCCGAGCCCGATGCTGCCTGCTCTGCTTAGCCCCCTGCCTCAGCACCGGCTCTTCAAGACCAAGTTCAAGCTTTTTAACTGGGCGGGGGGCTGTTTGCAACTCGGGCCCATTTTTCTCTGCAGCCAGTGTCCCCAACTTCCTCACTTGATCTTCTATACCCCTCCCTCCCCACCCCCTACCCTGGCCAATTTACTGCCTTACTCTTCCTCTGGTGTCCTCAGTTTAGAAGGCGTTTCCTGTGGAAAGCTTCTTAACCTTCCAAGGCTGGGTTAGGGCCCCCGCGATGTGCTTCTGTAGAGTCCCTGTAGCACGTGTCATGCTGGATGGACACTGTAGGCTTACTCCTGTCACTTCCTCTCCAAGTTCATATGTTGAGATCCTAGCGCCCACCACAGTGCTGTTAGGAGGTGGGCCTTTGGGAGGTGATGAGGTTGTGGGAGAGTGGAGCCCTTGTGAATCGGATTAGTGTCCTTATGAAAGAGACCCCATAGACGTCCCTCGCTTTTCCACCATGTGAGGACGCGGCCAGAAGTCTGTGACCTTCTTTTTC